>NC_090885.1:36687083-36689583 GCF_036669925.1 Montipora capricornis
AAAAGAAAAGAAATGCTTACAAAGTAAACCCTAAAAATGGCCAATATGGTGGTTTGATGATCGATTTATCTAAATTATATGGTCAATTAAAAATGGTTGCTCACAAGGACGGCAATAAAGTGTATGACAAACAAGCCGATTTTGACACAATAGATTTGTTCACAAAGAGATACAATAGCAAAAAAAACTATTCACCATTATCCAGATCGATATTCAATGACATAAACACTTTATCTGAGATTCCAATCCAGCGGACTAGCAATAAATTCAAGAAATTAGGTTCTGGCGTTATTTACTATAATAATCCCGAAGATCTCTTGTCAAGATTAGAACTACTTGGCGGATCTATTCTTGCAGGTAATGATGGAGTTAAAAACGAGTTTACACAAATAGTACATGTGTTAAATAAATTAGGTGTTTTAAATAATAATCAACTGAATGATTTATTGAGAGAATATGTAATCTAATATATACATGGAAGAAGATATAACATATATATTTCATCTATAAATAGAGAAACAATTGGTAAAAGTAAATCACATGATTTTAAAATCAAACTACGAGAAACACTTAGTCTTTGTAGTAACCGAAGGGTTCTTTATGTTAGAAAGATATGAGTGAAGACGCAGATGCAATAATCAACTTGCTGTATTATAAGCCATGTGTTCTCTGCTTTACAATTGTCACGTGATCTCTCGTTCGATTGCATAATCATGTACTATCATATTACTACATTCCTCCCTTTTCAGTTACATTTCCGTAAGAATATAAATGCAAATACAATCAACTTAAATCAACTTAAATCTCATGTCAACAAATAGAACTATGATTCAGGATGATTACTTAATGTAACAGCAACAAATTCAATGTTCATGTTCATATTCAATGTTACGTCATTGCTCAAGTTATTCTAAACCTAGCACTGTTCGAAATCTCTTAGGTGTCCTTCAAACACTGATCTATGTGTTCTGTTTGATCGCCTAAGCTGTGGCTCTGGTGCGGCCTGACTGTTGTTCTCATGATTGCCAGCTGCATCATTCCTCTGTGTTGCTATTTCTGGTTGCTGGGAACTGTATGCAGGTGGTATCTGGGTCGGTTTCGGCATTCTGGCTTCTTCGTCGTTTGTGCTCCTTGTGTCTGTTTTCAGCAGTTTGAACCTCGATGCATCTCGACAGATTGTTTTTCCATCGCTTAGTCTCCTAGCATAGATAGTGGATCCTTTCACTTTGGTTACAAGATAGATGTGTGGTTCATATGGTGTCTCAGCTTTCCGTTTCTTTTCTCGTTTGATGATGACTGCTTGTCCTTCTTCAAGTTGAAGTTGTGTCACCCGGTATCGCTTGTCATGGTATTGTTTGATTCGCTCCTTGTAGTTTCGGTCATTGCGTCTGACCTCCTGATCCTTTGGTGATGTTTCCGATGGGAAATGTTCAATTTTCGTCCGGACTTCTCTATTCATCATTAGTTCATAGGGAGTCATCTTGGTAGCTGGGTGTGGTGTGTCTCTGTAAGCCTGAAGCATGTCATAGGTTGCTTCGTGTATTTCTATTCCCTCCTGATTTGCAATGGTGGCTGTCTTGTTTACGAGTTTGTTAAAACCTTCCACCTGTCCTTGTGCCTTGGGATGTCTGGGTGTCACCTTCTTGTGGTTGAATCCCATTTCTTGTGCGAGTGTCTGGAACTCCTTGGAGTTAAATGGTGGTCCGTTATCCGTTTGCACTGTTTTCGGTACTCCATGCGTAGCGAAGATTTTCTTTAGTTTTCTTCGAACTGGCTTGATCGATGTTGAGTGGATAAATTCAGCTTCCGGGTACCTTGAGTACTGGTCGGTTACAACAAATACGTACTCGCCGTTAGGGAATGGCCCGCAGAAGTCTGCTTCAACGGTATCCCACGGTCTTTTCGGCAAATCTGTCATCTTGGCAGGTTCAGTGTGGTGAGTGTTGGTTGCCACTTGGCAGCTGAAGCATGTGCTAACAATCTCTTCAATGCGCTTGTTCATGTTTGGGAACCAATATTTCTTCCTGAGGAGTTCTTTTGTTTTTGATATGCCTAAGTGCCCCTGCTTGTGCGCTACGGTGACTATCTTGTCTCGAAGGGATTCCGGTGGAATGATTCTGTTTAGCCTTAGCAGGATTCCCTCAGACACATAGATTTCCGCTCTCAGGTCGTAGTATGGTGCCAAGTCTGGATCGTTTCTGGTCCACTTCCCTGTTTCTAGTGCTTTCTTCAGCTTTTGGAGTGCTCTGTCGTCTTTAGTTGCTGACTGCATAGTTTCCATGACTACCGCATGATCTATTTCAATAACTGCTCTGACGTATCGCTCATGGCTGGTCTTCTCTACCCCTGGTAATGGGTGTCGGGAGAGATAGTCAGTCATATTGGACTTTCCAGGTATATGAATTGCGGTGAAGTCGAGGTTCTGCATCTTCATCACTATTCTCTCTATTCTGGGTGGCAGTTTGGCGTTGGGGTTGTTGAAAAGTGGGAGGAGCGGTTT
>NC_090885.1:36694583-36702083 GCF_036669925.1 Montipora capricornis
TACTTAAATACGTTCATAAAAACAGTGAATTCAATGAAGGTACACTATTAAACAGAAGCAATTTTGGTTCAATCTTTTCATTTTTGTATTTTGATCTCACCAAACAGAAACTAGATATTCGAAACGGTACAACCAAACTGACTTTCAAGTATGAATTGTCTGCTGGAACTAATGCAGACTACAGTGTATATGCTCTTGTACTGAATGAGGAGGATATTGAAGTGATCAACAGAGACGGTAAATTGATGTTTCGTTACGAGATAAACAATATAACATTATTCATATTTATTTATGATTGAATATTATGTAGCATATTATATTCAATTAATGACAACAACTAAATATTTTCCTTATGGTGTAAGTTTAAGTAAAGGTCAATTGGAGAAGCTTGCAAAAGCATATACAAACAAAACTCCTATAACCCTCAGATTATCAAAAGATGAATTAAGTGGTTCAGATGAATTAATGCTAACCAAAACACAACTCAAAAAAATACAAAAAGCAATGAAAAATGGTGTTGGAGTAGATATGAAAATCAGTAAAACTCAGATACGAAATGTTGTACGACATGGTGGCTCTCTTTGGAGTTCACTTGCTGGATTGTCATCAAACGTTCTACCAATGGCAATGTCATCAGGTAAAAAGGTCGCCGGTCCTCTTTTTTCTGGTGCTGTTTCAGGATTGGCTAGCCTGGGTATTGATAAATTATTCGGTGGTCAATTAATGATACCTAATTCAAAGGAAAAACAATTGATACCATACAAAGATCATTTAACTGCAAAGCAAAAGAAAGATATACTAGAAGCACTTCAATCTGGTTCTCATGTTGTTTTTAAACCAACAAAAGTTCAAGTCGGAAGTGGACTTTGGACTGTTCTCGCTTCTATAGGTGTTCCAATGCTCATTGATGCACTATCTGGTAAAGGGCTTCAGATTGATCCTACTGATATGTCAGGGGTGCCTATTTATGTTCCAGGGAGTAGTGGTGGTAAAATGGTTTCAAGAAGATTACCACCTCCGTTTTTTGGAACCTAGGAAAATCCTGTTGGTATGGGGATGACAAAGCCAAAAAAAAAAAACAAAAAAAAAATACAAAAAAAGGGTCAGGTTTGCTATTGGGGAAAAACAGTCCTTTCAAAGGAATTCCGATCCTAGGAGCACTACTGTAAAGTTCATAGATAAACCACTTAGCAATTATGATCTAATTAATTGGGTAAAACATCTTGGTATAAAATATTTCAGAGGTATTTTTAGCAGAGACACTTTGCCTAATAAAATAAATCAAAAAGAAGTGGGAATTATTAATTTAGATTCTCGAATTGGCCCTAGTACTCACTGGGTTTGTTATCGCAACATTGACAATCATTTGTGTGAATACTTCGACAGTTTTGGTTTAATAATGCCTAATGAAGTACAATCATATCTTCAAACCAGTGGTGAAAAAATAGTATATTCTTCTGATGAAATACAAGAGAGGGATTCTGTTTTATGTGGTTATTGGTGTTTGTACTATTTGTTGGAGAGACAAAGAGGGAAATCAATCCTTGAAGTCATACATAATTGCAAATTGAGTCCAACAGACAAATCAGTAAACCATAAATTCATAATTAATTATTTCAAATTTATATGACAAATCAAAATTGTATAATTAATATATATATGAAATCATAATGTGTAAGACAAAAAAAAGAAACCGAATGTTCTGAACCATCAGGTTATCAAAGAGCAAAAAATGGAAGACTAATGTTTTTTGTACTTGTGCTGAATGTGGAATTAAAAAGACTCAATTTGTCAAGGAAAAACAGTTAAACTGATTAGCCCGCACCAAGTTGCGTGCTTTTTAGATATTGGAAACAGTCATAGTTTAGGTGAAATGGCTTTGAAAGCTGGTTTAAAAGGTGCATTTAATCTTGGTAGAATTGGAGCTTCAAAGGCGATTAAATCAGATTTTGCTAAACAAAAAATAAAAGGTATGGCTAACAAATATATAGATCAAGCTTTGGATAGTATCACATCTGATTTATCAAAAAAATTAAACCCTCTTCATGGCGGTGCTGTAGACAGTCAGGTTGGACGCTTCCTGGGCATCATTACACAGGCCCTTACAACCCCCTGGAAGATCAACTGAAATATGACCCCAAAACAGGTCAAATATTGGAAATATATGATATGCCCACTGGAAGAACTGATGCAATAGCAATGAAACACGATGTTGATTATTCCGTCTGCAAGGATGATAGAAAATGTAAAAATAAAGCAGATAGAAAAATGGTTCAAGCTTTAGACAACATACCGTATAATGAAAGACAATGGGGCATTGGTTGGCAAGAGATGTTATCAATACGAAGCAGAATCTAGGTCTTGGAGTTTCAAAAAACGGAAAAAGCCGTCGAGTGAAGAAAACTGGCAAGAAAAATTAGCAGATGAGTTACATAAACCCATAAAACGTAATTTTACCCGGCGGCGTGTAATCACAAATCATATCGATGAAATATGGGCAAGTGATCTAGTTGAAATGCAAAAATTCAGCAAATGGAATAAAGGTTATCGGTATCTTCTTATGGTTATTGACATTTTCAGCAAATACGGTTGGATTATACCATTGAAGGATAAGAAAGGTGAATCAGTTACTGAAGCATTTAAAACCATCTTCAGAGATAGAAAACCACAATATCTATGGGTTGATAAGGGTAAAGAGTTCTATAACAAACACTTGAAGGACTTATTAGACAAAAATGGGATACTTATGTATTCAACCGAAAATGAAGAGAAGTCATCAGTGATTGAAAGATGAAATAGAACAATTAAATCCAAAATGTGGAAACAGTTCACTGTTCAAGGTAATACACAGTATTTAGACATGTTACCAAAATTAGTGAAACAGTATAATAATACCAAACATTCAAGTATTAAAATGACACCTGTAGAAGCTAGCAAAAAGAGCAATGAAGGAACTGTTTACTTTAATCTATATGGTGATGTGGAACAAGCAACATCTAAACCTAATTTCAAGGTTGGTGATAAGGTCAGAATATCTAAGTATAAACGGAATGTGTTCGACAAGGGTTATACACCAAATTGGACAGAAGAAGTATTTACAGTTGATAAGATCCAATACACTAATCCTATAACTTACAAAATAAAAGATCTCAGAGGTGAAGATATTCAAGGGAGTTTTTATGAACCTGAACTATTAAAAGCCAGACAGGATGTTTTTCGTATTGACAAAGTCATTCGGAGGGATTATAAGAAGAAACAAGCTCTGGTAAAATGGAAGGAATACAGTGATGATTTCAATAGCTGGATACCATTTAAAGATATTGAAAATATATAAAACATATTTAAACTAAAGTTATGTAACATATATTATAGCAAATAGCTACAGTATATGCTGTCATTGCTGCAAACCGGTAGCCAAAAATACAATCTATTTCTGGCCATATTTAAACGCATAACATATAAAAATATATATATAGGTATATTATTATACTAATATAAAATGGAAAATCAAGAAATTAAAAGAGGAAGAGGTAGACCTAGATTCTACACACCTGAAGAGAGAAAAAGAATTAAAACCGATTACATGCTACATAAGGAATGCTATTGTGAAACATGCAATAACGGCAAAAATTATACTTTGGCAGGCAAAACTTGCCACATTAAAACTTGCAAACACCAGAAAAACGACTTTGAAAACAAAAATCCAGCTCCCAAAAAATCGGAAACCAAAACCTTGGTAAAATAATGAATATTTAGTTCAAAGTATCCCCTAATTGGGATATTTTGAACGCACTATCAATGCTTAAAGAAATAATAACTATAGATTATATATAAATGAAAAATAATATCTCACATTATAATATGGATAAAAATAGTCTTAAAAAGCTCAGTAAATCTGAACTAATCAAATTGCTGTTAAAGCAAGAGAAAAAGAAACCAGTGCCAACACCAAGGACTAAAAAACCAATTAGACCAATCCCAAAATCTCGTAAGAGTGTAAATCAAATGGCACAAGATTACGAAAACAATATAATTCTTCCACCGTTAGAATTCAGGGATAAACCAGTACCATTACCTAGGACTAAAAAACAAGTACCAGCACCTAGAACCAAAAAACCAGTACCAGCACCTAGAACTAAGATAGAGCAAACAAACAAAGCTCTGAAAGGCTACACAAAGTCTTATGAAATAGATATCAAAAACAACAAAGACCCATTAGTGCAACTAAACAACACAAGAAAGGCTGTTGCTAACTATATTCAAAACATATTAATATCAATGAAAGGACTAAAATTCGTCGAAACACTGATAGTCACATTTGAAAAGAAAACAGGTGAAGTAAAATTGATGAAAACAGCTTATTTCAACAGCAAACCACAAACAATAATCATCTCCACACAAACTGAACTAGCTTTATCTTTATCAAAACAAGAAATCTTGAATACTATTGCTGTATGGATTTCGGAGGGTTCAAATTGGACCATTCAATCTATCAACAACCATTATCTTAATGTGGTGAAATACGAACCAATGAGAGCATCATCATATATTAAACTACCTACAGAACTCAGAAACTCTTCAAAGGGATTGATAAACATGAAAAATGAAGACAATCAATGCTTCAGGTGGTGTCACATCAGACATTTGAATCCTCAAGACAAATACCCACAGAGAATCAAAAAATCAGATAAAGCATTCATTGAAAATTTAGATTATTCAGGAATTGAATTTCCAGTCACTACCAAACAGTACAACAAAATAGAAAAGCAGAATGAAATAAAGATAAATGTTTTCGGTTATGAAGACAAACATAAATATCCCATTTATGTATCGAAAGAAAAGTATGAAAATTTTATGAATTTGTTGCTAATAACTGAAAATCAAAACACACATTATGTTCTTATCAAAGATTTCAACAAGTTTATGTACAATCAAACAAAACATAAAGAGAAGAAACATTTCTGCATGTATTGTCTTCAGTGTTTCAGTTCTGAAAAAGTATTAACTGATCACAGAGAGAACTGTATCCAAGTAAATGGCAAACAAGCGATTAAAATGCCAACAAAAGACAACAACATATTGAAATTCAATAATTTCCATAAACAGTTGGCTGTTCCATTCGCAATCTACAGCGATTTTGAAGCTATTACCGAAAAAATAAATGGTTGTCAACCTAATAATGATAAATCATACACAGAGGCTTATCAGAAGCATACAGACTGTAGTTATGGATACAAGGTTGTTTGTTGTTATGATGATAAATATAGCAAACCAGTACAAATTTACAGAGGTGAAAAAGCTGTTTACAAATTTATGGAAGCTATGTTAGAAGAAGTTAAACATTGTAAAAATATTATAAAAAAGAATTCACTAAACCATTGAGAATGACTAAAGATGATGAAGAAAAATAAGGACATTCGAGTTCGAGATCACTGTCATATAACTGGTAACTATAGAGAATCTGCTCATCAAGATTGTAATCTGAATTTCCAGTTGACTGATAAAATCCCAGTAATATTTCATAATCTCCGTGGGTATGCCGCACAGCCATTTTATAATGCAAGAAATTGGTGAAATAGTCAAGAAGCATACATATACAAATAAGAAAGGTGAAAAGTGTCAAATGAACATCAATGCAATTCCAAACAATATGGAAAAGTACATGGCTTTCATGCTTGGTAATCATCTGACCTTTATTGATAGTTTCCAATTTATGAGCTCAAGTCTTGATAAACTAGTGAGCAACCTACCAAAAGAAGCATTAATATATACTTCTCAAAAATTTAAATGTAAAGAGCTTGATTTAATGTCTCAAAAAGGAGTATATCCATACGACTTCATGGATAGCTTTGACAAATTCAATGAAAAGCTACCATCAAAAGAAGACTTTCACAGCATCTTAAATGATCAGCATATAACAGATGATCAATACAAACATGCTCAAAATGTATGGAATACATTCTCTCTTAAAAACATGGGAGAATACCATGATTTATATCTTAAATCTGACATCCTTCTGTTAGCTGATGTATTGGAAAACTTCAGGAAAACATGCCTTGAATACTACAAACTGGACCCCTGCCATTATTTCACTAGCCCAGGGCTTTCATGGGATGCTATGCTGAAAATGACTGACATTAAACTAGAGCTTATGACAGATGTTGATCAATATTTGTTTATTGAAAAATCTTCTCGAGGAGGAGTGAGTTACATAGCTAATCGATAAACAAAAGCAAACAATGAATACATGAAAACATATGATAAGAAGGCGCCCTCAAAGTATATCATGTATCTTGATGCTAACAATCTGTATGGATGGGCAATGAGTAAATATTTACCAACTGGTGGTTTCAAATGGATGTCTGAAAAACAGATAGACAATATAGACTTAGTCAAGTATAAAGAAGACAGCAATAAAGGTTTAATTCTAGAAGTAGACCTAGAATATCCAGAAGAACTACATCATCTACATAATGATTACCCGCTAGCACCTGAAAAGGTCAAAGTAACTGAAAACATGCTATCAGAATATTGCAAAAAAATAGCGGTTAAATATCGAATATCAACTGGTCTAGTACACAAATTAATACCAACATTAAATAAAAAAGAGAAATATGTGCTCCATTACAAAAACCTTCAATTATATACCGATCTTGGTTTAAAAATAACTAAAGTCCATCGAGTACTTGAATTTAATCAGTCACCGTGGATGAAGGAGTACATTGACTTTAATACTCAGAAAAGAACTAATGCCAAAAATGCTTTTGAAAAAGATTTCTTCAAACTTATGAACAATTCAGTATTTGGGAAAACAATGGAGAATTTTAGAAAGCAAGTAGATGTTAGATTGGTAACTGATAAAAACAAACTATTAAAAATAGCTTCTTAACCAACATATGTTAGCAGTAAGATATTCAATGAAAATCTAGTAGCAGTGCATAAAATCAAAGAAACACTCATCCTAAACAGGCCGGCATATGTGGGTATGTGTATCTTGGATCTGAGCAAGACGTTAATGTATAATTTTCATTATAATTACATCAAAAAGAAGTATGGTAGCGAAGCGAAATTGTTATTCACAGACACAGACAGTTTAACTTATGAAATCGAAACCGAAGACGTGTACAGGGATTTCTGGAACGATAAAGACAAATTCGATAACAGTGATTATCCAGAAAATAGTCCATTTTATGATAAAACTAATAAGAAAGTTATAGGAAAGTTCAAAGATGAATGCCAAAGCATTCCTGTAGTAGAATTCATCGGCTTGCGATCCAAAATGTACTCTGACATCAAGGATAATAATCAAAATAGCAAAACAGCAAAAGGTATCAAAAAGATCGTGATCAAAACAGACATCAAACATGAAGACTACAAACAAACACTATTTAATAACGAACAAATGCATCACACCATGAAAACGATCAGAAGCAACTTACATCAACTTGGAAGCTATGAGTTTAATAAAGTGTCATTATCTTGCTTCGATGACAAGCGGTA
>NC_090885.1:36709583-36712083 GCF_036669925.1 Montipora capricornis
CATTTCCGTGCAGCGAGTTTCTGTTTTTTTCCTAACTCATCATTAGATGCTAAAGGTAAGGAAAGCAGTCAAGGATACAATTTGCACGGTGTGTCGGAGACTATGTTATTGTTTTGCTTTTACAGACAAACGTTGTCAATATTTAGGGATCGACAATTTCCAGGTGTGTGTTTTTTTAAGACTTGTCAGATATGATTGACATGACCTTGAATGACCAAGCTTTATCCGTTTGAACCAATCGTAGCGCAGAGAATCTGTCGTAAAAAGAAGAGTTTCCTTCTAGGTGTTCAGAGTAGCTCTTTGCACACCCGATGTAAACGAGTGAATGCTAAAAGGACAATAAATTTATAGTTAAACTCAGTCGACTTTATAGATTGAGGCTAAGTTTCGTTAGCCTTTGTTTTACCCCTTGTAAACGGGCCAAGGTAACTTCATAAATATTTCTGTTTTTCGGCCATTTAAACTTCAGAGAAATAAAAACTTGAAACTTCGGGAAATAATCACTTATGTCCGTTCACTACGTGATTTCCCGAAGTTTCAACAGTCCTACATTAATAGAGTTTAATTTTATTTTAGAATCCCTTTTAATTACTACAACCAACACCAGTAAAGCCTGATGGCGTTGTATATCTCAATTATGTACTCAAGTACCTAGAAACTCGGTTGTAAATATTTGGCTTTACCAAAATGTACACCAAAGATCCCTAAAAGATGACATTCTTTGATGAAATCACCTTCTTATATTCGTATAGAGAATCCAATCGAACGCCAGATTCAATGTTGGCGTGTGTGTACACATAAATGGATACATGCTAATCGTGGTACTTAGCTTCTGTGACATTTTGTTCTATACCATTTTACAATTTCTTTTAAGGTGATCTTCTGAGATCTTGAGGCAAAATTTTCTTTAGTTTATTTTACTTTATCTCATGATCAGCTGTCATGTTTAAATCGCTTTCAATCCCTGAAAGGGTTACAGTTTAAACCACCAAAATTCCTTGATCCATGGGAACGTAAATAGTATCTGTGTGTAATGACCATGGGGGCTTTTATTCACGATCAGGATGCAGGGAAACTGTTCGAGGTAGCGTTATGTCATCTGATCAGCAATCAATTCTCATTGCTTTTCTCTCCTTCTACACTTTTTGTGTGACTTTCCTTTAGTCTGGCAATATACTCATCTCTTGCTGCTTGGCCTGACAAGGTGATTGTTCTTTGTCGCTGTTTGTCTGCTGAGTGCCTTTCATCCATACTAAGATTTGACAACGTGGTGCCATCTGAAAGGACTTGACCAGATGAAAAAGCAGCTTCGTTCAACGATCTTACTTTTCCTTCAACAGTTTCAGAGCGAGTGACGCTAGATTTTATTCTTGGGAGAGGACTTGGTTTCCGCTCTCTTTTTCCCTTGATTTTGTCTTCTTCAAGACTAACTACATAAGACTCCAGACCCTCTATTCTAGCAGTCATTTCGTGTTCAAATTTACTAAAGCGTTCATGTTCACTCATGCGTTCAGTTATTTCACTCAAGCGTTCCCTTATCTCGTCTACAAGTTTATAGTAACTGGTGCCAGCGTCCTCCATCTTGACTTCCATTTGGTCAAACCTTTCATTTAGATTGCTTTCGAGAGCACTGCTTTTTGCCTTGGACTCCGTCTCGAGAGTTCCGAATTTTAAATCGACACCGGTTGCAAGACCTTGAAACTTTTCCTCCATGTTATCCTTCAGGTTGGTAACATCTTTATTGACAATGGCAATCGATGACATCTGCTCCTTACTGTTTTGCATCACCTTAGTTATTTCTTCGTAGATAATGGCGTTGAGACTTCCAATTTCTTCAAGCCGAACGTGAAGGCGATCCAGTGATTTTTGCACCTCATTTTGGGATCGTTTCAAGAGCTCTATGTCTTCCAACACTGTATCGAACTCACTCTTTTGGACTTTTCCAAACTTCTTGCCTCCAAGACGATCACTGACAATCGTATGGACCAAAGCAATCTTTTCCTTTTGTTTCCTGTTTTGATCTTCCTCGTCAGATATGATAACATGGTAGTCACTCCCTTCTGGGCTACACTTGGTTCGGATGTGTTCTCGATAGCGTTTAACTGTCTTGTCGGATGCATCCTGCTCCAGATCTTGCAATAGACGGGCGCGCTGCATGGCCGCCGTAGCGCGTGCATTGTCATAGACACGTTGAAAAGTATTTGACAGCAGAGCGATGTACAAGTTCATTAGAATGATTGCAGTAAGGATGAGAAACGATCCACAGAGTACACGAGCCATGATCGGAGCCTGTGCCTCCAATGCATCGAAGCCATAATTGTCTACGAGGGGATATCGAATGACAGTGTAAATCAAGTGGTACGGTTTGTCGTAACCCTTGACAGGATGTTTCGAACGTTCACCAAACAACATCCAGAAGGCAACAGCATAAGGAATGTAAAACATGGCAATCACGAAAGCCCATCTGAAAGTGTCGCCAAGTATGTTATCCAAGATTACC
>NC_090885.1:36717083-36727083 GCF_036669925.1 Montipora capricornis
TCACCTTCGCTTTGATCGTCCGGGTTGTAACTTTCTATAGCTAGCGCCTCTTCTTTCGTTGTCGTCGTCAGGTGTGTGCTATCTAACTCGTCCTCTGTGTTGCAAATTCCCCCAGCACATTCTAGAATTGCTTCACTCTCATCCCTTTCTCTTCGATATATATCGCTCGCAGAGTCGGTCATCTCTTGCAGCATCTTCTCACAGTTGGCGAGATTGCTATTTCGTCTTTTCATCAACCCTCCGAGCGAGGAAGAGGGCGGCCGATTCTTGCTGTCATTTTCACCGATCGAGAGCTGCATTATATGCGAAGTTGGGGCACTATTGTCTTGTTTCAGGAAAGATTGAGAGTACGAAAATTGACGAAACTCCACGGAAGATGAATGGGGTAGCAGACCATTTGTTTTATCACCTGGAATGGTTTTCGTTCCTGAGAATTCGTTGTCATCTTCACCCTGCTCGTGGTTGTTCATCGGAAATACTCTGTTGCGGCTTGCCATTATTCAGGAAGAATTCATTGATCTACATAGACAGTTTATAAATCGAGGCTGAAAACAGCCTTCTGATTATAAAAAAAACGCTGTGATCACTAGTTGGTTTAAAGGAAAACAAACCCAAGTCACCAAGATCCTCCAAAGCGGAAAAGATAACAATAATGCTCGTGCTATGTCATGTAAACAGCACTTGTGTTGTCATAGAATTCGTGTTCATGTAAAAGACCAATGATGAATGAAGAATTAGTCGGAAATTAGTGTCCATGAAGTGTGGCAGAAACCGACCACAAGCGCTTTGTTAATCGGTATGATTGTATTCATGGCGGCAATGAAAGAAACTTTAATAGTTGCCATTATTCATTTTAAAAAAGAACAGATTGAATCAGGTTTTTGAAAGAGAGAAGAAAAAACAATATTCTTAAATTCGGTTGAAACGTTCGACCGTTTGTCGATGGACCGTGGATTGTAAAACGAGAATATTGCAGCACAATATGCGCCCGTGAGAACTCCATCAAATCTGGAGTGTCACCGAATTGAAAAGTCAAAGATATGTTATTTTTCAGTCCTCGCCAATAAGTCAATCGGTTAAAAAAAAATAATTCATCGTTTCTTTTGAAAATGAGATGGAGTTCAACAAAAAGACTGGTTTTGTAAAATGCATTCCAACAGTGGACAACAATAGATTTAAGAAAAGCCAATATAATGATCAAAACAACAAGACGTAAGTAACGACATGAATGTTTTTTTGGCGACGGTGAAAACAAAAACAATTAAGACCTCTTGGAAATAAGATGTTGCAAGAAGTTGTATTTTTCGAAGCACACTGACTAAAACACAATTTATAACATTCCCTATCCGCTCCAAAAATAAAACGAAAGTGGTTTTCAATGACGTCAAATGAGAGCTCTTCAGAATCTTAATGACGTGGATGCAAAAATGGTTTCTTTCAAATCACGCGACAAAGGCTTACAAATACTGAGGCTACTCTTCAGTCACTAGCAGTGAATGAGCTTCCCTATTTGTACGTTTAGATTGCAGTAGGGTCCAGGCCCCAGTGTCCAAGGGCCGGCCGATAACTTTATCCATTGGATAAGTCACTATCCAAAGTATAAAATTTTCTTCGCGTTAAACGTTGGCCAATCTTTTTCACACACCTTTTCACTAGATGTGCTTAGAGTGTGCATATTCAATGTTAGGAGGGCAAATTCTGAAATCTTTGCAGAGATTGAAACTGACGGGATAGTGACTTAACCATTGGATAAAGTTATCTGGCCTTTGAACGGCTAGGGCTACACTGCTGGGAATGAAATTGTTGAGATGGCGCATTTCCGCAATTAATGTATTTTAATGGTAAATGTGAACCACTGTAAAAAAATAATGGTCCAGTGGTGTAAGACTAGAATGTAGAACTCTCTCCCTGCCTTACTCTTTTGAAAACAGCCTTCAATGAAGGATTGAAAAAGAGAAATTGCAAGGTTATGGGGATTAAGAAAGGTGGTCATTAGACCAATAATTGTCAGTGCTCTTGGCTCAGTGTCAAAACAATCAGAGAAGTGGATTGAAGACCTTGGTATAGATGTTGGAACAGTATTCCTACAAAAAACGGCTAGGATTTTGAGAAAAGTGCTTGACGCTTAAATGATGGAGAGAACTCCTATGGGACCCTTGGACGCTGTTAGTTATGGCCTGCTCTCAGAGAAAACTTAACAATACGGCAATACATCAGCTTGTGGACCAATGGATAAAACTATAATACTGATAATGATGATGACGATGATAATGATGATATGATAATAATAATAATAATAATAATAATAATAATAATAATAATAATAATAATAATAATAATAAGTGGAGATGTGATAGAGTTGCTCAAGTTATTCCCTGGACTCTTTGCAAGAAATACGACACCCCATTTGAGAAAATGTGGTATGATAATTCCTCCCAGCCACTGATGGAAAATGACCAAGAGAAGATGTTGTAGGACTCTATTATTGATGTCAGTGTGTCACACGAGTAGTAGAAAAATAACTATAAAAGATCGATCACTACCAAGATCTAAAGATGGAGGTTAAAAAGATCTAGAACTGTAAGAATACATCTTTCATTCTGGTTGTTATTGGAGGAAAACTATTATTGGGAAAGTGAGGAAGCATTTGAAGGCATGAGTTGAGAAGCTGGGATTATCCAGAATCATGACAGTACTGATTCACTCCAAAAACTAAGTTTGTTGGGCACGGCAAAATTCCTTTAAAGGACCGTAGACACCTAAGACTAGGAATATAACTTGATGCTCTAGGACGAAAATTAATAATAATAATAATAATAATAATAATAATAATAATAATAATAATAATAATAATAATAATAATAATGATAATGATTTAATGATAATGATAATGATAATGATAATACTTGCTAGTCTGCTTGCACTTAACATTTTTTTATTATACATTCAAATACAAATAATTATAGAGCCTGGAGACTAAATTACTGAGGAAATTTTGGTTAGCCTTATGTATGTACTGAAAGCATACAAAATAAAGCACCTCTCGCATCCCCTATACAGTCCCTGTAACATCCCAGAACAGTTTTACTGCCAGATGTACATGTAATCAACTGGGATTACAGCACTAAGAAGATCTAACCAATATAAAATATATCTTAATGGTCTTATACTGTAATATGAGCACCCTTAGTCTTCTCTTACTTAGAGTCCCAGTAAGTTGAAGCAAACCTCAAGACTTCATGGAAAACAAAAGTATTTCTCGAGGGTACAGAAACTGAGTGCTCTATTACACAGCCTCACGCAAAAAATTTTTTTTCAGACACAACTCTATTCAAATTTTCTCATCAACTGCACGAGAAACAATTAAGGAATTAGTGCAGTTTGGGTGGATTTTTTTGGTGAGGGCCATGTGATATCTAGACAGCCAGTGACAGTCAGAACCAAAAAAACAAATGTAGACATCCTATTACTCTCCCACCTCCCTATACTGGCATAACCCATATTAATCAGTAAAAAAAGCCTTTGAGTAGCCGTTAAAGAAAGCGTAATCTACAGTAATATTAATAACAAGCCAGATTAAGACCTTGATTAACAATGGGCATCATCTTCTCTCAGGTATCTTTTCAGCACAAAAATACTAAAGAGATACTTTCCTTGTTGGTGAAGATGATGACAGTTAAAACTTGAGATGATGTTCGGTTAGGATTTTAAATCATCAATGTGGAGCATAGAGGGCAATGTTGCAGTCTTGATTTCAAACATTCTTGGAAACACGTCCGATGCAATAAATGACCACATCTCAGAACTTGACAAGGCACTGGTGAGGAATGTAAGTCTTCCATACAAATTGGACAGTTCGATCGGGAGCTCTTTTCAACACATGTGTGTGAAGACCTAATGTTCTTTGGAAAACACATATCACATCTCGTGCAGTGAAAATAGTTCTCTCGCCCTCCTATCCGACAAACTCCGCAATAATCGCAGTGAAATTGTCCTTTATCTCGATCGTCGTATAATCGGCAAATCGGGCAAAAGTAAAAGCCAAACTTGATCCCACATTCACTGCAATGAGACACAATACCTTGCAGTTTTCCGCACTGATTGCACTTGATTTGTTGAACAGTTTTCCTATCTAACTCGTGCGTTCGCTCAGCAGCATTATGGCAAAAGCGGCATGAATATACTTTGTTACAACACGGGGTAACGAAGGAACATTTCCTCACATAATGCGGACATGTAGAAGCCATATTACTAGGAATATTGTGGTATCCAGGCTTCCCTCGTTCTCAGGATTGCTCGCCTACTACTCACAATGTGTTTATGGTCGGAATTTGCATTTATGGCCGCAGTTTGATCCTCTGGGGATTTTACGCCACATCTCGGTATTTAAGCCTTGTCGCCTCTCACGTTAGTCACTCGACACAGCCAGTTTTACCGCTCGCACCTTGCCGAGCTTAATTTTTCTAGTATGCTGTTTACGTTTAGTCTCGTAGTTTACAGTGATGTAATTCGTTTTTTCTCCACCACTACTTTATTTCTTGTATGTTAGCTTTTTCTCGTCCCCAATAAACACAACTGGTCGTGTCCTTCCTATTTCAACGTGTTGTTGCCTTTCTGCTGATTAGAACTAAACGTTTTCTCTGCGGCGGAACGCAGTGACATAGCAGAGAAGTTGTGTTATTTACGGTCTGCGCATCCACTGTGTGATGCTTATGCGCCGATCAAATCGAAACTTGAACACCCCCCACCCCTCCCTGGGCAAACCCCGGGGATTTGACTATCTTCTGTGCCCAAACACGTGTTTTATAGCTGTTAGCGACTTCGGCGTCCGAAAAAAAAAAAATTTGAAACCTGACACTTCAGGTTCAATTTTCCCCACCCCACGCAGGCAAAGGTCAAATTCCCCGTGTTTGGACGAGATGGAAGAGTTGAAAGGAAGAGATACAGCATTCGTGAGAGCTCGAGAGATTGGCTTACATAAAAGGTCTTTATTAAAGACGACAGGAGCCTACAACGATTGTTCTTTAGTAGGGTATGACAGACAAATCCGACGATAGGGTGGGCCATTTGAACAGCATTTTGGCCCGAGGGGGCGGGAATTTGAACGATCCAATCTTCAAAAGTTGGGGGGGGGGGGGGGAGATGTTGAAGTTTCGAGTTGATCGGCGCATTACTGATATTCAACCTCGTTCCGGAAAAGCCGTGGGAACGAGGTTGAGTGATATTTTTGCGTGGTTTAAAACTATCTAGAGAAAGTAGATCTTAGTGAGTACTCTTGGTATCCAAAAAGAAAATTCGGGGTAACCATGCATTTTGGAGAGATAATCTGCTTCAATTTGAGAAAGGATGCCATACAATGCTTTGTTAAAGCTTTTTACAAATGTTCATCAATTATCTTTGAAAAATGCGTGGTTACCCCCAACTTTCTTTTTGGATTTCAATAATACTTGTTAAGATCTACATTTCCTGCATAATCATCTTGTATTTTTACATTTTTTATTTATTTTAATCGTTAATTTATCTTCAATTTGTAAAATGTGAAGATCTGTATAATTAAAGTTGAGTAAAGTAAAATTCGAATTTTTCAAAACAAAATGTACGTTTCGTGAGCGCTTTCAGCAGTTTTTATGGCGAATAGCAGTTTTTGATGGCTAATAACTGGCTCTCTATCAAAGCTAAGACACGGGGTTCAGATCAGTTTTGTTTTATCGTACACGCCAAAGTCTCATCTCGTTAATTCCAAAATGTGTTTACTTTTGTACAATAAAGATTGCAAAAATGAAATCCTCCTGAATTGAGAACGTTTTCTGCTTCCATATCCTTCCCAGATCTTGTCTCTTCTCTCGAACTTTCCTTGCACAGTTTCCTGATCTTTATTGCATATACCGCAGACCAAAGTACTTTGGCAACGAAAAGTTGACTTACACCAAAGGAAGAGGAAAGGGAGGAAATCGATTTAGGCCCAATGATTAAATTCTTTGTAACTAACAAGAAACTTGATAAAAAGGCCTCATTTTTCGTAAATGGCTTGGAATCTCCATTCTTGAACCAGTTTAGGAGGCAACGCAGCCCAGTGGCTAGGGCGCTTGCCTTGATATCCGGATATCCTGGCATGAGTTCAAGACCCGCTCTGACCACTTGCTGAATTTGTTCCAGATAGTCCCTGGTTCAACTTCTCAGCTTCACTTGTAAATAGCCAATTGGATCTCTATGTGACCTGTCACGTGAACCTTGAGGAACCTTTGCTAATAGTTCAAATAAGTAGTAATTGAACTGATTTCAAATTAGGAACAATGCAAATGGCCTATTCAGAGCCAGAGCTCTCGGTATGTATTTATATAGTGTTTTTTGAAGAATAGCCCTTTTCACGGTTAGTTTTTCTCATTTGCATTACAATGTAATCTAACGTGGATGCGAGGCAATGGGTTAAAACTACAAAATAGCGCGAAATTGCCTCACATACATGCAAAATTATATTGTAATGAAAATGAGAAAAACTAACCGTGAAAAGGGCTATTATAACGAAATTGCGTTGCTTTAGCATGTTTATTACTGCTATTTATGTTTTGTTTCATACTCGCCAAATGCCCCGAGTGGGGTGGATGGGGGTGGGGTTGTAACAGAGATTTGTTACACTTAGCGCCACTGAGACATTAGGGGTAAACAAGGTTCGTTGCGAAATAAACAAATTGAATCAGAAATAGCATCCTGTGTTAAAAGACTTCCTTTGAATATGAGGAACTAGAGAAAATGGAGCTTACACATATGGAAGGTATTGAGCATTCTCCAATATGTCCGCGAACTCGATTGCTTGTCAAGGGTAGCCCAAGATTTCAGCTTAATTTTTTTTCCGATTTAATAAGTTTTCGATTTTTTTTTGTTTCTGCGAACTGAAATGTTTTTTTTTTGCAAATATATTTTTTCTGGAATCAAATTCAACATTCCAGAATCCCACTTTTCAGCATTACCACATTCTTCCCTTTTGCTTCCCCACTTGCCCGCCAATTGTTCAGGCATGTCATTTTATTGTATAGTCAAACAAATCATTTCCCTTCATCAGGGCGTTTCGAGAAGGCTGCACCTTCCAAATCGAAACGAAGAACATAATGATGTCACGGACTCCTTATCGAGCACGGATTTCAGCTATTCAGACGACAGATGCCGAAACCATTGGCAAGCGGATGAAACGCCTTTGCGATTGCAACATGTTCGCGGAAATTGAACGCATGGTTGTTTGCCTTCCTAACACTCCAGAATATAATGACAATGAAAATATCAAGCGAGCAAAGATTTCTCTTGCTTGGAACAAAAAAGACGTGCAAACAGTTTACAAATTAATTGAGGTGACTGGTTTCATGCATTCGAGGTGTATGTTCAATTATTTCGGAAGTATGCTTGTTCATTTCGGAAACGATTAATACTTGTGAGTAACTTGTTGATTACTGATTTTTTTTTTCAGGAAGGAAACTTCTCCATTGGTGAAGACAAAGATCTTGTCGAGTTGTGGGACAAAGCCCATTGTTACGAAGCTAAGTGTTCGACTCCACTTCAGAGATACCGTATCAGACAAAGGTTTGTTAAACAGAATTAAAATAAGGTGGCAAGACTGTCAGCGCATTTCAGATCATATTTCGTACAGAACCGACAGTACGTATTTTTATTTATTTGTCAACGAAAGATGATGTCGTGAACGGTTATCGATCTTACATTTGGTTTGCTTGTGGAAGCTTTGTCTGCTCCGGCAGACTGGAATCAGATGGGAAAGTATCGCCAGAAAATTCGAATATTTTTACAGAGAGTAACTTTTCTGTTACCCTGTGGTTTCCAAGTTGCTCAAGGCAAAACGTAGTACCCAATTCAAATCCTTTGGATATAAGCTACATTATAATGCAAATACAACACGCAAAGAATCTTAACCCATAGGCCATTGTTTTCTCTTGGGACACTCTTGGGGACATGAAGATGCTAACCTGCGATCAGGATCTATTTTAGTTTCGCGTGGTACGTAATGTGGAGTTGGCGAAACGAAAAATAGAGGCCCAATTTTAGCGAGCGACGACATAAGAGAACATATGGGCGAAGCTAAAAATGGGCCTGATCGCAGATTATGAAGATGCCCCAAGAGAAATTAAAAAACAATGATTATCCAATAAAATTGAATCTAATAAAATTGTAGATTTCTACTGCAGGGGATCGAACGAATTTTCAGCTGGGCTGCCGCCTGGGGTAAGGGGGCTGGGGGAGGGGGGGAGGGGGGAGGGAGTAGGCTTTGCCTCAAGTTGCCTATAGAAGTGTCTAAAAGTTGCTGAAAAGTCTATTTTATTTCCAAAGTTGCCGAAAAGTTGCTGAATTTCGGAAAAATTGCTATTTGTTTTTACTTGTTTGCACTTAATGTTGGTTTTGTTGCGGTCTAGATCATTTTGTCCACGCGTAGAGCGCTTTTTCCCGGCCGAATTCGTCTGAACGTTTTCTTTCTGTAGCTATTTTAGCTTTTTCGAGGGTAGCGAGACTTGCCCCCAGCCTTTTAGCTTCCGCAATAGGATTAATCGGGCCTTCATCTGCACATTCTTCCCAGCTGGAATCTGAATCACTGACAGCCTGTCCGCCATCTTGAAAGACGTGCCATGTGATATCGCTGACCTCATGGACAGGCATGCAACACCAAGCTGTCCAGTATTGGCAAGTCCTGGAGTCTACCTACTCAGTTGAATTTAGCTGACTTTTATTTCGAAAGCTAATAAATGTCGTGAAAAAAGTAAAAAAAAAGCAATTTTAAAAATGCTAAGAAAACCAAAAGTTACCAAGAATTTTAAAAAGTTGCCGAAAATCGCAAAAGTTGGCAAAAAGTTGCTGAGCAACCTTGTGTATGGATGCAAGAAATGATGACCGAGGTAAACCTTTCACTCGTGCCAAGATGAAGGAAAATTTCACGTTTTGAAGAATTTTTTAAAATCACTTCATGTTCAGAAATCATGACACAGCGCTGTTAAACATTATTTCCATTTCCCGTATATCTCCCTTCTTACGGCGCTGTTACACTATGAAATGTTTTGTGCAACTTGTCCCGCCACAATGTCGCCAAAACATTGCGAGACAAGTTGCACGAAACATTTCACAATGTAACAGCGCCTTTAGGCTTCTACTCTCTTTCCCTTTTTTCCCAAGTTGCCCCTTCCCTTGTCAGCGTTTAACAATGGATTCACCTAAGCAAGAAGCCGATGAACAACAAATTATCGCCGTTTTGCGACATACGGCGCCTACTCCGGCTAGTTGCATGGTTAACTAATAACATTGTTTCTTACTGGGCCACAAGTTGTTAAAAATCGATTTCAATTTTTACCTTGGAGTATCTGCACTGTGTTCCTTATTTTTTGTTTTGCAATTTGTGATAATATTCGTGATAACTATCTCTTTGTCGCACGTTAAGTTAAAACTAAGGACGCTTTTCATTGAATCAAAACTCTCGAAAAAACCGGGTAAGGAATGAAATAAAACGGAAGTATTCCGGAAATTTTTCGGAAATTTGGGTATAGCCCAGAATACAATGATACAATACAATATATACCTAATTGACCACTCCCCATAGGTGCTTTTCAGGGTCAATGAATCACAACGAAACGACATAACAACAAAAACAACTGTTAAGAATCCCAACTGGCCGGAGGCAAACCAGTTGGCTATTTAAAAGTGCGGCCGAGAAGTTGAACCAGGAACAAATTTGAGGAGTGGTACGGCACGGGTCTTGAACCCGGGAACTCAAGGCTAGCGTCCAAACCACTGGGCCGCACAGCCTCACTTAAGTTCCAGAATTCCGGAACAACCGGAAAATCCAGTCTCACTGAATCATTCCTCTTTGGGAATAATTGATGTTACCATTTTTGGCAATACTCGTTGATGTGAGCGGCCAAGCGGAAAATCCTGTTCCATTCACCACGTGACATCGAAATTTTAAACTAAAACTTCGGGTCAAATGGAAAGCATTATACTCTGGTGGAGTTTA
>NC_090885.1:36732083-36766924 GCF_036669925.1 Montipora capricornis
TCGCTTTTATTGGCTAATCGTGTTAGTTACCACGACCACGCCTATATCCTCACACGTGAAAGCGAAAAATAATTAGGGAGCTTAAGCACGCGCGATTTAAGACGCCGACGGCAGTCGCAAGTGAGCCGTTTTCCCTTCTAACTGGTCTTCACACAACCACATTTACATTACAGATGATTACACACCACTGTCCTGGCACGCGAAATGCTCTCTTCCGGTTGCCGTCCTCGTCTTAAAGAGCGTGCGTGCTTAAGCTCCCAAATAGTTTATCTTCACTGCGCGCGGGGAAGATATGTTTTATTAAAAATGAAAATCCTGGTATTTCTTCAGTATCTATAGAATGAACTCCGTCCTACGAGCCGCATAAAAAGTTGAATTTTAATATTTCTCAAAATTATCCTTTTTATGTTCGCCAGGAACGTAAAGCAAGTATCCTTTTGGCGTATTTTTAATGCTATTTTGTCTTACTGCTATGAATAATGATGAAGAGCTGGTCAGCAAACATTACTTTTGTACGTGAGTAACGAGAAACTCTCAAACGCTGATCAAGTTTCGTTTCTCTCGCCGCTTCGTTCATTTTGCCATTAATTTTTCAGTTTGAGCCGGAAACATTCTAGAACCAATGCTAGTATGCACTTTGCAAGAAATTCATTGGTGTCTGTCAATAGGTACTGGTTAGGAGTTCTTTAGGCCGAGGAACGGCTCCCCGAATTTCAAGTTAAACCAGTAAGTACGTGTTTTTTCAATCCGCAGGATTGACTGTTACAACACAGCGCCCACAGTTATGCAGAACACCGTTGACAATGCTACAGGCTTAAACTTTATTGGCGATTCATCACTTGTGCCAATAATTATTCCTAGTGGACAGAATCAGTTACCGTGGTTACACAGGATTGTGCTTTTTCCACTTATCCAACCTGCATCAGTTCCTAATTTCAGCACATCTCCTGCTTTTGCGAACGTTCCAAGTTATATCCTTTGGAGTTACCCACAACTGTTCGAGGTAGGAAGCCATGCTCATGTATTCTGGACCTCAACAATGTCGTGCCCCATACAAGCTGTTTCACTAGACAATTTTTCCTGCAACTTGTCTAACATTTTTTGACAAAAGTAGTAATATCTGACCTGCTAATTGCCCTTTCTCGCAGTCGGAGACTGAATTACTAAAGGCACAGCTCAACGAGGTCGGGCCGAAGGAGCTGTGCTGCCGGCTAGGCGCTCGGCCCCCGAACACGACCCATGTATACGTAGTATACGTAGCAAGGGTGTTACACTCTGCAATGTTCGTGCAACTTGTGTCACTGGCGATGATAAAGAGGTAAAAGGAACATTTTCGATGCCGGTTGAAGCCACAAAATGTTGCGGCACACGTTGCACGATTTTGACTGAGTCCTTGGCGCGCGTGTCTTAATGACCGTGAATATATGACATTGTGAAATGTGACAACTCCCGAGAGACCCATGCAATCATTTTGCAGCAGGATTTGCAATAGTCGTAGCAAACCTGTGCCCTTTTCCTAGTTTACCAGCAAAGTTATGTCATAAAACAATCAAGTGAAGCTATGATCCTCGCAGTTATGAAAAGGAAATTTTAACAATTGCGTAGAGGAGCCTAAAAAATTCAGGACTTCAACGGGGTTTGAACCTGTGACCTCGTGATGTCAGTATGACGCTCTGACTAACTGAGCTATTAAGCCACTGACGTTGGGAGCTGGTCATTTGTGGGTTGTAATGTTCTCGTAATGAATAAATCAATGAATTAAATGACATGTGAAGGGAATCATACATTGAACTGCGTAATGAAATCAAGTAAAGCTATGATCCTCGTAGTCAGTATGAATGCAATTTTAGCAATTTCGTAGAGAAGCCTGAAAAATTCCGGACTTCAACGGGGTTTGAACTTGTGACCTCGCGATGCCAGTATGACGGCTGTCTAACTGAGCCATGAAGCCACTAACGTTGGGAGCTGGTCATTTGTGGGTTGTAATGTTCCCGTGATGAATGAATCATTGAACGAAATGATATGTGAAATGAATCCTATTGAACTGCGGATATGAAATCAAGTGAAGCTATGCATGATCCTCGCAGTTATGAACGCAATTTTAGCAATTGCGTAGAGAAACCTAAAAAATTCAGGACGTCAACGGGGTTTTGTACCCTTGACCTCGCGATACTGGTGGAACGCTCATAGCCAACTGAGCTATGAAGCCACTGACGTTGGGAGCTGGTCATTTTTGTGTTCTAATGTTCCCGTGATGAATGAATCAACGATGAAATGATATATGAAATGAATCGTATATTGAACTGCGGATATGAAATCAAGTGAAGCTATGATCCTCGCAGTTATGAACGTGTAACGTTTATCATAGCTTCACTTGATTTCATATCCGAAGTTCAATATATGATTCATTTCGTACATCATTTTATCAATAAAACTATCTATAGTCCTTAAGTTGTAGAGTTTTGCTTCAAAATTCTAGGAAGTTAGATCGAGAAGCTGAAAATTGATTTGCGTCGAAATAATTTTCCTGTGGACGGGACACCGTGAAAAAAATACTCGACCAGAGTATATATGTAACGGAGACTGAGGAAATTACAAGTTCCTAAATTAATCACGCTTTTCGAGAGAAAAATAAAACATTCACTTAATGAACAAGTCAAGCAAGCAACGGACTTCAGGCAGAAGAAGACTTGGTTTCATTTCGAGGGAAAATGAAGGAGAGGAAAGATTGTTGTAGAAGAAAGAAGGAAATAAAGACAACTGGTGTTGAAACTGCATGTTTTCAACCAAACTTTCCAATAAGTCCAAGTCTGAAAATGTTGACGTGAAGTTTCGTGTAGCTTTTTTCAAGGAAAGCAGAGTTTTCATGATGCTTCAATGCGTAATTATAATAGTGATCTTGCGAGGACCGTTTGTCGAAAAATTAGGTTTGTATTTTGCACAATCGAATGACGCCAATGAGGATGATAACGATGATGATATGAAAAGGACGAGTGAGAACAATATGCTATTTCAAAACGTTGTATGCTCTTTTGACAAATTCAATCTAAACTTGCGCGCAGACGTCCCAAGTTAAAAACATTCGATGCCTATTCATGGTAAAACCTTTTGCAAAAAAAATCTCTTTGCAAACGGCGAAACATTGTTGGCCAACGAAGTTCCATCATTGTTGGGTGTCACATGTTGCGTCCGTTTGCACAGCCTGTTGCATATTGTTGCGTTACGTTTGAAACTGGTCAAACTTTTAGCCCCGTACAAACGGACGCAACATTATTGGCCAACATTAAACAACATTGCTGGGTGTTACATGTTGCGTCCGTTTGCACAGCCTGTTGCATGTTGTTGCGTTACGTTTGAAACTGGTGAAACTTTTAGCCCCGTACAAACGGACGCAACATTATTGGCCAACATCAAACAACATTGCTGGGTGTTACATGTTGCGTCCGTTTGCACGGCCTGTTGCATGTTGTTGCGTTACGTTTGAAACTGGTCAAACTTTTAGCCCCGTACAAACGGACGCAACGTTAGTGGCCAACAACTTTCAACAATGTTGAAAGTTGTTGCGTCCGTTTTCACGGAGCTTAAGAGATACGGAAACCACCTTGTGAAACTTTCGGAATGAAATGGTTTTGCCCGAACTTATCACGGTTGCTTCTTCTGTTTTAGACGAATTCAAACAACTTCAAGCCGATGAAATTGATGACTGAATTCCCCACGAACCTGAGGCCTGTTTGATCCGACAGCATTCATGGCAAGAAGGTTTGAAGAACAAACTGAAGTGATGTTCAAGACGTGCGCCGAAGGTGAACTCTGTCCAAGAAACTTTTCGCCTCAATTTTGTTCAATTTACCTTTTGTTGAGTTCGGAGGAATCAATTTACGATCCACGTTTTTCTCGTTAAGATCCATCCTTTTCATAAATGTTCCAAAATACGATGATTGCAGTTAAAATTTTGTCAGTGCATGTTACTTGACATTCCCAGGCGGATCATCTTTCTCATATATTAATCGAGCCAAGAATAGGTTCCATTTTTATAGCAAGGACCGCATTTCGTTATTGCTGTATGTTGTTGTTTATATTTGACATTTAAGCAACGCTGATTTTTTTTCCAAGGTAAAGAAAAACACTGATGACAAAGGGCTGCCTCCTGATTCGGCAAATTATAGGTCCACTCGTCTTTTTTCTTTGTCTTCTATAGTCTCCGCGTCTTGCGCGCAAAGATCTGGCGCCCCTATTTTTTCCGTCTTCCGTTTAAAGTATGGGCGCTTGTAGGTAACGCAGAAGAAGCCTTGTGCGGCACTGTCAACAATGTTTGTTCATTTTCGATAAAACTGTCAAAGTTACTGTGACTTCAGGGCTCTCATCAACAAGGACCTTTAGATCGGAGGACGAGGACGTTTACGAGTACAAGTTTTCCGTACTGAGCATGCGCATAAGGTTTAGAGGCCGACATTTTTCGAAGTGTGCGTGCTCAGAACGGAAGACTCGTCTAGTACTCGTACTCGCAGTACGAATAATAATAGGACCTTTAGATCGGAGGACGAGGACGTTTACGAGTACAAGTTTTCCGTACTGAGCATGCGCATAAGGTTTAGAGGCCGACATTTTTCGAAGTGTGCGTGCTCAGAGCGGAAGACTCGTCTAGTACTCGTACTAGCAGTACGAATAATAATAGGACCTTTAGATCGGAGGACGAGGACGTTTACGAGTACAAGTTTTCCGTACTGAGCATGCGCATAAGGTTTGGAGGCCGACATTTTTCGAAGTGTGCGTGCCCAGAACGGAAGACTCGTCTAGTACTCGTACTCGCAGTACGAATAATAGGGACCTTCAGATTCTAGGACGAGAACGACTACGAGTACCAAATTTTCTCGTAGAAAAACATTGAGCGCGCGCAAACCAGCGTCATTTTGGCGGGAAAAACGTGTTACCTTCGTCATTTTAGTACGAGGTTTTGCAAAAATGTCGTCGTGTCAAAACATGTCAACAACACGGTAGCAGTTTTGGCATTTTTCGATCAGCAAAAAGGCCCAGGTAACAGCAATAAGAATAACTGAGCAACCTATGCTGCTAACAAAGAGTAAGATTAATCGTACGGGGTATAAATCTTCTTAGTATTTTCGCTAAAACCAAACAGTCAAAACTCGTACTCGTTCTCGTCCTCGTCCTAGAATCTGAAGGTCCCTAATAATAGGACCTTTAGATCGGAGGACGAGGACGTTTACGAGTAAGAGTTTTCCGTACTGAGCATGCGCATAAGGTTTAGAGGCCGACATTTTTCGAAGTGTGCGTGCTCAGAACGGAAGACTCGTCTAGTACTCGTACTCGCAGTACGAATAATAATAGGACCTTTGGATCGGAGGACGAGGACGTTTACGAGTACAAGTTTTCCGTACTGAGCATGCGCATAAGGTTTAGAGGCCGACATTTTTCGAAGTGTGCGCGCTCAGAACGGAAGACTCGTCTAGTACTCGTACTCGCAGTACGAATAATAATAGTACCTTTAGATCGGAGGACGAGGACGTTTACGAGTACAAGTTTTCCGTACTGAGCATGCGCATAAGGTTTAGAGGCCGACATTTTTCGAAGTGCGCGTGCTCAGAACGGAAGACTCGTCTACGACTCGGCCTCCTACTCGTGGTACGACTAATAATAGGACCTTTAGATCGGAGGACCAGGTCGACTACGAGTACAAGTTTTCCGTACTGAGCATGCACATAAGGTTTGGAGGCCAACATTTTTGGAAGTGCGCATACTCAGAACGGAAAACTCGAACTCGCAGTCACCCTCATCCTCCGATTTAAAGGTCCCTAATTTATGTTTGGAGGAGTATGATAGTTGTAGTGGAAAATTATCTTTGTCGCCATTGCGATTTAAAACAAATTGGATTGAAAAACAGCCCTTTTTGGCCTTATTTTCTTAGCTGGGTGAAATGATTTGTGACAAGATTGTGGTTGACTATTACCCCACGACGTATCATTTGTCTCACGATGTAGTCACTTTTGATGCAGATCGGATCTGCATCGAAGTGACTACATGACAAATGAATAATATTTCAATGCTAGCGTATTTACAATTTTCAAACAAACTATGACAACAATAGGATTGGTTCGCCTGATTCAAAACTTCTTTTGTACTCCTTTAACTTTTTAAATGGGTTAAAACAGTTCTGCACAAAGCAATCGTTTAAATTAAAATCTTCCTTGCGTCAGTCACTTCTTTATTTCTCACAGCAGTGTTTTTTATTAATCAGGTCTCGAGTCCACGGCCTGTAACTTATACACATCCGAATTTGTTCGAACTGATCACTCCTCCGTAATGGTCTTGTTAGGTACTCCCGCTTTGAACACTTATCGTTGTTTTCCACACCAGACGGACACAAGTGGAAAATGCGTGCTGCTCGTATTTTACACTTTTATCAGGAATGAAAAGTTAAATGAAAACACATTGTGGGTTTTTGGCAAGTTGTGATAACAGTAAATATACAATTTTGCGTCATATTACACACACGACCAGAATGATTGTTAGAATTTCTTTTGTTTTCATATATGACGAAGTGTTATGCTATTCTGGGTTGAAGAATAGTTAATGGTGACTGCCAATTCGCAATTCAAAACCTAACGTTTTGACACTCACGCCATTTAACAATATAGAATGTATGACATTTTCATATATTAGAACTGCAGAAATTGAAATACACAAGAGCTGAAGATCATTGCTTAAGCAACTTAGCCCATTCACACCTACACCACCCCAATAGACCTTTTTCCGATACTGCGGCCATTTTGATTTCTATTGTTTCAAATAGCCATTATGGGATGCCCACATACCGGTATTAATTTGCCCCCTGGGCATCCCATAATGTCTTTCGAAACAACAGAAATCAAAATGGCCGCCGTATCAGTATAAAAGTCTATTAACAAAAGGGGAAAAAAGGAACTTCATTCAAGTGTCTTGTAGTGCTGGAGCACTGATTGGGGACACTATAAACTGAAATCAACAAATTAACGCAAAACAAATGTTGGGTTTTGAGAAGAGGGGAAAACCGGAGTACCCAGAGAAAAACCTCTCGGAGCAGAGTAGAGAACCAATAAACTCAACCAACATATAACGCGGAGTCTGGAAATTCAACCCGGGACACATTGGTGGGAAGCGAGTGCTCTCACCCCTACGCCAGCCCGGCATACCATTAAAAAAACAAGTAAAATCGTCTAGCGTTGGACAGAGTGAAATCTGTAAGTCGTACTCTCCCGGTAAGGAAGGGTTAAGCACTTGTGAAGAAAGGCCTAGGAAAGATCCAGGCTTGAACGGGGCTCGAACCCACGCCAACGAGATTCCACTGCATTGCTGTAGCAACCTGGGCTATCAAACCAACTGGGAACTGGTCACGTGTGAGTTCGATATCTATCCCGTACGATGGGAACAAATGAATGAATAAAATCAGTACAGGAAATTTTCTATACTTGATATGCGGAAATAACGAAGTACACGAGAGTTGAGGATCATTGCAGTTAAGCGGCAACTTAGGAACGTGCGAAGTCCTTTTATACTCAGTCATGATCACTGATTTGCCTCCTTTCGCTTTACTGAGATGTCAATACAGTATGTTTGAGGTAAAAAGCCTCGGAATTCAGTACTGTGCCAAGCTTTCAAACAAAGGCGTTGGTGGTACCATCGGGCAGCGGTTGTTGCAATATTCCTAGGCAGATAGTCCCTTCACATGTTAGATTCACGAAAAGGATCGGAAAGAACTTACACACACTCACATGCCCTTCAGCGGCGACAGAAGTTTAGTTTAAGAATATTAATACATCTGAGATCCGGATTTCTTGAAAAATAGTGACTTATGAAAGACAAAACTTAAAAAAGTTAACATAAATTTCCTCTTTGTGCCTCACCAAAAATTGTGAAGGATTTAGATACCCCGCAAAAGATCCTAAAAGAGCTCAATTGGCCATTGAAAACGGAGCCTTCGTGTTGCCTTCGCCGCTTCGGTCGGCCTCTTATGCTGTCTTGTCTAAGACGCGCCAGTAAACATTTACTGGCCTGACTTTTCAAATTCTCCACACATTCGCCGTGAATCTTCAACAAATTTGTGGAAACTTCGATCCGCCAGAAGACTTTTTCTGTTGCTGGTGAAACCCTTAAGTTGGCCAACAACACTGTCTTCTTCTTAAAATGGCCCTTCACGCTTTTTAGGACAACGATCATCAAGACGAAGACGACATAAAGTGTTACAAGTTCCATCTAGTGAGAATCCAAAATAAAAAGTCTGTCGGTTTTTTCAAACGAAGAAATGTGACGAGAAGAATGTAAAAAATCGCGTTTTCCAGGCTCTATTTCAAGATTCAAGGGGGCTGCTCCCAGACCCCCATATAAAGGGATGCGAATCAGGCAATCCCTCTAAAGATTCTCCAAATTGATGAAGCTGATAACAGTGCAAGGAACCTAAGAAAAAAATAGTTTTTAAACTTTTTTTTTAAAGTTACGATTGCACCAATGACCCCAAACACAACACTGAAGCATCAATGTGCAAGAAATCTCGTCCTCCAGGTTTAAGACCCCTCAATTTCAGTTTTTCTCTGTCACAACCAAATGCAGCAGTGCCGTAAAACCCTGCAAGAGCAGTATGCGGAAATACTTCTCTTAATGCAATGTACTCAGCATGTTCATAACCATAAGTCATACTACCTCTTGAAAAACATGAAAACATCAAGCTAAAAGTTTCATCTTTTTGAACATCACAATTTACAAGACTCTGGATTGAATCATGGAGGTTCTTTAAGGATTCCAGTTTTGTACCACCTGTAATGACAGTGGAGGAGGCCTGTAAATTGCCCGCAAATACCAAACCAATGATCTCACGGGATGTGACTTCTGAGTTGTAGAACAAATAGCTATCACTATAGCCACCTACAATCAACACCTGAAAGGGGAAAATAGATGAATTAATCAATATGAGGCATGAGCACAAAGGAGAACCCACGTAAAAGTGCATTAATTAAAATCCCTGTTAAATCAAAATGAAGAAAATGTACTTAAAAAGCGTCTACTGTCGAGACCCTTATATTTCCTCAACAGCAGAATGCTTGTTTTCTCATCTTATACTTGTAGCCCCATCTTTGAAAAAATTCATAGACCAACCCCTGCTGTCTATGTTTACTTATTTAATGAAAATTGTGGAAGCAAATACATGTAAAGAAGAAATTCCAGCCACCAAGTAGCATTGGATGATGATGGGTTTTCCCCAAGAGTCTAAAAAAACTCACTAACTTGCTACACTCCTTCATGAAACATTTTTTTCATTACAAGATAAATATGTGTTATTCACCGACCAGGAGGTCAAAGAGGTCCATATAGGAAAAAACTGTGCCCAAGGTCTCGAGTACTCAAGAACAAGGGCACAGTTTTTCCATGAGCGCGTGTTGGATATGAGTTGGCTAAAACCAGTCTCTGTCCAATAACTGTGTCAGAATGGAATAACTGTTTTATTAAATTTTCAATAAATTCAGAACTGTTTTACTTACAGAATGACAGGATGTTTTCCCATTTTTTACAAAATGCCCAACGCGACCAGTTTCCATATAAGGTTGTTACCATATATGAGCTAATATAAACCAAGATTAAGTGAGCCATGCAGAAAGCTAGAGATGCACCCACATGTAATATCCTCAATATAGTTTTCTGCACAGAATATTAGCTTATGATGGTTACTAACGTCTACGTCCACTCAAAAACTGTACCCTGTTTGACCTTCCCCCCCTTAGGAGAAAAACTTGCAGATCTTACTCTGTCTCACACTGAGATGGCAGACAATTTTACTCGTCAGGAAGGGTGAGGTGGGGTGTGATTCAGGAGTGGAAGGGTCAGCACTCAAAAACTACCCGTGGTATGTCTCCTTTCACCCGTCCCCTCCTAAGAGTGAAACTTATAGATTTTATCAAGTGTTTCACAAATTTTGTCATCACTGCAACTAACATAAATACTATAAAGCCCCAGGATGGAGATAGGCAACTTGCAGCCAATTTCCAGCATCAAAGTGTGTTACTTGGGGTGGAGAAGTTTACAATTAAAATGATTTTGCTGAAAAAAAGCTTATGTAGTGTAGTTTACTGCATTTTGACTGAAACTCCCCCCCCCCCCCTCCACCCTCAAAAAAAAAAAAAAAAAAAAAGAAAAAACGAACAAATACAAAAAACCATCAACATCCATTACTCTGGCATTTACAACAGTTCACTCTCTGCTCCACCCCTTTATAAGGGTCAACTGTGATTGGCTGGTAGTTTTTCATAATAATATTGATGGTCTGCATCTGACATCTCAGTGGCCATGTTGGATGGCAAAAACAATAACCTGTCTCTCCGCTGGGAACTAAACTTTATTATTATGCAAATCATGCGAAAAGAAATTGTCTTGTATTGCCATCCAACATGGCCGCCTTGTCAAGTGCAAACCAAAAAATGAGGACGGCGTCAACAGCAGAATGTCTTAAAATCTTACATCATCGCCATACTTTGACCTCAAAGCCAAGGTTAAATGTGTAAGCTTTCCAAGTGATAATGGATGCGCAAGAACTATAACCAACTTCACAGGAAGTGTCATGTCAGGAAGAAATGATTTCACACCGCTGATCTTCTTATATTTGTTGCGAAGAGGCACATAGAAGTCGCGCACCTCCAGTCGTTCGCAGCGTGGAAACATCATGAGCGATAAGCCTTGCGAATTCTCAGATGGATGACTTGATAAAGATCTTCCAGATCCGATGACTCCAAGACCCGTGCAGCCAATAAAAGGACAGTTCGATGGAAGACAGTTCTGTATTGACTGCAAAAAGCTTTTAATACGTGAGGGACTTGATGAGGGAAAAGCTCCTGAGAAGAGGAGTAAAGCTCTGGGTTCAATACACTGCCGAGTTAAGAAGTCTAGAACATCACTGGAAAATTCCGTGAAGTTCAAATGATTTGGCGTTAGATACACAACACACTCTCTCCTTGATCGACGGATTCTTTCTACTGTGTCTCGCCACAGTCGACTGACTTGTGCGGCCGTTGCAATGTATCTTCCTGGAAGGAAACGAAGAATAATTTCTACAATTTCTGCAATATCCCAAATGCTCTCTTTTGCCGCCATCTTGGAATAAGCGTGGTTGCGCAGCGGAAAAAAGCAGGCTTGGTCACTTAATAAATTGCCAAAAGAATTTTTAAAAAACCTAAGGAGCAAAAATGCTTGTGAATTTTCTACATCCTTTCTTCGATACTAAAGTAGACTGCGACGTTGTTTGCTCCGATGGATATCCCATCAGTAACCTTGTCAGTCTTGATTTCAAGGAACGTTCTCGAGGATTTCTTGCAGCCCATTTTATCAAGCCTCCGGCTCTGTTGCTGTTCCAGCTTCCATTTCCTGCTCATGTGGAATCCGTGATCATCAAACCCAAAGTAGGCTGTCAGATTTCATCAGGAATAGCTATCTTGGTAGCTGGTGTAGCTACAAAAGGTAGCGTTTTTAACAAAGGAGATAAATTTGATCAGAAAGCGACAGACTTCTCCAAAAAGAGGGAGAAGAGATTTGAACAAAAATTAATTCCTTTGGACTCAAAGGAGGTACGTAGACGATGGTTAGGATCCTGTTTCATTTATTTATTATGATTTGTGTTATGATTTAGACTAGGCAGGTGATAAATACAATAGGACACTAGGTCCCCTTTAGGGAGGTACAAAACACAAGTCGCAGGTCATTGTTTTACTGATACAGAAACAACCCTAACCATTATTTTACAAATGCTAACATTAGGCCTAAAAACTTTTGTTTAGGCCTAATTTGGCCTAAGGTTAGCTTAAATGAATGTTTAAGATTCTTTCTGTATTGTTAAAACAATAACCTCAAGATCGTTCCCAGGGTGATTTATACATGTACCTGTTGGTCCCCTTCAATGGTAATACGCTGATTTAGCAAGACAACAGGAACCTCACTTGATGACGGCGCGCGCAGTGTAAATACCCAAATATGGTCAAATTAGAACAGAATCCAGACTATTTCGCTCGCTCTCCCGTCGTCCTCTGACGTTCCCGTCCTGTTGCTAAATCAGCCTAATATCACTGACACCCAACCCAGGTTTTTCCAGAACAACCCTTTATGGGCCTCTTTTCTTCCCTTTTGACAAACCAATACAGCCATACATGTACTTCTGTGAATAGTACATAAGAGAAGAGTGGGGGTCAAAATGAGACCATGATGGGGTCCAAACTGGGGCTTCTTTTTTACATGAACTGGGAAGGAATAGTAGGTGACCATCAGCTATATTTGTTTACCCATTAACTCCCAGGGGTTTCCCACTGACAAGTAAAATCATCTTGCGTTAGACAGAGTAAAATAATACCGGTAAGTTTGAGTGAGTGATTATTAACCCATTGACTCCCAGGGGTTCCCCACTGATGAGTAAAATCGTCTGGCGTTAGACAGAGTGAAATACTAAGTCTGGCCGGTTTAGGCCGGTTTGGACATCAAAGGGTTAACTTAAGGGAGTGTTGTGTTGGTGGTAATGAAAATGATGATGACGATGACAATGTTCACAACAACCTGTGTGTGAATTAGTCTTGGACCTCACTGAGAACATAAAATATCCTAAAATAAGTCTTGGGTCATATTATGTGACAACTCCCAAGAGCCCTAACACAACCCTGCAAGTGACAGTCTTTGACCACTATTTTCCATTTATTGTTCTTGTGACTATATAATTAAATAGTTTTATATTTTCATTATTTAACCTCTGATTTTGTTCTGAACTGTTCTACAAGTCAGGGTTTGGCAAGGAAGGTACCACCTCAAGCAATCAACCAAAAAATGCATTAATTTCCTGTCACAACTATGAACTCGACATCACACCTTCCTCAGCAAAATGTGAGCACTCCTCGATGTTTAGTCAGGTGGCTTGGTTAAATGACAAGGACGGCAAAACGGTTCATCTTCAAAACAAGATGTTTCAACAGAGGCCTCCTATTCAAAGGCATCACATGGCACAGACAGGAGACATTCATGTGAAAGAATTTCAGAGACTGTATTCTCTGCAAAATGTAACTCATTTGGTCTTGAAGATTGCTCGACTAAGTGGGTCATCTGTGCCCGCTATTGGAAAAGTTGAAATCTGGGGGCAGCCATCAGTTTTTAGCAAACCTGAAATTGTGGGATATGCTTTAGGTATTCAGGACAAAATTCAAAATAGGCAGAACATAACAACTCGCTCTGCTGGATTAAAACATGAATTAGTAACTGTTGAAGGTTCCAATAATCTTAATTTGCATTCTGAATTGAATCGCAACATGGAGGATATTCCAGAAGATTTTCTGGATCCAATCACATATGAGCTTATGACAGTACCTTTGTTATTACCATCTGGTCACAATATTGACAGGGTTACACTTGAAAAGCACATCACAGCAGAGCGGTTGTGGGGGCGAATAGCATCTGATCCATTTACTGGAAAAGTATTCTCTGACACAAGCAAACCAGTACCAAACAGTGCACTTAAAGTTAGGATTGATAAGTTCCTACTAACATCAGCTGTGAACCTGTCTACATATGGGAGATCTGTTGGAAGAGATGCCAACCTATCTGACAAGAGCAATACTTTATCACTGAAAATGGACAAAAAAGTATCTTTAATGGAGCCCAGCAAGAGTGTCAATCACATGGGAAAAAAGTCAACCAGTGCACTAGAATTTCCCAATACAAAATGTGAAAAGGGGGATCTTACTTCTACGTTATGTTCATCAGTTGAGCTTGCAGGTTTGATGACTTTTTTTGTTTCTGTTATGAAAGCATTCTTTAGATACATGTGCATGAAGTGGCAAGCAAATGGGATTGTGAAAAATAGACATCACCACCTACCTTGCTGTGGTCGGCTACATTTTACTCTCCTCCAATGTTGATAAAAAATATTGCATTTTCCTCATTTTTGACCTTGTTCTTTTCCATCACAGCTCTCCACTGCAAGATCTGTGGTCGACCCTCAGCGAATACCAAAAACGTTGTGCTGTGGAAGTCACACTCAACGATAAGTAAGGTCCGAGCAGAGCATCTGCATGTGAAGCCAGCACTACAACAATACTACACATCCTTTGTTCCTTCTCTGGAATTTAAAAACCCTGTAGGCTGCAAAAGTACATGTATATTTCATGCCAAGAACTCATGGCATCACTCCTTTTTGGTGTTGTCTTTCTTGTGTTAGAGCCAGTCCAAGAACTTGATCACGAGGAAGCGGTGTCCAAAAGTCTTGAGTCAGCATTGCATCACACATTGCAAGGTTTACAGATGTTTACAAGAAAAGGAAACAGCATTGACAAAAAGCCAATCCTTACACAAGCCTCCATCACTAAGTCAGACCCTGGTAAGTTATCCTTAAATTTTTAAGATTTTGTTTTGTCAATCACAGAAGGGTTATGACCTCATATCCCTAGACCACTGTGACCACAGATACCATCTTGGATAAACTTAATGAGACACGCACACAATTTTTGTGCAGTTACCTAAAACAAATTACAGTGTATGTTGTGCAGGAAATTGGGCTATTAATCACCCCCCCCCCCCCCCCCCCCCCCCCCCCGATTCAATTGAAGGGGAAAGGGCAGGGGCAGAGGTACGAGGTGGTCAGCTGAAGGTCATGCACAGGAGTGTCCCATTGAATTTTATCTGGAGTACGTCTAGTCCATTGCACCAAGCGAAGTTAAGGTTTAGGTTAAAAATTTACTGAAACTTTCATAACTAAAATGTGATGTGACGTGTTGTCATTCATTCAGTAATTGATTTTCCCATTATTAAGGTATGGGTTTGTCTTACACCTGTATGCTAGCTGGCTGGCTACACGAGATGTGGAATTCAGTTTACGGAGGATCTTAGTGGGTCAAAAGAAACGAGATATAGAGGATATTACATGGCCGCGCGGGGATACGAATTTTATCTTCGAGTGCTGAAAGTATCTCTCACATATATAGACATTGATGAAATGTCCAGATTTAAAACAACTTGTTTTTTTCATTTTCAAAATGATGAAAAAGTGGTCACCAACCGCTAAAACACGCATGTTGTGTAACATGAAACAAGATATGAAAGTTATGAAAAGCAAATCATGATAATGTAAAATTTTGCAATAAAAATGTTAATGTAGTAGAGAGGCATTATACTGAAGCACAAAAGTATCTTACAGTGAAGACGAGGCTCGCTTTTTATTGGCTAATTGTGTTCGTTACCATGACGACACCTATATCCTCACATGTGAAAGATAAAAATGATATGTTCACTGCGCGCGGTGAAGATATGATTTTTTAGTAAATGGAGAAATCCTGGTATTTCATCAGTATCTACTGTATATAATAAATAATGTATATTATAAATGTTTACAGACTGTATGTTATGTTATCCTCTTCATCAGATTTGAAAGAGAGAGGTAAGAGGAGGCAAGGACAGCCAACAGAAACACTTACAGACTGCATCAAGAGGAAAGCAACTGTGCTGTGTGTGTCATGTAAACAAAATCTCGCGGAGAAATCCATTTTTCTTCTTCCCTGTCAACATATTGTGTGCCGACCATGCCTGTTGAGTGTAACCCAACAGAAAGACAATTTATGCAATGTTTGTAAATGCATTTTTAAGCAAAGTGACATTGTTCGAGTGCATGATAGGTGATCAGGGCATACAAGTAAAGAGCGTTGGTGTTAAACTGAAACTAATGCAACGGAAATGGTGATTGCATGACAGAAGGTGACAAAGAATCCTTTCAGAAGGAAAAATATAGTTATAATATTATCTGGTTTGGTTCTCTTTTCTGCTCCGAGAGGTTTTTCTCTGGGTACTCGGGTTTTCTGCTCTCCACAAAAAACAATATTTGATTTTTATAAAAGTGACGACACATTTGAAATACAAGACATGTTTCGGTCATGTAACAACCATCTTCAGTTGAAAGTAGAATTAATTTGAAGTTACATTTGAACTGACGATGGTCATTGCACGACCGAAACATGTCTTGTATTTCAAATGTGTCGTCACTTTTATAAAAATTGTTGTTAGTCTGCTTCTTTCCAGATCTTTTGAAGATTTGATTTGATTTGAGTTAAATCCATTATTATTATCATCATCATCATCATCATTATTATTATTATTATTATATCTCCTTTAACTTTATGCCGATTTACAACACAATAGCCGAGCCCATTCCTTGGGCCTAGGGCTAAATGAAGTAGAAGTCTATCTTACTTGATGGAGAGTGGCTTTCTTAGGATGCGAGGTGTTCCTAGCAGTGCAATCTTCTGTAGTTCACTAATTATTATTATTATTATTATTATTATTATTATTATTATTATTATTATTATTATTAGTAGTAGTAGTAGTAGTAGTAGTAGTAGTAGTAGTAGTAGTAGTAGTAGTAGTATTCGCTTTGATGATCCATACGATGTTTTTGAAATTCATCTTTAATCAAGACATGTTTCGTATGAAACATCATCCATCGTCAGTTGTACAATGAGAACTAAACTAAAGTTGAGCAATAAATAGTGTAACAAAGTGAGATATAACATGAAGAATTAAGGATGAAGGCGAGAACAGAACCACGAAACAAAACAGAAAAAAACCAGACTATTTAAGCTAAGAAAAGAAACTAATTAGTATGAAAGGGATAAATTAAGATGTTTGACTTGGGAATTTAAAGATGGCTGTATTATTATTATTATTATTATTATTATTATTATTATTATTACTATTATTGTTGTTATTATTATTATTATTATTATTATTATTATTATTATTATTATCTGTCCGACATTGGCATTGCATGTCTAGTTTGGACGACTTTGAATTGCGTACATGTACAGTGATGTGTATGAGCTAGACACCATCGTGCTGCGGTCTAACGAGCCAAAACGGTGTACACAGGCCCAAAAATAAAGATCTTTAATGCATTCTTTACAGTTTTTACGGAAATAGTTGGGCTCAAGTCAGTGTCCTTTCTCTGCACCGCCACTTGAAGTAATCTTGTCCCAAGTTTTTATCTGTCGGGAAAATCCCAGACAATCGGGGATTCGTCTGTTTCCGAGATTTCGGGAAACTACCAGACATCCGGCCTAGTTTGTCCAGAGGTAGGCAGTGAAACTAGATCAAAGCAATTTTGAGGATTATTAATGGTCTGTAGCTGTCGCCGAGCTCCCCGACATTAGACATCTGGGTTTTCATTCGTCGGGAATGGAATGATCGCTGATCACCGCAGAGACCTGGGATGTGTTTATGGAAAGAGACATATTCCCAATAGGTCATTTCCGAGTTCATGTCTGCCTCCTCTTCAAAGCGAGTCTTAGTGCGAAGTTTTTTTTATGAAAATTAGTTTTCATTCATCTATGTAGAATTAATTACCATCAGAAAAACTTCGCATTTAGTCCCGCTTTGAAGAGGAGGCAGACATGAACTCGGAAATGGCCTATTTCCTCGATAAGTATGCGACCACCCAAAACGATCGAGGTTGTCTACGATTAGCCTTGTTCTCATTTGTCAGGAAAATTCCAAACGATCAGGATTTCCCGACTGTCTCAGATTTTCCCGACGTGACCGAAAACTGGAAATGCTGTGGGCTACTGGTTCGGTGCTATAATAATTTTCTAAATTTCTTTTTTGTAGTTCTCTATACCCTTTCTACAGGTAAATCTGCGACAGGTGTCTTGGCAAAATCTGTGATAGTCAGGAGACAACGAAATCCTCTGGCATCTGAGATTTTTTCCGACTTATGAAAAATAGTCTTAATCATTGGACTGTGGGAAAACAATGAAATCCCTGATCGTCTGGGGTTTTCCTGACAAAAGAAAACTTCGGGACTGGGACTGAGGCCGGTAATATTCGCGACCTGTTTTCATGGCCAATAGCCCAATTTCGATATATTAAATAAAATTCAGTCTTAAACAAAAGGCATCACGGCGAGGCTCCGGGGAAAATGACCTTTTGAGTATTCACCGATTTTAGTCGCGGAGATAAGTTTTCTCTTCACTGATAAGCATTTACTTTAAAGATCATTGTTACGTTACGTAGCACTCTCATGGTACATTAACGAGGGAGATGGCCGCTGTTTATCCATTTAGATCGCTATTTGAACATCCTCTTCGAGCGTTTGAAAACTCAGCTGACTTGTTATTAAATTTTAAAAGAGCTGACCAAGCCAGTCCTTGACGCTACAAGCAATTGCAAAAAGAGTTGAGACACTCACTGTTAGTAACCGTACAATGCGTTTCATTCAAGTCAGCGCATCCCCAACCCCGCTTCCCCCGCAAGCAAAGTTGTTCCCATCTGCATTTGCCATTCAAACTAAAGGGCATCAACATTAGACTATGGGGGAGGGGAGGGAGGGGCGTTAAGACTTTTCTCATGAACTGGAAGATGAGTTTTAGGAAGAAGAGATGGATTTTCGATTCAGTGTCTCAACCTTTTTGCAAATGCTTGTAGCTTACCGTGCGCGTGCGCAAGTGAGCAATACTCACAAAAAGGGAAAACGAATCTCTTACGAAAAGATTTCCAGGGCCTCGCAATTTGAGGCATAAATTCAACGGGAGAAAATAAGCCGAAGGTTATAGTGACGTCTGAAAACCGAGGCTAGTAAGATATTTACTGTCTCTTTGTCTTTGAATAAAGCACATAAAAAAAACATATTTTTAATAAACTGGCTAATCACAGGGCGCGTACTATCTGAGAGCTAAAATATGCTATAACTGAAGACACGTGTCAGTCAGACAGATAGCCTCCTCGTTTTACGAGTTATTGATAAGTCATAAATCACACTGAATTGTGCGCAACTGTTTTGCTTAAACGCATATTGGGTCAAGGTGTCGGCAACAACATAAACAGCCACTGACGCAAGGGGACAAAATTCAAGTCTTGGATTTAATGGTGAGTGCCTAATAGAGAAAGTAATCATTAGCTCCATTAGCGAGGATTAATTGATAATTCTTTCTTACAGAATAACTGAATCCGAAAAAATGGTCCAGTAGATGGACCTCTCGGTGTGTGTGTAATAATGTTCGCGATGTTTGTAAATGTTATGAATTCATGGTAAAGACAACAACTTTTTTGGAGACGAAACTTCCTTGACAGAAGTTATTGTACCTTCCAAAGAAATAAAAGCGTCGTCAGATAAATGCAGAAAATCCTTTCCTTTCAGTTTGCGTGCAGCCGTTACGCAATTTGGTAGCAAATTTCGACAGGGTATACAGTACTTTGGAAAGACCGAAACAGAACCACACTGGCCGATAACTTTGTAAGTTGTGTCACATTTTCGACGATGAGGATGAAAATTACCTCTGTTCTCAACACTAGGTGAAAGTTGAGTAATTGTGTTTTCTTATCAACGAGATCTTAGCCTAGATTACAACTTCCCTTTGAAATCTGCTGCTCAGGGGATACTGACAAATGGCTTTTCCGTTTTGAATAAGCTCTTCGCTTTTTGGTTGCATGCACCGGAAATTCTATATCGTGACTTTTATCAAACCCTTTTGTGATACAACCATGGTTAAGGTGACTTAACCAGCACGATCCAAATCAAATTTTATCCTCTTTTTGCCTTATCCTCTCTCTGAAGTTTTGAACGCGCCGTTTTTTTGCGAGTATGAACAACATGTAAGGGTTGGAAGTGGGTGAAATATTCCCCGCATGCATGACTCGCCGGAAGGCGTGGCGAACAAACCACAGAAAACACCCTTATAAAAGCTGAAACAAAGCTCATTCTCGTGCCTTTAAAGGTCAATTTAGGTTTTGTTTTCTTAGTCTCGGTGAAATAAAGCTGATTCTCAATGGTTGGCTTTTTGGCACATGCCATGCATAGAGCTATCATAATTTGCAACAAATAGCGGACAAAACTATCTTTAACCAAATGAATGAAGGGGTAGTTTCTAAAGAAACTGTGGTGCTGCGTCGGTGGGGAAGTAGTATACAAAAATTTGGTTTTATCAACGGAGTTGATAATGTAAATTGGCCACCGTACAGAGATTCTAAAAGCTGACGTTTCGAGCGTTAGCCCTTCGTCAGAGCGAATCGCTCTGTAGAGCGATTCGCTCTGACGAAGGGCTAACGCTCGAAACGTCAGCTTTTAGAATCTCTGTACGGTGGCCAATTTACATTATCAACTCCGTTGATAAAACCAAATTTTTGTATATCTTTAACCAAACCCTGCTGCTTTTCTAGGCCGTCATTTTCGGTTTAATGTGGACTTATATTTATTTTATCGAAATGAAGCTGGGTTTCAAAACTTGCCTGTAGACCCACTTTTAACATTCTTCGGTGTTTTCTCCCGCCTCATTTTTAAGAGCATTCTCATAGTGAAAAGTCTGTTATCAAACTGAGAACACATCAGCTGGAAACAGAGATAAGGAACGTATAAATAACTCTATTTTCAAACCAATCAATCCAGCGGCATATCACCTTTGGACTGTAAGTGATAAGTGGTGAAGGCACAAGCAAGTTATCTACAAATGGCACGCAACTAGGGAATCGTTGGCATACACTTGAAACGTTTATAACAAGATACGACTAGCACTGCATTTTGTTTATGGAATTTTATATGAACAGGTGATAATATCATCTTCGAGGTGAGATAAGGTGAAAATGTTCTCATTGCCTGATAATTGTTAAGGAAGTTCAGTTTCTAATCGCTATGGGTTAACAGGAGCAATCGTGTTGAGGTTGTGTATACGTACGGAGTTAATCGAGTTGTAAGCTTCAAGTTGGTTTTCTCTTATCGGATCTGTATTTAATCTCGGATTATGATGAGTAGCTTTTCGTAGCCCGGCAGTATGGCTTCGAACATTTACATGTTCAACCATGTTGTACCACAGCCTGAGGATAGATCACAACACCAGGCAGTCCATTCCCTACTCGTTGCGAGTCAGTATTACGATATGAGTTCTTCAACGTCGCCGCAAGGTCATGAACATTTTCCGGGGAGATTGGAGAGTCTAACCATTTGCAGATGTAATTACAAAGGCAGCACTTTTCTCCTCAGTTATTTAAAGATTCTCGAGTCTGCCGCACGGTAGTTTTGAGACCTGTTCGATACTCAACTGTCTGAGCCAGTCGGTGGTCGCTCAAGTCAGAGTCATTCAAAATTAAACCCCCAACTGATTTGACGCGGGTCGGACGCTGGTCTTGTGCCCGGCAGTGTCCTTTATCTTTTGACATCAGTTGTCGAAAAAGTAGATCATGTTAATTCCTTTTATAAGGTATAAGGGAACAGATAGCGTGACTACGCGGTAGGTCTCGCATACTTTCCGGACGTTTGTTATGATACGAAACAAAGAAACAATCACGCAAGGAATGATTACCATAAGGGCATAAAAACATCTTGTCAAAGAAAAAAGGAGAAAAAATCCATCGACTCTCGACTCTCGAATTCTTACCCTCGACTTTTACTCAAACTCTGTTCGAACAACTCGAGGGACTACGTAAGAATTAAATCAGATGAAATCAAATCAAATCAAATCAAATCAAATGGAGTCTGCCGTTTTGTCGAGTGTCGAGGGTGGCATTTCGAGGGTCTGGGGGTTGAGGGTAAATTGTCGGGGTCCCTTTAAGCTGAAAAAAGTTGGTAAGAAGGAATTCAATTGAGATGATAAAGAGAGTAAAGTAAGAAAACATTGAGATGTCTATTACTCACATTTATTTTCAGAAGGTCGCTGGGTTTTGACGAGGATTCATCACCAGTGTCAGATGACTTAATATATGCAACGCCCAGAATAACAGCACAATGAAAATTAAGCCACACCCTTGACAAGGGGAATTAACCGAACAACTTTATGCATTTTGATGTCCATAATATTGGATCGAAGTTTAAAGTAACTTATAGTTTTTACCAGACTAAAAGTATTTTTAAAGAGAAAAAAATAGATGTAGATGTTGTTGTCGCCGCGAAATAGGTATGAGACGCCATATTGGAAGAGAATGGGATAGGTCTGGGCCGGGTTACAAAAACGACGGGGTGGTTGTTCAAAAGAATGGCGAAATGCAATCTTTTCAATTCGTAACGTAGCCAAGGAGAATTAAACAATAAGAAATTATTGAAGTTTGTTCAAGGCATAAAATATATAATTTTTTGGTTAGCCTGCTTGTATTTCGGTCGTCATATTGGTCGGGTGGGGGTCGGAAGATCTGGGACCGTAGTGGGAAAAGAACTCTCGCCCTCTCTTTCCCGCCCCCCACCCCGTCGTTTTCGTAACCCGGCCCAGACCTATCCCATCCTCTTCCAATATGGCGTCTGATACCTATTTCGCGGCGACAACAACATCTACATCTATTTTTTTCTCTTTAAAAATACTTTTAGTCTGGTAAAAACTATAAGTCACTTTCAACTTCGATCCAATATTATGGACATCAAAATGCATAAAGTTGTTCGGTTAATTCCCCTTGTCAAGGGTGTGGCTTAATTTCCATTGTGCTGTTATTCTGGGCGTTGCATATATTAAGTCATCTGACACTGATGAATCCTCGTCAAAAACCAGCGACCTTCTGAAAATAAAAGTGAGTCATAGGCATCTCAATGTTTAGATTTTTGGAGGTGAATGGACTCAACTAGGTTCATTTTCTATCCACGGTGAAGGAGCATCAGATTGCAATATTTTGGCTGTCGACCAGTCAATCCTTTGGGTAAGATCGTAGTCATCATCTCATTCTTCTTATTTTTTAATGCGCTTTTAATCGAATTTATCGGTAGCGGTTCCAATGTATCGGCGAAAACTTTGGTTACTTTCGGTAGAATTTACAAGGTCGTGCTTTGACTTGTGATTATGGTTTTGCAGTAAGGCCATGATGCAAGATAACATTGTATACAATACCTTAAGATCAGCGAAACCGAAACTTGTTTCGCAGAGACAAAGGTTCTGGCAAAATCATTTGAAGTACTTCCGAGGGTGTATCAAAAACTGTTTTGATATTGCTGATATTTTTCTCCTTGCTAATATTACGAGAAGGTGCTTTTCGAAGACTATGGCTGTTAGATGCACTGTCTAACGCTAACCCTAACCAGTCATTTCCGTTTGCACTAGAATTCTTGCTCGGATAATTTTAGCTTCACTTATTTTGCATTTGACCGAGTGAATTCCGACAACACCGAAGCGGAAAAGCTCCGCTAACACAGATTTGGTTGATGTTTCCTTTAGCTTTGTGGGTGTGTCGTTTGGCTTTAATTGCCTTTTCAAAACAAAAGCAATGCCGTCTTGTGACAGCAGTCGAAAAACGCCTAAGTTCCGATCTACGAAGGGCACCGAATAATGAGGAAATGGTGGATGAAAATCGAGGGTGAATTTTTTGCGACCTCCCTTACTGTTTACCCGACACTTGGTCGTTGGCACTGAATAATTTATCCCTTTTCCCGGACTTTCGTTTCTTGTTGGTTTCATTTCAACTTGCGCATATTTATCTAAAACACAAATTTATACTTCAATTAAAAAAAAAAAATTCCGCACTCCTTTTTTGCTCACTCCGTAATGTTAGGCCAGGTGCTAGTCTATTCCTCACTTAGCAGCCTGGTTAAAGGAGAGGTTACTTGCTGTCACCTTCGCTTCCCTGTCCCAGTTGCTGAAATCAGTGACAGTCCTCTGTTTATAGTATATTGCACCAAGAAAGACCACTAATCCCGTGATAAGTATTCAGTCAACCCTTCCATTTCAAAAGCAAGTTAATTTTTATCTCGGGAGTCGTTTGAAAATGCCGCCAAATTAGCTGTTAATACCTACCAAAAGATCCCTTCATAATGAAGCATGCGAACACAAGACAAAAAGGTGCGATGTGCGAGGAGTATTTTTCACTATCACTTTTCGGCAGCCGATAGGCAGCATTTCGGCAGCCAAAAGGTCGGCAAACCAATCAGCCGCCATTTTAATGAGGAATCGAATTTAGCCGCAATATTTCTACGAAAGTCGTCGCGATGTCGCTTTCTCGCCGGGCTTCGGCATTCCATGTAATGGAACTTGACAGGATAGGATCTTAGGCAGGAAACAAAGTGGGGTTAGAAATCTTGGTTGAATCGGGCAAACGGCCTGATGCCGGTAAGCAGTTCAAGTTTTATCTTTTAAATGCCTCAGAAGAGACCAAATGTGACTCTCTCCCTTTTTGAACTAAGAGACTGAATGTTGCCGGTTGTTTGCACAACGTAGGGTTCAAATACTATAGACAATCACGAAACCATAAACTTCAAAGAACATTACTACAAACACAAACAAACGTAACACATCATGGTGTTTGTAGCTCTTAAGGCCCAGTAATAACGGGCAACATTTTTCGAGCAACTTGTCGCGCAACAATGTTGCGTTGCGCGTATTACAACCTTCTTGCGCAACAAATTTTTTTGTTGCAAAAAGTAGACGTCGCTTTTACTTTTTGCAACATGAAAATTTGTTGCGCAAGGAAGTGGTAATGCGCGCAACAAACCATCTCAACTAAGTCTTGCAACGCAAAATTGTTGTGCGACAAGTTGCTCGAAGAATGTTGCCCTTTATTAGCGGATAATTGAAGTTGTCGCAAGGCTTAAGGCTGGATCCGCAATGAAGGTTATCAACTCCAATACAGATATACTGTTTTACCGGACAGGTCTCTGTGAAATCCACTTGGCTGTCTCAGTGTATACTTCACAAGTAAGCTTGACATGGCACTTGACTTTGGAAAAAAAATTAACCTTTCTATTCCGCACAAACCTGCCAAAACAAGAGTCCGTGAATAAAACGGTTTCCGCTTAAATATTTATTTCATATCAGAATCACCGTTTTCCACTGGGTCATCTTTCTAGAAGAAAACGTTGTTATAATCGGTTGACTGAATCATTCCTGAAAATTTCCATATACCTTATTGCTTGCACATCACGTGGATATTAAGCCAGTTCCAAAACCTTCAATAGCTTATTGTGTGGCAGAGCCGTGTAAAATGTGAAAGGGAAACTGCGGTTTAAATGTTTGTCAAAGGCACTCGTGCGAATCAGAGATTCTCCGTCACTTTCCTCCGATATTTTATTCCTCCAGTTCTGCGTGAGGTAAGGGTCAAGTAGGCGACAAACAAGGGGCCAACCAGCAAATCACTGAAACGTAACGATGGCAAAACCACATGTAATTCATTTGTTACAATTTTTAGGAAAATTCAGCTCATAATTACATATGTAAGCTTATATACGAGAGAAAACTTAAACCACGCATTAAATATTACTAAAAAGATTGGAGTAAACTTGTAAAAAATTGTTTTTTTTTCTTAAGAATTTTGCACAGTTTTGCCATCTTTGTACGCTATTTAAGCGGTGGAGTAGGTCAAATAGATGTGTCGTGAACGTGACAAAGGATGATCCCGAGGATGAGAATATTGTCAGGTCAGGTTCAGTCACGGACCCAGTTGTAGCAAGATTTTTTTTTCTAGAAAACCCTAAGGAAAATATTGATTTCAATAAGAGATAAACAGTATTTATTCACGGACTACTGTTTTGTTTTGCTTCCTTGCGTGGTGTACGCAGAGATATATTCAGTTTGCCACTTTCCACCATTTAGATGCTCTAGTTTTGCGCAACATTAAGAAAAGCCAAATAAAAAACACACAAACATACGTGCGCAAGGGATACAGTCATTCATCGCGTAAAAGGGCCATCCTTAGAATAGTGTCGCCATTGAAAGATGTTGTAAGTTATGACCACAGATCACGCAAGAAATGAAGAGACGAACCTTCATTTCCGCATTTATGTAGACGATCAGGAAGGAATGTGACCCGCTTCTACCATGCAAAGTTCGTTCTCTTTGATGAAAAATGGATTCGAAGACACGAGATTGCATACTTAATATTCATGCAGTGGTTTTGTAAAGAGAATACTTTTTTATGTAGGTCCGATACCACTGAAGTATTTTGTCTTTACAAAAACGAATTTACTGATGATTACTAGTGTAATTGGTGTCAATGGTCAATTTTCAGGTTTGAGAAAAAAACTGATAATGCTGCTTTCAGTTTATTTTGTAAAGTTTGTGGTTAAAGCAATCTGTGCATGGGGTCTTCCCTGACGCAAAATAGACAACAGCTATTTGCTTTAAGTTCAATATGCCTGAGTCGGTAAGTGGAAAAATCTCGAGGACTGCAACGCACTGCCGATAGAAAACTCAGTGAACACGAATGCTCAATCCCATTTCTAGACTTGGTCAAAAGTTTTTGGATTGTTCTACTTTACTCTGTTTTGACAGTTTACTCCATGATTAAATCTAAGTTAATAAACACCTTTGTCAGCGTGTTATTAGCAATGGCATTGTGTCCTGTTGATTAGCTTGATCGTAATTTTCAATACATCCTTTCAAATCAAGTCCTCTCAACCGTGAAGCTAAAGCTAATAACTGAGCAGACGGAAGCTTTCTTTGAGGGTGTACGCTGTTTACGCAAGTACATTACTGAACGAAACTGAGTCGTCGCTTTGGACATTGAATTTAACTATGACTTATTAACGAGACTCTGCTTAAATCAATCGACCTAAAAGAAAAAGATAAGATCGATGGTTTCTTGTAAAATAACACGATTGACGTTATTTCATACTCAATATTCAATTTTGACATTTCGGAAACACGGTAAATTTTCAGGTAAGTTGCTGAACTGTAACACAGCGAGCAAAAGGTTTCCCCTATGGCAAAAATCGGTGTCACTTGTCGGAAAGCAACCAACGTCTCACCTTAACTGATTGCTAATTACTCAGTGTTACTGAATGTTCAAGTTCAGACCTTGAACAAAGAAAGCGTCAAGGCTTTTTGGAACACTGGCAGAGATATACTTACTGATCAGTATTTATCAGTGTCCTTGTGACGAAATATACAACTTCTTAAAGTGCTCGAAAAGGGTCATTCACTCATGCTATTGGTTTATATTTGGTGATTGATAAACTGCCCGTACAGTAGGACCTTCATTATCTCAAAGGTTTCCATTTGTTTAAATTTTTGAATTTGCCACTGATCACGGTTTTGCCGCATGGACAGGTGTTCCAACGATGTCTTCACATCGTCTGTTGTTGAGACGATTCGCCTTGAGCACAATCGGGTTATTGTTCAGATTTTGAAAACAAATTAACTTTTACTTTTGGCAGAGTTTTATTCAAATTTGTTACACGAGTTTACAATGAACACGTGTCTTTACATAAAACAGGAATAACACGTGGTTCTTAATCTTGCTTTTCAGGTTTTATTCCTTCAGTTGCATCTGCGACCAGTTTGAAGCGTCACAAAAACTATCAAGCAAATAAACATGCTGACACAAGTAATGTCGAGCCGAATAGTTTGGACTTTGTTATTTCTGTTAGGTGCGTTTTCGACTCGTAGGGCGGAGAAACTAGAGAAGTGCCCGAGAGTGTGTCAGTGTACTGCAACGAACATGGTTTATATGTACTGCGGATCCGAAGATGGATTGTCAGCATTCCCATCTTTTGTTCCACCTCAAGTTGAAATTCTGTCACTTCATACAAATAGACTTAGAACCATCCCGGAAGAAGCGCTGAGGAATTTAACGCATTTGGCGACTTTGAATCTGAGGTCAAATCAATTGCGTGATTTGCCCCCGACTGTATTACGCGACCTTGTGAGTCTCAGATCGTTGAACGTAGGATTTAACAAACTGTCAATGCTCCCTGGGTGCTTATTTGAAGGACTGCACAATCTGCAGGAGATTTATCTAAACAATAATGAACTCGAAAATGTCCCTGAGGAATTGTTTCAAAACCTGCCGTCACTGAAGCGACTGCATCTGCACTTCAATAGACTGAAGTCTCTTCCTGGAAATGCTTTCCTTGGTACGTTCTCGATGCAAGGGTTGTCACTTGCAAGCAACTTCTTAACCGGCATTCACGTTGAGACATTTTCAAATTTGAGTTCACTAAGGAGACTCAACCTCGCAGGCAATAGGATAACCAATATACCGGTAAATGTGTTCAGACGTCTTAGCTCGCTCGCGATATTGGAATTGGAAAATAACTATATCTCCACTATCCAAGATGGGGCATTCACCGGGCTTAGGGCAGGAATAGTTGTTTACCTTAATGGTAATCCATTTTACTGCAACTGTCAGCTGCGCTGGTTGAAAAATTGGATTACGACAATGACAAAACACCTTCATACTTCTAGGGTGCGGACAACTTGCTCGCAACCAGAACATGTGAAAGGCAAACCTTTGATTTACGTGGCTTACGATCAGTTCGTTTGTGTCGCAGGAAAATGGACGGAGTGGAGTCCGTGGAGTGCTTGTAGCTCGACTTGCGGAAGTGGAACACAAGAGTCGAGAAGAGACTGCACCACCAATCAAACGCTAGCGAAAGGCGGAAAGGAATGCAAAGGAGAACGTGTAAGGACCCAAAGCTGTCGCGGTAATGAATGTGGAACACGCTGGACGACTTGGTCTGAATGGAGCCATTGCACCCGGACATGCTCCTCTGGAATTGAATTAAGAATGAGATTTTGTAAAAGCACGGCTACTGAAGCGAGTAATAATAGTTGCAGAGGGGTTTCTCAGGAGACGCGCATCTGTATCCGACAACCATGTACTGTTGATGGCGCATGGGGCTCTTGGTCTACTTGGGCACCTTGCAGTGTGACATGCGCTTGGGGAAATAGAGTCAGGACACGAAATTGTAACAATCCAAGGCCACAGTATGGTGGCCAGCCTTGTCCCGAGACTGATAGGAGTATTGTTTCACAAATATGTTATCTGGGGTCTTGTCCTGTTCACGGAGGGTGGTCTTTATGGTCTCCATGGTCACCATGTAATTCTTCTTGTGGAAAAGGCACGAGAACAAGACACAGGATCTGTAACAGTCCTGCTCCTCACTATGGCGGCAACATGTGTAATGGGACTTCAACCCAGTGGGAATACTGCACCTTAAAGGAATGCCCTATTGATGGAGAATGGACGTTTTGGTCTCCTTGGTCTCATTGCTCAAGGACTTGTTCTGTTGGTTCCCAGTTAAGGATTCGGAGTTGCAGCAATCCATCACCCCAACATGGTGGTCAAAGCTGTCCAGGAATTTCCTCCGAGTTTGGATACTGCAACTTTGGCCCTTGTCCCGTTCATGGCGCTTGGGGAGCTTGGTCGCCATGGATTGACTGTAGCAAAACGTGTGGTAAGGGATCACGTTTTCGAAACAGGACCTGTAGCAACCCACAGCCTATCCATGGTGGCCGAGATTGTCCTGGAAATTCCCATGAAAACAGTCAATGTGATTTTGGTCCATGCCCTATCCATGGTCACTGGACAGCATGGTCATCCTGGAGTGACTGTAGTAAGACGTGCGCCAGCGGAACAAGATCTCGTAGCAGAAGCTGTAGTAATCCAGTACCCCAGCACGGTGGACAAAACTGCTCAGGAAATTATTCAGAAGATTGGCATTGTGACTTTGGCCCATGCCCCATCCATGGTCAATGGACGACATGGTCCATGTGGAGTGAGTGTAGTGCGACTTGTGCTAATGGATCAAAGTTTCGTCACAGAACCTGTAATAGCCCTCTCCCGAAGTTTGGGGGAAGAAACTGTTCGGGTGAAGGGAAAGAAATGAAGCCATGCACCCTGGCATCTTGTCCCGTTCATGGTGAATGGTCTGCATGGTCACAATGGTCGGAATGTGACAAAAGCTGCTCTTCTGGCGTAAAATTTCGAACACGAACTTGTAGCAACCCATTCCCTAGCAGCGGAGGTACTTTATGTACTGGCAATAGCACGGAATTGGAAATGTGCCAGCAAAAACCATGCGCTATTCATGGAAGATGGAGTGAGTGGTCCGATTGGACTGATTGTATGAAGACGTGTGGCAATGGAAGAAAATCAAGATATAGGAGCTGTGATAACCCTTCACCTGAACACGGAGGCAAAAACTGTTCTGGTGATGCTCTCCAGAGCAAACAGTGTTTTCAGCAATCTTGTCCTGCGGTGGGAAAATGGACAGAGTGGTCGCGCTGGTCGGCATGTAGTAAAACATGTGCTGTGGGACAACAGACAAGGACCAGATCGTGCATGGACTCAAACTGCAAGTCTGTTGAAAGTAAAAGCATTGTTTACACATCAAACAAAACTGAAATAAGGGCCTGTTATCGAGGACCTTGTCCTGAGCCAGGAATAGAGAATGAGTGGACTCCTTGGTCTCAATGTTCTCGAAGCTGTGGGCTTGGTAATCAGCAAAGATTTAGAAAGTGCAACTTAGGAGAAGGAGATTATTGTGTGGGTTCAAACTTGCAGGTGAAAGCCTGCTATCTACGATACTGTAAGGTAAATGGCGGATGGAGTAGTTGGTCTAACTGGACAGAATGTTCTTCGTCTTGTGGGACAGGAGTTCAGGCAAAAATGCGATTGTGCAACCATCCTAAACCTCAAGGTGGAGGTGATCGTTGTCATGGAAAGGCTGTCATAGTTAAACGCTGCACTGCTTCCATATGTTTTCCTGATAACTATCAAAATGATTCTTTTTGGTCTTCCTGGACAAGCTGGTCGCGGTGTTCAGTAACTTGTTCAAGAGGATATCGCACCCGATCACGATACTGTAGGAAGAGAATGGATCCATTTCAGCTAGGGAACTGTTCAGAGGCTACTGGACCCGTCCAAGTGGAAAGTAGCATCTGTGAAATGCAACCTTGTGCATCGTGGAGCAGGTGGTCTTCGTGGGGAGTTTGCAGCCAGTCATGTGCTGGAGGGATACGAAAACGATTTAGGGTATGCAAAAGCAATGCAACTGAACTGAAATGTCAAGGAGGCAATTCACAAGGAGTGAAATGCAACACCATTTCATGTCCTCCTGTCATTCCTCTGGTCAAATATCCACCGAAAATCAATCTCGTATCGCCAAATTCATGCCCTGACCCTGACAAACCGCTAAATGGTTATTACAAAATAACGAATCAGGGTGGCTCTTACTTCACTACTTATTACTGTAACAGAAATTATAACGTACATGGACCAAGGTTACGGCATTGTGAAAGTGATGGCACCTGGTCTGATTATGTGCCATACTGCCTGCCCGTATGTGGGGAGTCTAGCTTAACTCATATGAATGTAAGGCATCAGAGGTTAAGGATATTTGGTGGCACCGAATCAGCTCGTGGTTTGTGGCCATGGCAAGTGGTGCTAACAATCAATGGCATTTTTCAGTGTGGTGGATCTCTAATTTCAGAGGATTGGATAGTCACAGCAGCTCATTGTGTTTATAAGAGGCTCACTAAGAAACATTTAGCTGGCATAAGAATTCATCTTGGAGTACATGATATATCTTCTTCACTTGAAGATCACAACATTCAAAGGATAGATAGCCTCGATATAGTACCCCATCCCGACTTCAATTGGAGGACGTTTGATTCAGATTTAGCTCTGATACAACTCAAACGGAAGGTCAACGTAACAGACTATGTACGACCGGTGTGTTTACCAAATAAGCAGCAAAGGCGAAAAGTAATTCCTGGTGCTATGGGTGTTATGTTAGGGTGGGGCTTTACAGAAACAGACAGCCCTTCCTCTAAGTTACGACAAGTTTATATGCCAGTTGTAAAACATTCAAGCTGCCAAAAAGCTTACGAAAAAGAGTCTTGGCCTGTAACTGCTAACATGATCTGTGCAGGCTATGCAAGAAGAGCTAGGGACTCTTGTAAGCAAGATAGTGGAGGGGGGTTTATATTTCCAGATTCCAGAAATAAGAAGAAAAAATGGTTCTTGGGAGGTATTATTAGCTGGGGAAATCCTCGATGTGGAACTCCCGGAAATATAGCGTGTTGACTCACATAAACAGTAAATTCACAAGGTGGATAAAAAACTATATTTATAATTGAGTTTGTTTCTAATATAAATGTGCAATGTTTTGTAGTTACATGTTTTCGCTTAATGTCAAAATCTTTTCGGGAAATTATTTAACAGAAATAGCAGTTGAACTGGAACTTGTAGGTACATTTCAATGACCCCTAGTCCATGGACTACCGCGATGGCTCATGTCCACGGATTACTATAATGGACTATCTTAATGAATCGACGACAAATAGTTTTGCTTTTGTCATACATGTAGTTGTAACGCCGTCTAACCTCCACCCTTTTCGCACCTATTTGGTAAAGTGTGCTGCATGACACGAAAAGTCAAAAGCGAAAAGTCGTGAGCTTGTAATTAGGGAAATTGAACTATAGGGACTTCACTTCTCACCGCTCCTTTGTCTGTCTCTGAAATCATCAAGGAAGACAGTGATATTCAAGAGCATTTACGAATACAATGACAAATTTTGAACTAAGTGCAAGAGTAGGTCGTTTCTCAAAAATTAATGCAGATTTTTTCAGTTTGAAACCAAGCAAATCCGGTGTATTGGTAGCTCATCCTCAGACTTATTACAAAGAGAAATCCGACGTGGGCTTTACAAGCTTGAACTCCGCGGTTGTAAATTGGCCTTTTTTTTTTTTCATGTTTCCCACTTTTACTAAAAAAAATTGAAATGGAAGAGGAAATCGCACACGTTGCGTCCGCATTAACACTCCAGCTTCCACTCGTTACGTAGTGTTACGCGTGCATAGAAAATCACGAATCCCCTCCCCCCAAAAAGAAGAGTCAGAGCTGAATCAATTAGTAGAATGAGATTTTCAATCTACTCCCCTATTCTGTCAGTGCAATATAGTTTCCACGAATTCCATCTATCCTTTTCCAAATGTGTCTGTCCGATTCTTGACACAGGCCTCCTAGTCCTCCCTGGTTGAATGGAAGGGTGTCAGGAGTCTATTACCTGGAGCCTCTATATGTATTATAAAATGTAAACCCCAATTGGTATATAGCTGATTTTTTCCCCCAACAGCGCGCGCTCTCATTGATTACTTCGAGGTCACATGACATCCAGCAATAAAACTGTTTCCCGCCAAAAGTCTCTGAGCGGGCAACAGTGCAAAATCTATGAATGTTACCCGCGAATGTTGACCGACGACCGCCGTTGTTGTTGCCATTGTACGTTTTTCTTTTTGTGCTATATAACAAATCACTTAATGACTGGTCTCAAGGGAAACAGTTAATTGTGTTTCCTTCGAATCTCAATGTTTCCCTAGGCTGCGCCTCGGGCCAGAAACAATGGGATTCTGGGCAAACAAAATGAACTCTTTCCTTCGGGACCAGTCATTAAGTGTTTACTGCTATATCTTTTCATCATTTTGAAATACCTTCGTTTTTCGGGTATGCTGCACATGATGCAATCAGTAGCCGACCATAGGTCTCTTATGATAGGTTATTGTGAAAACACCCGCGAAAATCCCCCACCCAGGAGAGATGCTTCTAAAAATGAAAAGATCGGGGACAGGGTTGACTCATAGGTTTCACATAGAAGATGGAGGCTCCGGGTAACGGGCTCCTGACGGTGTGTATTCTTTTTTTAGCTTCTCCTTTAATTTGTCCTTACTGAAATGAAATATTTACCGGAGTTTTTGGAAAATGGACAGTGAGAGAAAGATAGGGATTCTTTGCAGGATTGTTGAGAGTTGTACGCATTTTGAAAACAAAAAGATTCCATTTTTTACACTTGTAGACTATGGAGCCTATCTCCGCCAAAATTCAACATCGGAATTTGACATCCAAGTTTCAAATTTGAGTCTTGATTTTCTTTAATGATCGACATCGAAGTTTTATATCCAACATTGAAGTTTTAATTTGACATCAAAGTTTTGAATTGACATCCAAGTTCTGAATTTGACATTTGACATTAAAGTGGAAAATTCTGTATTCACATTCTTGACACATTCGACTTTCAAGTTTCAAATTCAACTTGCAAGTTTTGAAGTGAACTTCACGCATGACATCCTCGGAGACCTAGGGGCAGATCGCGGAGGCAAGGTGAAGTCTAAACGGGCAAAAGAAAATGGCGACAAAGCTAAGAAAAGCATTTTTGTCGTTTTGTTGGGCCGATAATCGTACCGTGTAAATTGTGTAAAACTTGTAATTTTTCCTCAAAAGATCTTCCCGGTGTCCTTTTAGTATCCGCTATTTTGAACGCTTTAATTTTTTAAGAATTTATGCGCAATTATTACCCACTGGCATACCCTTTGATTGACATGGCGGTTTCCTCGAAGTGTCGGCCCGACTTCAAAAAATCTGTTGCACTGCAAAAATTTTTTGAATCGGACCGTTTTTCATTTCCTGAATCGTCTTTCATCGGCTGTCAATTGAATTGATTCAATGCTATTACAGAGGTACTCAGGGATATTTTGCCAAACCTCGACAGCATATTTTAGGATTGACCAAACACTACTCCTATAGACATTCAATAAGTCTGATGTGTTCACACTCTTTTCAGAAGTCGCAAGGCATAGAGTCTCTTGGATGCCTTGGTAACAAGGTAATCTATATGATGATTCCATTTGAGCTCTTCGCTTATAAATACACCTAATAGTTTATACGATGAAACGCGCGCGCTCAATTTGACAATTGCCCGCACCATATCTCATTACGATGTTTTGGATTTGTCAAATTCCGAATTTTGCGGAAGATATAACTCCACATGTATACAACAATGTGAACTAACAGAACCAAGTTTCTTCTTCCCTTTCCTCGTTCTGGAACGGACAAACTGACAGTCAACTGGGAACGAGATTAGCCCGCGAAGTGCAAAGCGGCAACTGTTTTTTACGCAAGCACATGCTCCCATATTCCTGGTTTGTAGGGACCTGGTAGAAGAGAACAAACAAAGATGCCGCTAACGTATTCCACCTAAAAACTTTTGAACTTTCTTGGTAAGTATGTTACTTGAACAAATGTTTCAAATTCATGCATGGATTATCCAATAAAACTGGGTGAGTTAGAGAAGTCTTCATTCACATAATCTAGAATACCATTCCACGAGTGGCGTCTA
>NC_090885.1:36771424-36798924 GCF_036669925.1 Montipora capricornis
CTGAAAAAAGTTGGTAGAAGGAATTCAATTGAGATGAGAAAGAGAGTAAAGTAAGAAAACATTGAGATGTCGATTACTCACAGTTATTTTCAGAAGGTCGCTGGGTTTTGACGAGATTCAGCACCAGTGTCAGATGACGTAATATATGCACGCCCAGAATAACAGCACAATGAAAATTAAGCCACACCCTTGACAAGGGGAATTAACCGAACAACTTTATGCATTTGATGTCCATAATATTGGATCGAAGTTTAAAGTAACTTATAGTTTTTACCAGACTAAAAGTATTTTTAAAGAGAAAAAAATAGATGTAGATGTTGTTGCGCCGCGAAATAGGGATTAGACGCCATATTGAAGAGAATGGATAGGTCTGGCCGGGTTACAAAAACGACGGGTGGTTGTTCAAAAGAATGGCGAAATGCAATCTTTTCATTCGTAACGTAGCCAGGAGAATTAAACAATAAGAAATTATTGAAGTTTGTTCAAGGCATAAAATATATAAGTTTTTGGTTAGCCTGCTTGTATGTCGGTCGTCCATATTGTCGGGTGGGTCGGAAGATCTAGGAACCGTAGTGGGAAAAGAACGCTCGCCCCTCTTTCCCGCCCCCCACCCCGTCGTTTTCGTAACCCGGCCCAGACCTATCCCATCCTCTGCCATATGGCGTCTGATACCTATTTCGCGGCGACAACAACATCTACATCTATTTTTTTCTCTTTAAAAATACTTTTAGTCTGTTAAAAACTATAAGTCACTTTAACTTCGATCCAATATTATGACATCAAATGCATAAAGTTGTTCGTTAATTCCCCTTGTCAAGGGTGGTGGCTTAATTTCCATTGTGCTGTTATTCTGGGCGTTGCATATATTAAGTCATCTGACACGATGAATCCTCGTCAAAAACCACGACCTTCTGAAAATAAAAGTGAGTCATAGGCATCTCAATGTTTAGATTTTTGGAGGTGAATGGACTCAACTAGGTTCATTTTCTATCCACGGTGAAGGAGCATCAGATTGCAATATTTTGGCTGTCGACCAGTCAATCCTTTTGGTAAGATCGTAGTCATCCTCTCATTCTTCTTATTTTTTTAATGCGCTTTTAATAGAATTTATCGGTAGCGGTTCCAAGGTATCGGCGAAAACTTTGGTTACTTTCGGTAAATTTACAAGGTCGTGCTTTGACTTTGTGATTATGGTTTGAGTTTGGCAGAGCCATGACAAGATAACATTGTAAGCAATACCTTAAGATCAGCGAACGAAACTTGTTTCGCAGAGACAAAGTTTCTGGCAAAATCATTTGAAGTACTTCCGAGGGTGTATCAAAACTGTTTTGATATTGCTGATATTTTCTCTCTCCTGCTAATATTACGAGAAGGTGCTTTCGAAGACTATGGCTGTTAGATGCACTGGCTAACGCTAACCCTAACCAGTCATTTTCCGTTTGCACTAGAATTCTTGCTCGGATAATTTAGCTTCACATTTTGCATTTGACCGAGTGAATTCCGACAACACCGAAGCGGAAAGCTCCGCTAACACAGATTTTTGATTTTCCTTTAGGCTTTGTGGGTTGTCGTTTGGCTTAATTGCCTTTTCAAAACAAAGCAATGCCGTCTTGTGACGGCAGTCGAAAAACGCCTAATCCGATCTACGAAGGGCACCGAATAATGAGGAAATGGTGATGACCATCGAGGGTGAATTTTTTGCGACCTCCCTTCCTGTTTACCCGACACTGTTCGTGGCACTGAATAATTTCTCCCTTTTCCCGGACTTTCGTTTCTTGTTGGTTTCATTTCAACTTGCGCATATTTATCTAAAACCAAATTTATACTTCAATAAAAAAAAAAATTCCGCACTCCTTTTTGTGCTCACTCCGTAATGTTAGGCCATGTGCTAGTCTATTCCTCACTTAGCAGCCTGGTTAAGGAGAGGTTACTTGCTGTCACCTTCGCTTCCCTGTCCCAGTTGCTGAAATCAGTGACAGTCCTCTGTTTTAGTATATTGCACCAAGAAAGACCACTAATCCCGTGATAAGTATTCAGTCAACCCTTCCATTTCAAAAGCAAGTTAATTTTTATCTCGGGAGTCGTTTGAAAATGCCGCCAAATTAGCTGTTAATACCTACCAAAGATCCCTTCATAATGAAGCATGCGAACACAAGACAAAAAGGTGTGCGATGTGCGAGAGTATTTTTCACTATCACTTTTCGGACAGCCGATAGGCAGCATTTCGGCAGCCAAAGGTCGGCAAAACCAATCAGGCCGCCATTTTAATGAGGAATCGAATTTAGCCGCAATATTTCTACGAAAGTCGTCGCGATGTCGCTTTCCTCGCCGGGCTTCGGCATTCCATGTAATGGAACTTGACAGGATAGGATCTTAGGCAGGAAACAAAGTGGGTTAGAAATCTTGGTTGAATCGGGCAAACGGCCTGATGCCGGTAAGCAGTTTCAAGTTTTTATCTTTTAAATGCCTCAGAAGAGACCAAATGTGACTTCTCCCTTTTTGAACTAGAGACTGAATGTTGCCGGTGTTTGCACAACGTAGGGTTCAAATACTATAGACAATCACGAAACCATAAACTTCAAAGAACATTACTACAAACACAAACAAACGTAACACATCATGGTGTTTGTAGCTCTTAAGGCCCAGTAATAACGGCAACATTTTTCGAGCAACTTGTCGCGCAACAATGTTGCGTTGCGCGTATTACAACCTTCTTGCGCAACAAATTTTTTTGTTGCAAAAAGTAGACGTCGCTTTTTACTTTTTGCAACAAATGAAAATTTGTTGCGCAAGGAAGTGGTAATGCGCGCAACAACCATCTCAACTAAGTCTTGCAACGCAAAATGTTGTGCGACAATTGCTCGAAGAATTTTGCCCTTATTAGCAGGATAATTGAAGTTGTCGCAAGGCTAAGGCTGGATCCGCAATGAAGGTATCAACTCCAATACAGATATACTGTTTTACCGGACAGGTCTCTGTGAAATCCACTTGGCTGTCTCAGTGTGTACTTCACAAGTAAGCTTGACATGGCACTTGACTTTGGAAAAAAATTAACCTTTCTATTCCGCACAAACCTGCCAAAACAAGAGTCCGTGAATAAAACGGTTTCCGCTTAAATATTTATTCATATCAGAATCACCGTTTTCCACTGGGTCATCTTTCTAGAAGAAAACGTTGTTATAATCGTTGACTGAATCATTCTGAAAATTTCCATATACCTTATTGCTTGCACATCACGTGGATATTAAGCCAGTTCCAAAACCTTCAATAGCTTATTGTGTGGCAGAGCCGTGTAAACTGTGAAAGGAAACTGCGGTTTAAATGTTTGTCAAAGGCACTCGTGCGAATCAGAGATTCTCCGTCACTTTCCTCCGATATTTTATTTCTCCAGTTCTGCGTGAGGTAAGGGCAAGTAGGCGACAAACAAGGGGCCAACCAACAAATCACTGAAACGTAACGATGGCAAAACCACATGTAATTCATTTGTTACAATTTTTAGGAAATTCAGCTCATAATTACATATTTAAGCTTATAAACGAGAGAAAACTTAAACCACGCATTAAATATTACTAAAAAGATTGGAGTAAACTTGTAAAAAATTGTTTTTTTTTTCTTAAGAATTTTGCACAGTTTTGCCATCTTTGTACGCTATTTAAGCGGTGGAGTAGGTCAAATAGATGTGTCGTGAACGTGACAAAGGATGATCCCGAGGATGAGAATATTGTCAGGTCAGGTTCAGTCACGGACCCAGTTGTAGCAAGATTTTTTTTTCTAGAAAACCCTAAGGAAAATATTGATTTCAATAAGAGATAAACAGTATTTATTCACGGACTACTGTTTTGTTTTGCTTCCTTGCGTGGTGTACGCAGAGCTATAGTCAGTTTGCCACTTTCCACCATTTAGATGCTCTAGTTTTGCGCAACATTAAGAAAAAGCCAAATAAAAAACACACAAACATACGTGCGCAAGGGATACAGTCATTCATCGCGTAAAAGGGCCATCCTTAGAATAGTGTCGCCATTGAAAGATGTTGTAAGTTATGACCACAGATCACGCAAGAAATGAAGAGACGAACCTTCATTTCCGCATTTATGTAGACGATCAGGAAGGAATGTGACCCGCTTCTACCATGCAAAGTTCGTTCTCTTTGATGAAAAATGGATTCGAAGACACGAGATTGCATACTTAATATTCATGCAGTGGTTTTGTAAAGAGAATACTTTTTTATGTAGGTCCGATACCACTGAAGTATTTTGTCTTTACAAAAACGAATTTACTGATGATTACTAGTGTAATTGGTGTCAATGGTCAATTTTCAGGTTTGAGAAAAAACTGATAATGCTGCTTTCAGTTTATTTTGTAAAGTTTGTGGTTAAAGCAATCTGTGCATGGGGTCTTCCCTGACGCAAAATAGACAACACTATTTGCTTTAAGTTCAATATGCCTGAGTCGGTAAGTGGAAAAATCTCGAGGACTGCAACGCACTGCCGATAGAAAACTCAGTGAACACGAATGCTCAATCCCATTTCTAGACTTGGTCAAAAGTTTTTGGATTGTTCTACTTTACTCTGTTTTGACAGTTTACTCCATGATTAAATCTAAGTTAATAAACACCTTTGTCAGCGTGTTATTAGCAATGGCATTGTGTCCTGTTGATTAGCTTGATCGTAATTTTCAATACATCCTTTCAAATCAAGTCCTCTCACCGTGAAGCTAAAGCTAATAACTGAGCAGACGGAAGCTTTCTTTGAGGGTGTACGCTGTTTACGCAAGTACATTACTGAACGAAACTGAGTCGTCGCTTTGGACATTGAATTTAACTATGACTTATTAACGAGACTCTGCTTAAATCAATCGACCTAAAAGAAAAAGATAAGATCGATGGTTTCTTGTAAAATAACACGATTGACGTTATTTCATACTCAATATTCAATTTTGACATTTCGGAAACACGGTAAATTTTCAGGTAAGTTGCTGAACTGTAACACAGCGAGCAAAAGGTTTCCCCTATGGCAAAAATCGTGTCACTTGTCGGAAAGCAACCAACGTCTCACCTTAACTGATTGCTAATTACTCAGTGTTACTGAATGTTCAAGTTCAGACCTTGAACAAAGAAAGCGTCAAGGCTTTTTGGAACACTGGCAGAGATATACTTACTGATCAGTATTTATCAGTGTCCTTGTGACGAAATATACAACTTCTTAAAGTGCTCGAAAAGGGTCATTCACTCATGCTATTGGTTTATATTTGGTGATTGATAAACTGCCCGTACAGTAGGACCTTCATTATCTCAAAGGTTTCCATTTGTTTAAATTTTTGAATTTGCCACTGATCACGGTTTTGCCGCAGGGACAGGTGTTCCAACGATGTCTTCACATCGTCTGTTGTTGAGACGATTCGCCTTGAGCACAATCGGGTTATTGTTCAGATTGTGAAAACAAATTAACTTTTACTTTTGGCAGAGTTTTATTCAAATTTGTTACACGAGTTTACAATGAACACGTGTCTTTACATAAAACAGGAATAACACGTGGTTCTTAATCTTGCTTTTCAGGTTTTATTCCTTCAGTTGCATCTGCGACCAGTTTGAAGCGTCACAAAAACTATCAAGCAAATAAACATGCTGACACAAGTAATGTCGAGCCGAATAGTTTGGACTTTGTTATTTCTGTTAGGTGCGTTTTCGACTCGTGGGGCGGAGAAACTAGAGAAGTGCCCGAGAGTGTGTCAGTGTACTGCAACGAACATGGTTTATATGTACTGCGGATCCGAAGATGGATTGTCAGTATTCCCATCTTTTGTTCCACCTCAAGTTGAAATTCTGTCACTTCATACAAACAGACTTAGAACCATCCCGGAAGAAGCGCTGAGGAATTTAACGCATTTGGCGACTTTGAATCTGAGGTCAAATCAATTGCGTGATTTGCCCCCGACTGTATTACGCGACCTTGTGAGACTCAGATCGTTGAACGTAGGATTTAACAAACTGTCAATGCTCCCTGGGTGCTTATTTGAAGGACTGCACAATCTGCAGGAGATTTATCTAAACAATAATGAACTCGAAAATATCCCTGAGGAATTGTTTCAAAACCTGCCGTCACTGAAGCGACTGCATCTGCACTTCAATAGACTGAAGTCTCTTCCTGGAAATGCTTTCCTTGGTACGTTCTCGATGCAAGGGTTGTCACTTGCAAGCAACTTCTTAACCGGCATTCACGTTGAGACATTTTCAAATTTGAGTTCACTAAGGAGACTCAACCTCGCAGGCAATAGGATAACCAATATACCGGTAAATGTGTTCAGACGTCTTAGCTCGCTCGCGATATTGGAATTGGAAAATAACTATATCTCCACTATCCAAGATGGGGCATTCACCGGGCTTAGGGCAGGAATAGTTGTTTACCTTAATGGTAATCCATTTTACTGCAACTGTCAGCTGCGCTGGTTGAAAAATTGGATTACGACCATGACAAAACACCTTCATACTTCTAGGGTGCGGACAACTTGCTCGCAACCAGAACATGTGAAAGGCAAACCTTTGATTTACGTGGCTTACGATCAGTTCGTTTGTGTCGCAGGAAAATGGACGGAGTGGAGTCCGTGGAGTGCTTGTAGCTCGACTTGCGGAAGTGGAACACAAGAGTCGAGAAGAGACTGCACCACCAATCAAACGCTAGCGAAAGGCGGAAAGGAATGCAAAGGAGAACGTGTAAGGACCCAAAGCTGTCGCGGTAATGAATGTGGAACACGCTGGACGACTTGGTCTGAATGGAGCCATTGCACCCGGACATGCTCCTCTGGAATTGAATTAAGAATGAGATTTTGTAAAGCACGGCTACTGAAGCGAGTAATAATAGTTGCAGAGGGGTTTCTCAGGAGACGCGCATCTGTATCCGACAACCATGTACTGTTGATGGCGCATGGGGCTCTTGGTCTACTTGGGCACCTTGCAGTGTGACATGCGCTTGGGGAAATAGAGTCAGGACACGAAATTGTAACAATCCAAGGCCACAGTATGGTGGCCAGCCTTGTCCCGAGACTGATAGGAGTATTGTTTCACAAATATGTTATCTGGGGTCTTGTCCTGTTCACGGAGGGTGGTCTTTATGGTCTCCATGGTCACCATGTAATTCTTCTTGTGGAAAAGGCACGAGAACAAGACACAGGATCTGTAACAGTCCTGCTCCTCACTATGGCGGCAACATGTGTAATGGGACTTCAACCCAGTGGGAATACTGCACCTTAAAGGAATGCCCTATTGATGGAGAATGGACGTTTTGGTCTCCTTGGTCTCATTGCTCAAGGACTTGTTCTGTTGGTTCCCAGTTAAGGATTCGGAGTTGCAGCAATCCATCACCCCAACATGGTGGTCAAAGCTGTCCAGGAATTTCCTCCGAGTTTGGATACTGCAACTTTGGCCCTTGTCCCGTTCATGGCGCTTGGGGAGCTTGGTCGCCATGGATTGACTGTAGCAAAACGTGTGGTAAGGGATCACGTTTTCGAAACAGGACCTGTAGCAACCCACAGCCTATCCATGGTGGCCGAGATTGTCCTGGAAATTCCCATGAAAACAGTCAATGTGATTTTGGTCCATGCCCTATCCATGGTCACTGGACAGCATGGTCATCCTGGAGTGACTGTAGTAAGACGTGCGCCAGCGGAACAAGATCTCGTAGCAGAAGCTGTAGTAATCCAGTACCCCAGCACGGTGGACAAAACTGCTCAGGAAATTATTCAGAAGATTGGCATTGTGACTTTGGCCCATGCCCCATCCATGGTCAATGGACGACATGGTCCATGTGGAGTGAGTGTAGTGCGACTTGTGCTAATGGATCAAAGTTTCGTCACAGAACCTGTAATAGCCCTCTCCCGAAGTTTGGGGGAAGAAACTGTTCGGGTGAAGGGAAAGAAATGAAGCCATGCACCCTGGCATCTTGTCCCGTTCATGGTGAATGGTCTGCATGGTCACAATGGTCGGAATGTGACAAAAGCTGCTCTTCTGGCGTAAAATTTCGAACACGAACTTGTAGCAACCCATTCCCTAGCAGCGGAGGTACTTTATGTACTGGCAATAGCACGGAATTGGAAATGTGCCAGCAAAAACCATGCGCTATTCATGGAAGATGGAGTGAGTGGTCCGATTGGACTGATTGTATGAAGACGTGTGGCAATGGAACAAAATCAAGATATAGGAGCTGTGATAACCCATCACCTGAACACGGAGGCAAAAACTGTTCTGGTGATGCTCTCCAGAGCAAACAGTGTTTTCAGCAATCTTGTCCTGCGGTGGGAAAATGGACAGAGTGGTCGCGCTGGTCGGCATGTAGTAAAACATGTGCTGTGGGACAACAGACAAGGACCAGATCGTGCATAGACTCAAACTGCAAGTCTGTTGAAAGTAAAAGCATTGTTTATACATCAAACAAAACTGAAATAAGGGCCTGTTATCGAGGACCTTGTCCTGAGCCAGGAATAGAGAATGAGTGGACTCCTTGGTCTCAATGTTCTCGAAGCTGTGGGCTTGGTAATCAGCAAAGATTTAGAAAGTGCAACTTAGGAGAAGGAGATTATTGTGTGGGTTCAAACTTGCAGGTGAAAGCCTGCTATCTACGATACTGTAAGGTAAATGGCGGATGGAGTAGTTGGTCTAACTGGACAGAATGTTCTTCGTCTTGTGGGACAGGAGTTCAGGCAAAAATGCGATTGTGCAACCATCCTAAACCTCAAGGTGGAGGTGATCGTTGTCATGGAAAGGCTGTCATAGTTAAACGCTGCACTGCTTCCATATGTTTTCCTGATAACTATCAAAATGATTCTTTTTGGTCTTCCTGGACAAGCTGGTCGCGGTGTTCAGTAACTTGTTCAAGAGGATATCGCACCCGATCACGATACTGTAGGAAGAGAATGAATCCATTTCAGCTTGGGAACTGTTCAGAGGCTACTGGACCCGTCCAAGTGGAAAGTAGCATCTGTGAAATGCAACCTTGTGCATCGTGGAGCAGGTGGTCTTCGTGGGGAGTTTGCAGCCAGTCATGTGCTGGAGGGATACGAAAACGATTTAGGGTATGCAAAAGCAATGCAACTGAACTGAAATGTCAAGGAGACAATTCACAAGGAGTGAAATGCAACACCATTTCATGTCCTCCTGTCATTCCTCTGGTCAAATATCCACCGAAAATCAATCTCGTATCGCCAAATTCATGCCCTGACCCTGACAAACCGCTAAATGGTTATTACAAAATAACGAATCAGGGTGGCTCTTACTTCACTACTTATTACTGTAACAGAAATTATAACGTACATGGACCAAGGTTACGGCATTGTGAAAGTGATGGCACCTGGTCTGATTATGTGCCATACTGCCTGCCCGTATGTGGGGAGTCTAGCTTAACTCATATGAATGTAAGGCATCAGAGGTTAAGGATATTTGGTGGCACCGAATCAGCTCGTGGTTTGTGGCCATGGCAAGTGGTGCTAACAATCAATGGCATTTTTCAGTGTGGTGGATCTCTAATTTCAGAGGATTGGATAGTCACAGCAGCTCATTGTGTTTATAAGAGGCTCACTAAGAAACATTTAGCTGGCATAAGAATTCATCTTGGAGTACATGATATATCTTCTTCACTTGAAGATCACAACATTCAAAGGATAGATAGCCTCGATATAGTACCCCATCCCGACTTCAATTGGAGGACGTTTGATTCAGATTTAGCTCTGATACAACTCAAACGGAAGGTCAACGTAACAGACTATGTACGACCGGTGTGTTTACCAAATAAGCAGCAAAGGCGAAAAGTAATTCCTGGTGCTATGGGTGTTATGTTAGGGTGGGGCTTTACAGAAACGGACAGCCCTTCCTCTAAGTTAAGACAAGTTTATATGCCAGTTGTAAAACATTCAAGCTGCCAAAAAGCTTACGAAAAAGAGTCTTGGCCTGTAACTGCTAACATGATCTGTGCAGGCTATGCAAGAAGAGCTAGGGACTCTTGTAAGCAAGATAGTGGAGGGGGGTTTATATTTCCAGATTCCAGAAATAAGAAGAAAAAATGGTTCTTGGGAGGTATTATTAGCTGGGGAAATCCTCGATGTGGAACTCCCGGGAAATATAGCGTGTTGACTCACATAAACAGTAAATTCACAAGGTGGATAAAAAACTATATTTATAATTGAGTTTGTTTCTAATATAAATGTGCAATGTTTTGTAGTTACATGTTTTCGCTTAATGTCAAAATCTTTTCGGGAAATTATTTAACAGAAATAGCAGTTGAACTGGAACTTGTAGGTACATTTCAATGACCCCTAGTCCATGGACTACCGCGATGGCTCATGTCCACGGATTACTATAATGGACTATCTTAATGAATCGACGACAAATAGTTTTGCTTTTGTCATACATGTAGTTGTAACGCCGTCTAACCTCCACCCTTTTCGCACCTATTTGGTAAAGTGTGCTGCATGACATGAAAAGTCAAAAGCGAAAGGTCGTGAGCTTGTAATTAGGGAAATTGAACTATAGGGACTTCACTTCTCACCGCTCCTTTATCTGTCTCTGAAATCATCAAGGAAGACAGTCATATTCAAGAGCATTTACGAATACAATGACAAATTTTAAACAAAGTGCAAGAGTAGGTCGTTTCTCAAAAATTAATGCAGATTTTTTCAGTTTGAAACCAAGCAAATCCGGTGTATTGGTAGCTCATCCTCAGACTTATTACAAAGAGAAATCCGACGTGGGCTTTACAAGCTTGAACTCCGCGGTTGTAAATTGGCCTTTTTTTTTTCATGTTTCCCACTTTTACTAAAAAAAATTGAAATGGAAGAGGAAGTCGCACACGTTGCGTCCGCATTAACACTCCAGCTTCCACTCGTTACGTAGTGTTACGCGTGCATAGAAAAATCACGAATCCCCTCCCCCCAAAAAAGAAGAGTCAGAGCTGAATCAATTAGTAGAATGAGATTTTCAATCTACTCCCCTATTCTGTCAGTGCAATATAGTTTCCACGAATTCCATCTATCCTTTTCCAAATGTGTCTGTCCGATTCTTGACACAGGCCTCCTAGTCCTCCCTGGTTGAATGGAAGGGTGTCAGGAGTCTATTACCTGGAGCCTCTATATGTATTATAAAATGTAAACCCCAATTGGTATATAGCTGATTTTTTCCCCCAACAGCGCGCGCTCTCATTGATTACTTCGAGGTCACATGACATCCAGCAATAAAACTGTTTCCCGCCAAAAGTCTCTGAGCGGGCAACAGTGCAAAATCTATGAATGTTACCCGCGAATGTTGACCGACGACCGCCGTTGTTGTTGCCATTGTACGTTTTTCTTTTGTGCTATATAACAAATCACTTAATGACTGGTCCCGAGGGAAACAGTTAATTGTGTTTCCTTCGAATTTCAATGTTTCCCTAGGCTGCGCCTCGGGCCAGAAACAATGGGATTCTGGGCAAACAAAATGAACTCTTTCCTTCGGGACCAGTCATTAAGTGTTTACTGCTATATCTTTTCATCATTTTGAAATACCTTCGTTTTTCGGGTATGCTGCACATGATGCAATCAGTGGCCGACCATAGGTCTCTTACGATAGGTTATTGTGAAAACACCCGCGAAATCCCCCACCCAGGAGAGGTGCTTCTAAAAAAGAAAAGATCGGGGACAGGGTTGACTCATAGGGTTAATATAGAAGATGGAGGCTCCGGGTAACGGGCTCCTGACGGTGTGTGTTCTTTTTTTAGCTTCTCCTTTAATTTGTCCTTACTGAAATGAAATATTTACCGGAGTTTTTGGAAAATGGACAGTGAGAGAAAGATAGGGATTCTTTGCAGGATTGTTGTGAGTTGTACGCATTTTGAAAACAAAAAGATTCCATTTTTTACACTTGTAGACTATGGAGCCTATCTCCGCCAAAATTCAACATCGGAATTTGACATCCAAGTTTCAAATTTGAGTCTTGATTTTCTTTAATGATCGACATCGAAGTTTTATATCCAACATTGAAGTTTTTAATTTGACATCCAAGTTTTGAATTTGACATCCAAGATATGAATTTGACATTTGACATTAAAGTGGAAAATTCTGTATTCCACATTCTTGACACATTCGACTTTCAAGTTTCAAATTCAACTTGCAAGTTTTGAATTGAACTTCACGCATGACATCCTCGGAGACCCAGGGGCAGATCGCGGAGGCAAGGGGAAGTCTAAACGGGCAAAAGAAAATGGCGACAAAGCTGAGAAAAGCATTTTTGTCGTTTTGTCGGGCCGATAATCGTACCGTGTAAATTGCGTAAAACTTGTAATTTTTCCTCAAAAGATCTTCCCGTTGTCCTTTTAGTATCCGCTATTTTGAACGCTTTAATTTTTAAGTATTTATGCGCACTTATTACCCACTAGCATACCCTTTGATTGACATGGCGGTTTCTCTCGAAGTGTCGGCCCGACTTCAAAAAATCTGTTGCACTGCAACAATTTTTTTAATCGGACCGTTTTTCATTTCCATGAATCGGTCTTTCATCGGCTGTCAATTGAATTGATTCAATGCTATTACAGAGGTACTCAGGGATATTTTGCCAAACTTCGACGGCATATTTTAGGATTGACCAAACACTACTCCTATAGACATTCAATAAGTCTGATGTGTTCACACTCTTTTCAGAAGTCGCAAGGCATAGAGTCTCTTGGATGCCTTGGTAACAAGGTAATCTATATGATGATTCCATTTGAGCTCTTCGCTTATAAATACACCTAATAGTTTATACGATGAAACGCGCGCGCTCAATTTGACAATTGCCCGCACATATCTCATTACGATGTTTGGATTTGTCAAATTCCGAATTTTGGCGGAGATATAACTCCACAGTAGACAACATGTGACGTACAGAACCAAGTTTCTTTCTCGTTCTGACGACAACTGACAGTCACTGGGAACGAGATTAGCCCGCGAAGGCAAAGCGGCAACTGTGTTTTACGCAAGCACATGCGCATATTCTGGTTTGTAGGGACCTGAGAAGAGAACAAACAAAGTGCCGCACGTTTTCCACTATAAACTTTGAACTTTCTTGGTAAAGTTGTTACTTGACAAATGTTTCAAATTCATCATGGATTATCCAATAAACTGGGTGAGTTTAGTCTTCACATAAGCTAGAATACCAGTTCACGAGTGGCGTCTATTAAGCTTATAATTTAGTGTCAGCACAGGCGCCCAAGCTCAGTCTGAGGTAATTAATTTAAGGATTTGTATGGGAAGGCAAGAAGTGAGACCTGAGAAGTTAATTTTACGAAAAATTTCCCAATTAAAAAGCCTAACCTTCTTGCCATTGTGGGTCGCCTCCTTACTGTGAGGTTTTTTCCCAGATTCGACGCGAATTGAGCCATTATCAGTTCATCGGTTGTCAACGGTCATAATAAAATTTTATTCGCGTCGAATCTGGGAAAAAACCTCATAGTAAGGAAGCAACCGACAATGGCAATAAGGTTAGGCTTGGAGTAACTGCAGAATACCCCGCCATAATGGAGAATTTTTTTCGTAAAATTATCTTCTCAGGTCTCTGAGTTTTTGTTTTGCCATACAAATCCTTATATTCCCTTACACTGAGCTTGGGGCGCCTGTGCTTTGTTTCTTTTCATCCGTCCAATCCGTCTTTCTGTATTTTTTCATTGGTTGCTTCTGCAGGTACCGGAGCAGAGATTACATAGCTAAGTGACCAAAAATACAATGCTTTCCGGTACCTGCAGAAAGATCCTTCCATTCAGCCAACCCCTAGCCTGCATTTCCACTGCCGTTTCTCTCCCCCGAAAAGGAAACGACCACCAGAAATATGGTACGTCTGTGTTCGCTGGCTAGCCATTCCCAGGTCCGACAGAATATAAAGTAAATACATGAAAAAGGCAAATGTACATTGTAAATGAAATTAAACACTTGGTATACAGCCAGTTATTATAAGTACCCACTTGGAAAAAAATATTTGGTTTCAAACACAAAGAGCAAGTGACCCCTCCTCCCATCTACATCAACTCTCCCCCTCTAAGTTATGTATATCTGATAGGCCCATCAACAGGACAGACGAGCTGAAACTTTGGTCAGCCACAAGAAATTTTCTGATGCAATAGTTTGCCACCAAAAAGCCTTAGGTGGGTTATTGACAGTTGTTAACAATGATGATTATTGTGAAAAAGCTTATTTTTCAAGGAAAGGATAATGGTTTGTATCTGTTGAAACAATAGCAGTGAGAAATTTTGTTTGTCAGTGGAATATGGGTTATAATGAAGGTGCCCATTGGTAGAAGTGCCAGCTGCTGTTTAGGAAATCATGTATCATAGGTTGTCAGAAGTAATTTATGATGTGTTATGAGGGAAAAGTGCAAGAACACCAATAGCACATGCACGGTCATGAAAACATGAATTCGCATCGCACTGTTGCAGCTGAAGCATTTGTGGTTCCTGTGGAGAGAAAAAAATAGATTGTGTCCCTGCAACACCAGAAATCTGTAATACGTTTACAATGAAGTACAATCTTATGGTAACTGGTGTGTTTAACAAAATCAGTAAGTCATCTACATGGCTTGCATTAAAGGAAGACCAGTGGTTAAGTCAATTTCACACCCCCAGTTGACGAGTAAAATTGTCTGGCATTAGACAGAGTAAAATCTGTTAAGTCACACTTCCAGGGGTCAGTCGGTTAAACACAGCCTTATGAATCTTTACTCTTGCCAAATGCTGAAAGAACTGTATACTGTAGCTAGTGTTGCTTCATAGGATTCTCAATTTCCCTGGGGATAGATGTCATCAGTAGTTGTTAATGGGACTCTAGGTTGCCTGCCCTTGCACAATGGCATGATAATGATCGATGATGAGTTTTTCTTGCAATAATTATTGGGGTTTACCATTACAAGCATCATTGAGCTTCTCCACACAATGCACTTTAGGTCTGCTTTTAGAAGAAAGATGATCACCTCAATCAGAATTGATTTCTTATAATAGTTAAGCATTTGCTTTTAAACGAGCTTCAGTTTTCTGACACAATAGCCTATTTGAAGGTTTAAGCAACTGTTAATTTAAGGAGAAAGTGAAAATAAATTAGTGATAGTGATGTTGTTTGTACCATGCAGACTTTCTCCAAGAGGCCATGAAAATGACTGAAGTCAAAGAGGTAAACTGAGCAAACAATGTTTGTAATTTTATCTGAAACCAACACATAATATGAAGGAAAAGGTGTGGAAGGAAATTTGAATTTCAAGTTGCTCCTGTTTCTGGAAGATGCTATGACAACCATTGGGAACTGACATGGACAATATTATCATTTTTAGTGTTACGGTAGTCGTGTAGTATAAAGACAGGAAAAAGATAATTAATTTTATGCATCTACTTTATGTGATTTCCATGCATCTTTTAAAACAATTTATTTACATGTATGCACTAAGCATCTTTTCCCTTTCTTTGAATTTGGTGGAATTTAACAGACACTTGAAATACCTGTACTTGACAAGTTTGTCTCAGACAGATTGTGTATTCCTTGACCTGCTCTAACACGAGGAATAAAATGACATTATAAGCCTAATCCTGGCAACTGGATGGATTGTGTCTCTAGTTGAGCACACAAAATAATGGAGAGTTTCACATTATTAAAGTGGGGCAATATTGTTCTCTCCATCCTTCTAGGCATTGATTTCATTGCAGTTGCAATGCAACAACCATTGCCGACAACAAAGAATTTTGAAGGAAAAATGGAAGCAGTGGGAGGTAGAACAAGAACAACGAAAACATGAGCAACCAAAAATCTTACAGGAGAGGCAAAACACAGACATCTTGGAAAAGCAAAATCACCTTGCAGTCAATGCCAATAACAGAAAGGATGTGATTGATGGTCAAAAAGGAACTGAACAATTGCAATCCAGTAGTTTAGTGATATCGGCTGAGAACTTTTCTGTCTCGTCAGCAAGTTCCATATGTGAGTGTGGTGCCATTACTAAAGATGAGAAATCAACTGTACAGGAGCTAGAAGGGCAAGTGAGAGATTTGCAAATACAAGTTCTTTCACTTACTCAGAACTTGGAAGACTGCAACAGAGAAAATAGAAGGTTAAAGAAAGATTTGGAGAATGTTTGTGAATTTGTTAGGCTAAAATTTGGGTGTGAACTTGAAGGCAATGTGTTTGACTGCTATGCTAGACAATGCAAATTTGAAAATGAATCTGAAACTTGTACTGAAAATGATGGCCTGAAATCTATAGGACCTGTTATAAAGGAGGATTATACATGTACATCTTCACCTGAAGACAGAGCACAGAAGAACGTGGAAGATGACGGTGGAAATAATGGCAAACTTGATGAGGATATTCCGCTCCCTCCACTAGAAGAACCAGTGTTTGCCTATGAGTGCAGTAAGACAGACAACATTTCATAGCAAAAAGGCATAGTGTATAAAGAATAATTCAAAGAGTAATAATGTAAATGATTACTGATTAAGATTTGTCATTAAAGGCATTACAACAGTCATTTAAAATGTGTGTGATGTGTGGTACTTGTACTTGCTGTTTGTACTGTACCCTGTAGTTGATTTGTTTTTGTATCAAAGATCTTACATAATTATTGGTCGTTACCTCTGCTGCCATCAGTTGACAGATCACTTGAAGCTGCTGAACAAAAAAAAGATCATTATCGTTTTCCAACTTCTCATGTCTTCTTGAAGTGAAAATATGGCTTACTATACTGCCCACAACACAAAAATTCGTTTTGCAAGTTCATGGCATGTGAAGTCACTGTTAAAATTAATGGAGACAATAGAGCGGTTTTCAATTCAGTGAATTCAGTAATTAGCGAATTGCTTTGGTTTTGCATTTACTTCACTCAGTAATTGGTTGAAAGTTCTCATGCCATTTTTTCAACCAATCAGAAGTGAAACCAAAACCAATCGTGGCTCGCGCATACACATTTTCCCGCGCTTTGTGTCGGCTACGTCTAATTACTTGGAGTTTTGATTGGTTTACTGGATTGTCTCCGTGCTTTTTGATTGGCCAAAGTAATTACTTTGGTTTTGACACTCATTTGAAAACCGCTCTATGTGGCTATGTAATGAAAAATGCATCAATCAAATTCCCCTGTGGGAGGGCTACAACCTTATTGGAAATCATCATGATGCTTTCTTGTTGTTTCCCCAAATGCAGATCATGTTATGATATTTTAGAGATTTTACCCACTGTCTTTTTAGAGAAGTGAATGTAGCCAAATCCTAATCCTCGAACTTCAAGTAACTAATAACTTAAAATACCAGTAGTCTTGGAAATAGTTTGCCAAGTTTTCTGGACCTCTTGGGCCATAAATGACTAAGGAATATCCTACACGATGGCTCATGCACATTGAGGACATTAATGCAAAACACTTTTTTGAAGTTACTTTATTGCAAAGCTGTCATCATTTTGGCTATGCAAGGGACACATGATTTTTTGTCCTTTTGCAGGGAAACAGTCAACGTTTAAAGTATCTTGGGTGGAATAAAAGCATGCAAAGTAAGCCTTTCAGTTCATTGCAACTTTGCATTTAAATTTATTGTTTTCATCTTTTACTGACTTGCTCAGTTGTCTTTCCTCTTTGGTTCTCATTGTACATGTATGCTGCTGGCGATGTAAGATCTTATGGATAATCAATTCTCTGCTCGAGTGGGAAAAGTTCTAGAATTGGCATATTGCCAATTCAGTGATCTCTCTCCACCCACTTATTTTACTACCCCTCCCGTACAGTAAATACTTCCGACACTTTCATGTGAATTTATCTATTCATTCAATCGGTCTCTATTATTCACTATGCAAAAATTAACGCTTCCATTGTATTAACCAAACGCAGTCATTGACTGCCTGTTTTCAGTGGGATGCATTTACCTATAGTCACATTATGTATAGTGGAAAAATGTAAATGAACCAGAAAATCAAATCAATGCATGTTTTTGTCATGAAATGTTTGGATAAAACCCACCCCAGAATTTCCACGAACTGTCTCCTTCAGGGGATTTACAGATCAGTGTAACACTGCCATTACCTCGGAGGTTTCCATGTTACTCGACAACTCAAGCCACAGCAAACTCAGTAACATGATTGTTGGTAATTAATATGATGCAGAACATAAATAATATTTATATCCAAGATGAAAACAGAATAACAATAATTATTACGTATTATTATCAGACTTCTGTGAGTGTCTGACAGAACAATAATAATATTAGTAGAATAGAGGCTCTTCCAGGGTATATTCCGACAGGTGACATGGCCTAAAAAGTAGCGACAGCAATTTAAATTTCCGACAGTAACATGAAACATTGACAAAGCACTGACAGGGCAGGGCCTCAGAACAGAGTTTGCTGTTCTAATGCCATGCACTGTGTAAGGATTGAGCTACACGTACACTTTAATTATTATTAATGTTATATTACACCAATAAACAGCAAACTCTATTCTAAAGCTAACAGCAGGGATACCTGAGGTTTTATCATACTTCTACTTGTTATCCAGTAAATTCGCGATGCGAAGCAACTTGCGCGTTTGTAAGATGATAGCTTTTGGAGTATGTGAATTTTCTGTTATCGGCTCGTGGCTTTATTCAGATCCAAAAGTGCTTTGTTTTACACAACAATGCAACACAAAGGAAATTTATGGTACTGAATAACAAAGGAAAAGCAGACGCGCATGTATATGCATTCATACGCGTATGTGCGTATACATATACGCGTATGCGCGTATGAACATACGCGTATGCGCGTATGAACATACGCGTATGTGCGTATACACTGCGTATGCGCAGTTAACGTATTTCTGAGCGGTACTGTACATGTAATTTCTTAGCAATTGTCTTCAGTCTCTATGCTCTTTAGAAGGGGCTACCAAAATTAGGGCAGCCACCATAATAGGGGAATTATGAGCAGTTGCTGTCCTAGCTGTCTTCTTTTAGTACTGTTGCTGGCTATTCTCTTACAACCCTGGTTGAGTAACAGATCTCTTGTGCTCAAATAGCATTGTCGTCAAAAGAATATTACTCGCACATGTATTAAATTGATGGATTTTTGCAATCTCACATGTAGCTCTTGAAAGTATCCCCAAATATTAAAAGAAGGAACTAAAAAGGAGAGTAAGGAAGGAAAGGGCTTTCTTAAACTGAACAAAGTTTCCCTTGGCTTGTTAAAGTGCCCCTGTGACCAAAAAATCAATTTATATTTTTCTTTGGATTTCAAAACTATGTTAACAAAACGCTAAGTGACCCACGTTTTAAGCCTTGATTTCAAAAAGACACCTCTTTCTTTTAACTGTAATTTTCCTATTTAATGGTCTGCCATTACTAACATTATGTTCTTGAGAGAGCTGGATCAAGGAGAAAATGACGTCAAAGGCTCACTAGTTTAAGAATGCAATATGTGTGTACGCCACAGAATTAATATGCAGCACGGGGGTTTTGGGCTTTCAGACTTTTAAACTCACGCTTTGCATATATAATAAGCTGCGTTCACACGCTGAAATTTTAAGCAAGTGAGCCTCTGACGTCACTTTTTCCTGGATCCAACCGTCTGAGGTCCAATCCGTCAGTTTTGAATGTGAGTAATGGCGGACCATGAAATCCAAAACTTACACTCAAAGTAAACGGCCTTTGGATAAAAATCAAAGCTCAACATTTTGCCAGTCAGGTGTTAAGAAAACACACTTTCAAAATCTGAAGGAAAAAAGGAAGTGGTTTTTTTGATCACAGGGGCACTTTAAGCCACTGAATTTGTAATTGCTGGTAACAAAGGAAAAATCTAATGACTTTAATAAAAGAAAAGCTATCCAGTCAGTTGCATGTTTATGAAATTTAAGTGTTGTTTCTTTAAATGCAAAGATACCGGTAGTACAATTTTTGAAAATATGTATTTTTTAACATACATGTACATGACATAAATGGTGGGCCAGCAAGTTGGCTCTCCCTTCCACACAAAACTCTATTTTAGGAATAAATTTCCACTTCCATTATCAGGGACCTCAAGCAATGACATGTTGGACAACTGGTGCCCTGATTTACAACATTATTGGGATGACTTTCCAATAAGTGCAAATCGCAAAATTTAATTTGGCAATTATAAATGGTGTGGACAATCAACCTTCAAATTGGCCATTTCACTTTTAAATCTCTTTAAGGATAACTACAAAGAACTGTACCAAAATGTAAAGCAAGTGTGCCAGGCTCTTGTTTTTGCTACATGTATATTTTTGTTGTTCTTACGCTTGCCAAAGTTATTTAACAATTATTTGCCGAAGGCAAAGTGATTATCGGTGAATATTCACTGAGACGAAGTCGAGGTGAATATTCACCGATAATCACTGAGCCTGAGGCGAATAATTGTTTTAGTATAAATACACAGGTGATTATTTCAAAAAAGAGAGAGAGAAAAAAAAACAAAACACTTCAACACAAAATCGTCTTCACTTACAGTGGCTAAGCGACTACTGGCAGCCATTTTGTCCGTCGAGGAGCTGCTCCGTCGAGGTGATTATCGGCTGATAATCCGAGATAGCGAGCCAATGAGAGCGCGCAATTTTGTATAATCACCTGTGTATTTATACTAAAGTTGCTTAAGGCCCCCTATTGTGCTCCAATGGGGCAGGTAAAAGCACAGGTCACAGGCCATTGTTTACCAATACAAAAACAACCCTAACTGTTTTATAATACCAAAGCTAAGATTGCCCTAACAAAAATGTTTGGACATAATTAGGCCCAACATCAGCTTATAAATGAATGTTTAGGATTCTTTCTGTGTTGGTGAAACAATGACCTGGGACATGTGTCTTGAACCTGCTAGCTTCAAATCATATTCTGACTGATTGAGAACTAAATAATGATGTTCAGTTAGGATATCTCTTCTGCACCACCCTTCTTCAGATAATATTACTGTCAAAAAATAACACTAAACAAGTTTACCCACCGCTGCCTGATGAATGGTGATTACAAATTTCTGTTTATATTCTTTCGTGCCTGCCTGATGTCTTTTTCTCTTGGTTTCATTGGCTCTTTCTGCTACCAAATCACCTCATAATTTGCAATAATGATAAATAATTAAACATCTAGTTTTTCACAGTATAATGTACCAACATATGTGGCACTGAAGGATTATTATTACACACGCTGCTATTTTAGTGAGTAGTTCAAGTTGGGTTTTGTACCAAATGGGCCATTACCGGTACATGTATACATTTTGCAGGTCTATCCTTTACATGACCAGCTTTGCAAGGTTTTTTGAACAGCTGAATCAAAACACGTACAGTATTATACAAATGTCATAATTTTGAGACTGCATCAAAATTAATAAATTACTTAAACTTTGACAATGACCATAAATCCATAGATGCATATGTAGGTTGCCATATACTGTAACAACTTTAAAGTGTAACCAGTAACTTGCACATTGTATACACTTCTGAAAAAGTTGCAAAAAGGTCAGGCCCTATATTCATAACTTGGCCTGTAGGGAAGAGATTTTTTGTAGTACAGAGGCACCACCTGTTCAGATTCTGTGCTTCTCTTTTTCTTCAGATTAAGATCGTCAACATTGAAGGTGAAAACTACCTCATCATTTTCCTTGTCTCTAACCTGACTTACAGGCTTTCTTGGTGAATGCTCATGTGTGACAAAACCATTCCTTTGCTTGTATCTTGGTGACTGTTGCTCACTCTTAACAGATCGACTTGAGAGTGGTTCTTGAACAATGCGTGGAAAATCGGTATAATCACTACTTGCTCTTTTTGCAATTCTCTTTTTGGAACTTTGTGAATGGCCCCTACTCCTTTGTGAAGTAGAAGAGATTGCTCCTTCCCGTTGTGGAAGTTCAGGAATATCCTTCACAGCAGGTGGTTCACGAAGCCTTGACACTTGCATCTGAGGCATGGGTCTTCTAATGTTGCCATTAGGCTGCTGTGAATTATCATCTTTCCTTACAACAACCATTCCATCAGGTTTTAATGGAGGGCGTGATCGAACAGCTTGGTTTTGAAACTGTTTTGCCTTCATGGTTGGGTAAACAAGGTTGAGATACAACTTCTGATCAACTTTTAGTTGTCGCTCATCAGGTCTGGCACCCATAGCATAGATGATGGGAGGGTTGATAAGTCCCATGTAAATACCTTGTTTAATCTTCATCTGCTTGCGATTGTTTGACAGCCCATATAGATCAGTTTCATCAGGATGTCTCAGTGCTCTGTTCTTTTTACCAGCTAATAAATCTGGGTTACTCATCAAATATTCTCTGACATCTCGCATGGTTCTAACAGGTGTATAGAGTGAGGGAGTACTTTGGGAAACCAAAGCTCGTGGACCTGGTCCTCTTGATAAGCTGTAAGTAGAACGTGAACCATTACCATTTCTTCTTGACACAGGTTCCAAACTTCCCTGATAACTCTGTCTAGTACCAACATAACTGCCATGTTCAAAGTCTCTATAATTGTAACCATGTCTGTTACTGTTCTGGCGTGGTTCTTGCAATTTTGCATTTTTTGGATCCAAAGTAAACGCTCTTGCATCCTGATGTGCTAAAGGGCTTGATGGCCTGAAACTTGATACACTTGCCAAATCATCTTCATTATCATCTTCGGCCTCAGTGGCTGAATTTTGAGATCTTCTGGAATGAGGTAACTCATTGGTACGGTACTTTCTTGAAGAGTGTGCTATACTAGCAGAAATGCCCATCTTTCATCGGTAGACCTGTGGTAGAGAAGATAATATTTGGATGATTTTTCTGCTTCTATACAAAAGAAAATGTTATATGTGATTGCATACATTTGTGAGTGAGAGTCTTCACAATAGTAATGAACTGCTTTGTTTCATTACTAAGTGATTGAATTACCTTCAAGTTTATTTCTTGGAAATTCATTTATTAATTTTATTAACTTTGCCACACCAAACAGAAATACAAAACAACACATAAAACAAGTAATAAAGTACTTGGCAGTGATATCGCAACAGCTAAGGCCAATTACTGTGGGCCTAAATTATGATAATTAGTAAGAACAAGGTACAAAAAAACCATATACAGCAGGATAGATTAGAAGTTTAAAAGAAGCCTGACAGAATTGCATTTAATGAAGATTGTCTCAAAATTTCCTGGGATTTCAGGTTTGTAATCAATTAATAGCACTGTGTGGTAATAATCAATTCTTGGTCATGTCATGAATAGATAAAACTATAAATCAGCAACCACTGAAATTTGCAAAGTCAAGAAACTGAGATACATAGAAGAGTAATAGTGCATCCAAAAGTAATTGCATCTGGTTAATGTACTTTTAACACAAATTGACTAAGTAGCATACATAAAACAACTCAGATTGAGTGGTGCAATTACTATAGTGTCAATCCATCTTTTAAGAGCCGAAACAAGTAAAAAGACAGGTAGAGAGGGCAATGTTTGAAATATTTCAATTCTGTAATAACAACTATTATTAGTGCATAGCCTTCCTGCACCGATAACCAGGAAGCACCCTGGCCAAGGTTTTGTGGTCACTGTGTCCTGATTCGGTGTTTTGAAAGCACCTTGTGCCATTTGGTCAGTGTCTTTGACCAGACGGGAAGATTATTTTCACCAATCTTTGTTTGCTTTGAGACATTTCTAAGGATTTTAATTAATACACTAAGTACTGCAATATACACCCACATCATAGATTTTTTTTTCTGTGAATATACCATGTTCACACAAATTTAGAAACAATTCTTGCATAGTTTGAGGCTCTTTTAGCAAAACACGATGTAAGAATAAGATGGAAATATATATCTTGTACTGAAATTATATTAAAGTGTCACTTAAAAACTGAGAAAACGCAGGTCAGTCCTCTGTGACTTGTAGCATAACTTTTGTCAATAAACAACACGAAATGCCGGTGACAAAGGGGGCCACAGCGTCTGAAAAGTCGGATGAGTTTAAGTAAGCATCCCACTTGTCAAAACAATGTTTTGCCAAGAGGAGCGATGATTGTGCATTTGCGTAAACTATTAATTTTTTAAAATTGAATGAAATGTATGATCATGAGGCTGCTATCATGAAACGTTGAGGAACTTGAAAGCGATAATCGTTCATTATTTGGAAAAAAGTTGTACACATTTGGTGAAAATTCACGAGTTTTTGAACAATAAAGTAAACAGACATTCACGATCCTTTGTAGTAAATTCAACAGCAACGCAAACATCCAGAATCAATCAGATAAAATATATCATACATCAACTTCACTATTTAGTGAACGAGGTCTCTCCTTCCACATAATATATTGTTTAAAAAGTTTCGAATGCTCTTAAACCGCCTTACACTGTTCTTAGACTGAGTAACGTGATAAAAAATTTTTAGGACCACTCGATCGAAGAGCTCTATAATCTCGTCCATCAAAATAACTGTTTTGTAACCGTTTACGAACCGGTAAACAACTAACAAACTTCCTCTTATTAAATTTCCTCAAGATACTTTGATTGACAAATTACCGTTTCTACATGTATACTCGGGTGAAAATTTCTGAATTTCTCCTTCTTTTATATGAAAAAGAAATTTTTATGGCCGATGTAAAGACCGCGGAAAGAAAATACAACTGTGTGCCTTCTTCACGACTTTCTTAAAGAAAAAACCTTTTTCAGGCCAATCTCTTGTGTTTTGAGAGATAAAAATATTGCAAAATTACACTAGAGAAACGTGGACGTGATTCCGAAATTACCTTTCTGAAAATTGTGTGTTGTGATCATTATGGCGGGCGCGTTGTCAATTTGGAAATGTACATTGAGGTTCGAATTTCATCTCGTTCGGTGGCGTAGTTCAACGAATATCACCGGCCGGCCTTTATAAATTAATGATCGGAAAGTTAATGGCATGTATTTACGACTTTTAACCAAAACCTAAATTATAAATGTTTAAAAACGTGCGGTAATTGATCAATTCTAATTTCTGGTGTGCATGTTATGCATGGTTACCATCGAAACGTTCTTGATGGAGTTCATTAATAGGACAGTGAAAGTTCTTGGTCACCTACAAGTTACAATAAGCTAACACGAATCAAACATAGCGTTAACTTACAGTGTTTTTTAAGGCCTCATCACTAAGCTGTTGTCATGAAGAACACAAATCCTCTGTAATCAAAATATAGACGTCTTATTAGATTCGTTGTGATAACTTCTCGCGTCCTTTCCGTAAATTTAGTTGTACCCACAATGCATCATTGTGTTTAGAAAACAGGCTACCCATCAGTAGTTTTCCTCATGATGATTGCGTTTCATTTTGTATTATTGCTCTTTCTTTCTTTCTAAGTATTTCTGCCATCAGGAAAGTTGTCGCATTTTTTTTTCAATAAAAATGGCTTACAATCTAATTAGGCAGTGATTTGGACTTTTTTTATTGTTTTTCTCATTTCCTCAAAATACCACAAAATTAGGATATAACTTTCTAAGCAAGGACCCGTGAAACAAAACAGAAGAACCTGATCCTAGTGAAGGACCTTATCAGTGATTTAAATATTATAAAAAGCTAACAAGAGCAAAGCTGATATAACGGTGAAGGAATATATTGAAAAAAGCCAATTATTCGAAAGGCACTGCCTTTCTTCATCAGGGTTTTACAAGCAATATGGAAAAATTTGGTTTTATCAACGGAGTTGATGATGTAAATTGGCCACCGGACTAGAGAGAGATTCTAAAAGCTGACGTTTCGAGTGTTAGCCCTTCGTCAGAGCGGATCCCAATGACTTCGGTTAACAAAGACGTTACAATTTGAATAGTGATGTGGCGTGTGATTTGATACAGCCCTAAAGATAAAGATTTTAACAGACTCGACGGATACGATACAATAAATACCTCTTACTAACCGAGTTCGAGGTTCGTACTGTAAGTTACGGACCGCATTTTTTCCCGTTGATTTATGGCCCGCGCGCTTCGCGCTTCGTTTTTTTCCCGTTGATTTATGGCCCAAGTGAGGATCCATAACTTACAGTACGGACCGAGAAAACGAGGTTAGTAAGATATTTATTATATTTCTGAGGTTAACCGGCGCGCGGGCAAGGAAACTAGTCAAAGTGAAGCGGAAGGTTCAACTGCCACAAAGAATGCCGTGCCAAAATCTCAAAAAACTAAATCTTCTTGGCTGTTAAGTTTGAAATAGTTGCTTCCAAGATTCAAACAGTTTTCAGTACAAGGTTATGCAACAGAAATGACATGACAATTTTATTACGTAGTTGTTATTCAAATTGTGAAGTTAGAAACGAGGTTGTGAATTTCACCACGAACTTCGTTGGGAAGTTAAGGAGTTTGTCGCGAGAGAAGTTCGCACCGTTCGGTGTAAATTTCTCGGAATTTCCTTAGAAGTTGTGGTTACATTGATTGCGAATTACTGGTTTTAAAATGGGTTATAAAAAGTTGAAAACTGAATATTCCCAGATATCAACCGACACCTGCCTAAAAATAGAATACAATTTCTGTCGTGTGAACTTCTACGCATGGTTGCTTAAAAAGTATTTTACAGTTAAATATATCAGAGATAAAAAGAAACCCTATTTTCAGGACATACATCATTCTAGAAATAGCGCAAGAAACAAAACATTTCAATGTCATGTTGTTCAACTTTTGTCCTTACATTTCTAGTGTAAACAAGATACGAGTCGCGCCATCTGTGAAGTCCCGGCTCCGTACCTCTCAAATAATTTACCTTTAAGAAGTAAACATCAAAAAATTAGTCTTGCTTGGTTGAGAAATTTTTTCACTTTGTTTAAATTCATTTGTAGTTATATTACCAAACCAACTACACCGAATGATGTGAACTTTGCTCGCGACGAACTTCGCAACTTCCTAACGAAATTCGATGTGAAATTCACAACTTCGTTTCGAAATTCACAATTTGATTGACAACTACGTAATGAAATTGCCAAGTTCGTAGCGAACTTTGGGAATTTCAAACGAACTTCGGAAACCATTTGTCAAAGGTTTTGTGAAACGCACTGTAAGTGGAGCCTCTATCTCCCATACTTGGCCTCGGACGCGGAGTCAACCCTTTCCCGAGTAGATTTATTTATATAACACCTCCCTTGGGAGATTCAGCACGCTCACTGTTGTAAAAGCCAATCTTCCTTGGGACATTCAGCACGCCCACTGTTGTAAAAGCCAATCAAAACAGAGCTATCTCAGCGTCAAGGAAATTATGATACTTTTCGCGGGAAAAACCTGTTCCTAAAAGTAAATTTAGTCAGGAAAGGGTTGACTCAAGGAGTTAGAGGAGATAGAGGCTCCTCTTGATGAGCTCCTGGTGAGGAGGTGTTTTGAAACTATGGTAGGCTTCGAGACGTTGGTTGGTTTGTCGACTGGTGTGCAGTGCTCATTAAAACTGTCTTTGAGTCTTCGTTTGGTTTCTCCAAACTTTCATACGCGGAGCACAAAAGAATCGTTGTTATTCCGATTAGGCCTTCCTAATTAGGTATTGTTATTTCTGCTTTGTTCTTTTGTTTCGTGAACATTAATTATTTCGGATCCGGTTTCCGATTTG
>NC_090885.1:36803924-36826424 GCF_036669925.1 Montipora capricornis
ATCCAAGATTGACCAATATAATATACTACTCTCAGGTCTTAGGCAGGATCAAGCCCAAAAACTCCAGTATGTCCAGAATTCAGTAGCCCGACTCCTATTCAGGCTCATGTAAACACGAGCATATTACACCTGTGCTAAGAGATATGCATTTGTTGCCTGTTCATGAACGTATTCGTTTTAAAATTTTACTGATGGCTTTTAAATGTTTTAATTCACTATCGACCATTAAGGACATCGCATTCATCTGATAAAGAACTACTAGTACAACCTGCTGCCATCTTAAAACTTATGGGGTGCGACCTTTCTCCTCTATTGCTCCAAAACTGTGGAATACCCTCCCATTGAGTATAAAATGTTGCAAGTCTGCAGAATCTTCTAAGTCCACTCTTAAGACATACCTTTTTAGAAATTACTTTGAATTGTAAGAGTCAATAAGTACGTTTTCTGAGTCGTTTTTACATTAGTTAGTTTTACCTTGTCACTCATTGTTGTAAAGCGCTGTTGGTTCAGCAGAGCAACAGCTTTATATAAGAAGATTATTGTTATTGATTTGTTTGGTTGTTTTGCTCTAAAATGCAAGTGAACAAGTGCTTTTGAATCTATTTGCCTAACTGTTTTTCGATCTGCCTCGACAGTGACAAGAAAATTTTGCCCTTATGTTAATGAAACACGTACATGTAACCACAATGAATTCTCATAAAATTAGGGAGATATATCACTAGCTTGTGTTTTCAGAAGTTTGTTTTAAGCACCTAAAGGTAATTTGTTGGAGTGGATCTTTTTTGAGTTTCATTGTCCTTTCTTGGTTGCATTGCCATATTTTGCCGATTCTTGTTCCAAGCCAACCTGGCGTATTTCAATGAAATACATCAAAATGTGAATGATCCTGTTTTCAGAGAGAAAATGGAATAAAGTACATCAGTAAAACTCTTTTTTTATTATGAACTGACAAAGTTTCCTGACAGTTTCTAATTTTAGCGTGATTCCTATTCGCTGGCTATTGACAGTTGACTCCGAAATGGCTTTTTTAACTTTTCCATTTGCTCGGTGAGGGTGTGCTTGTTTTCTTTTAAAACACATGTGATTCAAGAAAAATTCATTTCCAAACTGGCAAGTTCCAAGGGAAATTTCACTCTAAAAGGTCAATATTGCACTCATTGCTTTGTGATTCATGTGATGTTTGTTTTTTGCATGAAATTTACTGTAGTTTTACTAGTTAAGCAATGAATTTTTCTACAGAAGAAAGCAAAGAAAGTAATTTAATTAGTTAAGCAGTAACCGGAAACACCAAAACATGGACAATTCGAAAACCTTTTATTTTCACTAACCCTACAAGCAGTAAGAATAAATAACCAGGGAGCTCTGCTTTGAGGCTTGGCTAAAATCATTCTTTTATTATTATGTGTTTGATATTTAACTCAATTTTAAAACCCTCAATATTTGGCCGTTACTGTTTTCTCTTGCTATACCATAGTTTTGTTATAACTTCTGTAATATGACACAATTATTTACTATGGACATTTTAATGTTGTAGCCAAGATTCCTGCTCAAATTTGAACAAATCTACCTTTCTAAACCAACTCATTGGGAGAAGGATGGTGCTCCTAGCCCTATGATGCCAAATGAAGCTAGACTTAGGAATTTAACGTAAGTTGAATGCTACTCCTTTGTTTTAAAGGATCACCGTTGTCTCAGTATATTTTTGTTATGCCTATTTATGGAGTGAAATGTAGCATTTGTTGTATAATTAATTTTGTTATCTTATCATTGTTACTGGAAATTGCAGAAAGCAACAAATTAATACAGTTGTCATAATGGAGATGTTTAATGTTACATGTAGCCCTACAACTAGGTGAATGAAGTGAAGTAATGAAGACAGTTGGAAAAAATATTTTTCTTTATTAATTTAGTAGTATCCCTGTGTCACCATCTGAAAAGAAAAAAACATCTTTTGAAGTGCAGTGTTCATTATCATCATCATCACAAGAAGTGACATGTAAAAATCTCAACTGGCTTGTTGACAGATTTTATATCTTTGAGCTCTCAAGTCTGCTTGATTTTCATATTTATTTATTATTTTGTGGCCATCGACTCTTCCACTTTCTCTTCCACTTCAAGGGCATTGACTCATCCTTTAGAACTGGCCCGGGTCTTGTCCGTGCAAAGAACTTGTCCCTAAATTACAATCATTAGGGAGATAATGGTTTTAATGGTTTGAACAGAAAGCTTCTGTGTGTAGACGTAAATCATGCATAATAATAGATTGGGTTTTTAACGTTGGATATGGAGTGAAGGTACTGATTCTCTAGAAAAATGATAGTACATGTATGAGAATGATGCTTTGTTGCAAAAACATCAGAGTGAATTTTTTTAACTCTTACTTCATTGTATTTCATTCCCCAATCTTTTATTGCAGTTATTCAGCTCCTCTTTATGTTGATATCACCAAAACTATGATCAAAGAAGATGAAGATCCTGCTGTGACACAACACAATAAAATGTTCATTGGAAAAATACCAATCATGCTCCGCTCCACATACTGCTTGTTGAATAACCTGAATGATCGAGATTTAACAGAACTCAACGAATGTCCTTTGGACCCCGGTGGTTATTTTATTATCAATGGATCTGAGAAAGTACTTATTGCTCAAGAGAAAATGGCCACTAACACTGTTTATGTCTTCTCCAAGAAAGACTCAAAGTATTCCTTCACGGCAGAAATCCGGTCTTGCTTGGAACATTCCTCACGTCCCACTAGTACCATGTGGGTGTCGATGCTAGCTAAAGGAAGCCAGGGAGGCCGCAAGAGTGCCATTGGACAGCGTATTGTAGGAACTTTGCCATACATCAGACAAGAAATTCCAATCATGATTGTGTTCAGAGCCCTAGGTTTTGTGGCTGATCGAGATATTCTGGAGCACATTATTTATGATTTTGATGATCCAGAAATGATGGAAATGGTAAGGAGTTTAAGTTGTACATGTACTAAGTTCAAGCTTGCCTTGTGTGTTGCCAATCACAGTTCTAAAGAAGCTCTCGAAAGTTTTGTCATTAGTTTAATACAGTGCATTGTTATTCAAGATTAGCCCAAGATCATGAAGTAAAACTTTGGTAATAAATTGATAGCATTATTTTTTTAATGGGTTAAAAGAGTAAAAAAAAAAAAACGTTTCCTTACCCAGGGTGACTTTTTTGTGGTTTAAACTATATTGTTGCTTTTTTAACAAGTTTCCCTTTCATGCTCTACTGTTTCAGATCATTGAATGTAAATGCAAAAATTAATATTAATGGCTATAGATAGAAATTAAATGCTTTGATTATATTTTATTATTTAATGCATCTGTATTTTCTTGAAGGTAAAACCATCATTAGATGAAGCCTTTGTGATTCAAGAGCAGAATGTAGCTCTAAATTTCATTGGATCTCGTGGTGCGAGACCTGGTGTAACTAAAGAGAAACGTATCAAGTATGCAAGGGAAATCCTTCAAAAGGAAATGCTGCCTCATGTTGGTGTCAGTGACTTTTGTGAAACAAAGAAAGCATACTTTTTAGGGTTAGTTACATGTATGTTTAGTTTTTTGTAATAATCTAGAACCCCAAGTTTTGAATATCATTACTCAAGGCAGACAATAAAGTGCTCCTGTTGTTGTAAAACATGTGCAATATACTTGAATGTTAAAGATATGAAAAATAATAATTCTTAGGTGTTACAGAGGTTTGGTGTTTCAAACTTGTTAGCGTTTATGACTTAGTACATGTAGGTCCTTGTACATGTACATGAAAACTTTTCCTCCAAGAAGTGACACCCATACATTGTTGTATTTCAATAATAATTATTGTTGATTTTACCTTGGCTAAAGTAAATGTAATAATACCTCATGGCCTGTACATGGTATTCAAGATTACATTTTTTTGTGCAGCTACATGGTGCACAGACTGTTGTTAGCAGCACTTGGTAGGAGAGAACTTGATGACCGTGATCACTATGGCAACAAGCGACTTGACTTGGCAGGGCCTTTGCTGGCCTTTCTCTTTAGAGGGTAAGTTGGTGTAATTAATTCCATGAAACAGGTCCATACACTGTATGTAGAAAAGCCATGGCATAATTACTGCTTCAGTTGCAAATTGAATCTTTAGCAAGAGACTTGGAACTGTCACTAACATCCCAATCCCAGGAACAGTGGCTGTGAAGGCTGTCAATTGACACCCGATCCTTTTGTGTGTGATTGACATGATACGTCAATCATTTTTGGTGTGCAGATTATGGCGGGAAACAAAGGAAACCAATTTTAGCTTTTTAAAATGAATTTTTTAGAATTTTTTTTTTCAGAAAAATATGACTCCCAAATTTACCTTTACAGAGCCCTTAAAATTAATTTTAGTGGAAAGGGACTTGTTGTGTGATTCAGGCACTGCGGGTTGGCATCCTTGCGGGTTGCCTTTCCTACCAGGGTTCCACAGCAGTGGAAAAACACTTATTGTACCTGACCAGATACATTACTTATATGTAACCTCCATGACCAAGAAGCCTTGGGATGGGAAGAGTGGGGCTTAATGATCTGCAATGATTTGCAAATTGTCCTGCAAAGCTTGTACGGCCATACACAAGCTAGCCCTGCTGTATTCCAGGGTGCCCCCGAAATAAAGGCATGCCCATTTGGTTCGAAAAGGCTGCATGCTGCATTGGCTTGAGATTAACCTTCCCTAAATTGCATTTACATGTAGCTTTATAAATAATGCTTCTAATAGATGTAATACATGTAATAGATGGGATAATTAGTTGGTCACGAACAGCAGTATATTCCTTCTTTTAAATGGTTTATTTTAGGTTGTTCAGGAACCTTATGAAAGAAGTGAGAATGTATGCACAGAAATTTATTGACAGGGGGAAGGTACAGACCAGTATCTGTCATTTGTATTGCCTATTGATTTTGTATCAGTAATTAAAAACTGCATGAATATTTTATAACAAAGGAAAAATTTCAGCACAACATGACTTATGGTGCTTGATTTTCATACATAAAGGCTGCACATTACACAAGCCTATACTAGTGTGGAATACATCTATTAATTTGCTGTAGCATTGAAAACCTTAAGAACATTTATCACCGCATTTATCTTGTAGGACTTCAACATTGAATTAGCTCTCAAACCAAAAGTCATTACAGATGGATTGAGGTACTCTTTGGCAACAGGAAACTGGGGTGATCAAAAGAAAGCCCATCAAAGTCGTGCGGGTGTGTCACAGGTTCTCAACAGACTGACGTTTGCATCCACACTATCTCACTTGCGGCGTCTGAACTCTCCTATTGGACGAGAGGGTAAACTGGCTCGTCCCAGACAGCTGCATAATACCCATTGGGGTATGATTTGCCCTGCAGAGACCCCAGAGGGTCATGCTGTGGGACTGGTGAAGAATCTGGCTTTGATGGCCTACATTTCCGTTGGCTCACAACCCAGTCCTATCTTAGAGTTTTTAGAGGAGTGGACTATGGAGAATTTGGAGGAAATCACACCATCAGCCATCAACAAGTGAGATTCTAAAATTAATAACTACAGTCAACTAATTTTGTAGCGAGAAAATTTGGTTTTGGTCACGGTACGACCGTACAGGTACATGTATGTACGTCAACCTCTCCATGTTTACCAATGTGACCAGTATCACGTGACCATATCATGGGGCTCAGGTTTAGAGCTCATCAAGTTCTGCTGGTTTTTTTTAAGTTGACTGCTGACCAGGTACTGCAAGGTTGCAAGAATAAATAACCCGCAAGCTCCTGTTTTGGGCTTGGCTAAATCTATATATATTAAAGTTAATTTAATAACACCATCATTGAAACAACTAACAAATGAATGTAAACTATGTCATGGTTTGGTTTCAAAATTGTTTTATTTTGTTAAACTTTATTATGAATTTGAATGCAGTTTTTCTTGTCAAGTGAATTGTTGCAAGTTATGCAAAAACCAGAATGAAAGGTTTTTAACTGAGCAAAAAAGAATCATTGTTTTGTCTTTCGTCCTTTTGCATTCATTCTTGAGTGTAGTTCTGAGCTTTATCACCAGTTGTTTCAAACTGACATTCAGTTTTTTTTATAATCAATCTGTGGCCTTTAGCTTGACAATTATTGCGACTGGTTTGGAACTCACTGATTTGGCTTGCATCAACCACATTGCATTTCCATGTCTTTTGTTCTCTGTTGTTGTTGGTAGTGAACTTTAAAGATCTCAAACACTATAAAAAGGGAGTTTGGGGTGTAATTCCATGTGTTGTTGAGAATCCCATGTGTGTCACTGTGTTACGTATAGGCTGAATAATGCTTGTAGTTCATTAGCTTTAAAATCTGATGTGCAGTTTACGAAGATGATTGTCAAGAGGATGATATTTCAATCATTCTCATTATTTGTTAATGATTGTTTCTCCTTCCAGCGCAACCAAGATTTTTGTCAATGGTTGTTGGGTAGGGATCCATAGAGATCCAGATCAGCTAATGAGTACACTTCGAAAACTCCGAAGGCAAATGGATATCATTGTTTCTGAGGTACTGTAAAGCTAAAGGTTTTTCCATTGAATAGCTCACGTGTGATTTTGAATTGAACTTTCAACAATGGTCATTTATACTTTGGTAGGTTTCCATGGTGAGAGATTTCAGAGAAAAAGAGATTAGGATCTACACAGATGCTGGGAGAATTTGTCGACCACTGTTGATTGTGGAGAATCAAAGATTGTTGCTAAGGAAACATCACATTGATCAGCTAAAGGAGAGGGAGTACAACGACTACAGGTGTGTTTGCTTTGTTTATCATTTATGAACTCAAAGACAATGCATGATTTTACTTTGATAGTTTAGATCACCAGGTTGTTGCTTAGAGGGCTTCCCCTCTCACGATCAACCCAAAATGATGGTTGAGGTGATAATTTTTCTAAGATTCACTGTCATGAAATCAATAATTATTACTAACCACATGTAGGCTTCTTAGTAAGCCTCTTTGGCTTATTTGTAAGTTCATCTTTGGAGATCTTTGGCAGGAATTAAATCAGTTTCGTCTTGTAACCACTGTCATTCTTAATGCAAGCATGGTACATGTAAGTCTCTCGCAGCGAGTATCTCCAGTTTTTGGTTGGTAAAAGTTCCAAATTAAACAATAAGTGTATATAAAACAAAAATTTTATTAGCAATTCAAAGAACATTCTTGAAATGGTTTCTGTGGAATGAAAGAGATCATGTGCTGCAGCAGGTTCATTATCTTAGGGCCGGGCACCCATTAAGTTGACCAGCTGTACACAGTCTTTAGCCATGACTTTACCTGGCTGTGTTCATCTTTTCTGGTTACTTTATTATAATTATTAAAGGCATTAAAAATGCCCAGCCGCCAAACACTGATGACCTCCTGTGCAAAATCTTACGGGGCTGACATGACAACTCTAACAAGGCCTGTTTTGGGAGATGAACACAATTCTTCTGGGAATTTGGAGATTTCATCTGGAATTTTTTTTGAAAAAATGATATATTTCTGGCACATTAAAAAAAAATCGGGACATCTACCACAATATCTATTTCGGTACAGAAGAGGTACGTGGATCAAATTTAAACTCAGATTTACACAACATTTTGCAAATTTTGACACTTTAGAGTAGTGAAGACGCAATGCTGTCACCTCCATGACTATTTTAGACCAATCAGAAACTGCCTTCATTTTAGTTCACACAGTTGGGTTCAACTGTTGTCAACACTTACGGTTGTGGTTACAACGATTTTAGACCCACACATACAACTGTAGCTCATATTATTTAACTACTAGTATTAAATCTCGGAATATTAAAGTGCGTTCGACAATCGCTTTTGAAGCAAAGCAGAAGGGTAGGGGAAGAAACATTTTTTTATACGTGGTCTAATGACCAATTATTTATTTTCTTAAAAGGTTGTTGCAATTGGTTTTTTGTAGTCAATACTAGGGTTTACCAATAAACGAAGTCATTCCTAATATATTATGAGGTTCATGTGCGATAAGCGTAGTTCAAAATCCAATAAATGTCAAGTCCAATCCACGGATCTAACGAGATAAATTTAGCATGATGGCTGATTAAATGGTGTTTAAAGCAATACTCTTGTCCTAGACGGTCCGGGCTGGTTGCCAAAAGTTCCAAATGAGAGTTTTTCAAGCACAAACGTGCTTCAATGAATTCGCCTGACCAAAGTTTTTAGCCGCAAACATTATTGAGAAATGGGACTACTGCATGAACTGCACCCCAGTTCACAGCCAAGTTGCCCGAAGCATTGAGATAAAATAAGCCGAAACTAAAACTGCGAGAAAAAGGTAAATTTGGTCTAGAATGGCCTCGTGAGCCGGTAACAGGGTTAACCGTGTAATGCTAGCCTCATAAGATCCTGAAAAAAGTACCGGGGTCAAGTGCAATTGTCTGACAATGGCGCTTGATATCTTTGGTCTGCATCAAATAACAAAACGTTTTCGCTATCTTTGACAGCTGGCAAGAATTAGTAGCCGGTGGGATTGTGGAATACATTGACGTGAATGAAGAGGAGACAGTGATGGTTGCCATGACACCAGATGACCTGATGGTAGAGAAGGGACAAGCCTATTGCTCAACTTACACACACTGTGAAATCCACCCTGCAATGATCCTTGGAGTCTGTGCATCAATTATTCCATTCCCTGATCACAACCAGGTTCGTTTACTTTAATAATTATTACCTTCAAGTGAGTGCTTCAAGTGGGAGCTTCAAGTGATAGACACAATATACATATATATATTGGTGTTTTTGGTGGCAACTCGTTGAAAATTCCGTATAAAAGATATAGTTATATCACGTGAACCAAGTTTAATGGCGTAGCTCCCTCTGGTCTCCTCGGTCTGGTAGAGCATCCGAATTGGTAATCAAGACTCTAACCTGCATGAATGGTAAGGATTACGTTTTTTGCAAACGTTGGCCGTGTAGCACTTATATTTGAACAGACTTAATTGATTAGAGTGTAATGTGAAGAGCTAGTTTTCTACCCCATATTAACCATGTGAGGGCTAAAGCTCACATGGTTCATGGTTCATATGGGGTAGAAAACTAGCACTTCACATTACACTCTAATCAGTAAACTCTGTTTAAAATATAAGTGCTGCACGGCATTGCCGTGACTTTAACATCTTCAGTTGCCACGGCCTGCTCCTGTCTGACCTTGTAGCTCAGTCGGTAGAGCAGCGGTGATCTAACCCGAAGGTCGTGGGTTCATTTCCCATCCTGGTCAGAGTTTTTCTCTGTCCTTGTGTGGGCCCATTTCCATTGGTAGGGCTAACGCTCACATGGTTCATATGGGGTACAAAACTAGCACTTCACATTCCACTATAATCAGTTAAGTCTCTTTATGAATAGTGTCTGGGTTCTTTAACGTCCCACAAGGAACTTATGAACATGGAAGATATTTGTCAGACGGGGCCTACGGGTTGCATTCCTTATCCGAGAAGACCTCAAAGTCTAACCATTGGCAGATTAAATTGCAAAGACCGCACTTTCTCCTCAGCTATTTTAAGATCCTTAGTGTTGATACGGCCGGGGTTTGAACCCGCAACCTCCTGCATGCTCAACCGATGCTCAACCAACTGAGCCACCGCTCATATTGTATATGACTTGTGAGATAAATGTGAGCATTTGCGTTATTCTAAATAATTAAGCGATCGAATCATTCGGGCAAATGAAATGAAAACAGCACTAAGATAATTCGTTCTAACAATTTTTCCCTTCAGTCTCCTCGTAACACGTATCAGTCTGCTATGGGGAAACAAGCCATGGGTGTTTACATCACAAATTATCATGTACGCATGGATACGCTTGCGCATGTGCTGTACTACCCTCAGAAGCCACTGGTAACCACCCGCTCCATGGAGTATCTCAGATTCAGAGAATTGCCCGCTGGTAAGTGAAGAACAGTAACGAGACTAAACAGTAATTATACTACCCTCCATAAAAAGTAGGTAGAAGGTGTGAGGTTCATTACTGTATGTGAAGTGTAGGACAAGTCAAAAGAGCTTCTTGGTAACGTGCATTTTTCCTGCATTTAAGCAGCCATTTAGTTTAGTTGTGGAGCAATTGGTTCTCGTCTAGCTTATCTGTTATGCCGATCTGTTCTCTTTCTCTTTGGTTATCTTCTTCCTAGGGATCAATGCCATTGCAGCGATTGCATCTTACACGGGTTACAATCAGGAGGATTCCGTCATCATGAATGCTTCAGCTATTGACAGGGGATTGTACAGGTGAAAAAATCGAATCTGTTTACACACAAGTTAACCAAATAACGAGAACACAAGATAGGTCAGTTTCGTATTGTCACGGTTAGACTGGATCTAGCATGGAATGGAGGGTAATGCGGGGGAAATAATTTGCTTGTAAAAGGATTTCGCCGGATTAGCCTCCATTTCATGCTCGATCCAACACAATCGTTTGAATACGAAACTGGCCTTTACATAATATATTCCAGATCCGTGTTTTACCGCTCATACCGCGACCAGGAATCAAAGAGAGGTATGGACCAAGAAGAAACATTTGAAAAACCAACGAGGGATACATGCCAAGGTAAGATCCCTGGAAGGTCACGGTCTATAGACAATAGAACTTGTGAGTATTTTTAGCTCGTACTGATCCTCCACTTCAAGATCCTAGATGAAGGAGCTTCATTGTAACGGAACGAACTAAATAACATGAGCAGTGGAGGAGAAGAGGGACTTCGTGATTGATTTCGTGTGGAGAGAGATTTTGTTGGCTTTCCATTCACTCTCTCTCTTAATTCTTCCATCAGCATAATCTCACAGTTAAAGATATCGTTCTTGAAAACTTCAAAGTATTTAGAAGGATTTGGAAACAAGTACAATACTTTCACCACCATCACCATCCTTTGCCTCATTCAATTGGGACAAAAACATGCAACATCTGCATTAGAAGAAGCACGCGCTCCCTCGATGCACGACTTGTCCGTTTACTAACAACACACACAATTTCAGAACCAAAAGAATGAACTAAAATTATCAAAATGCATGTACGTGCCATTGCAACCTAACGAACAACTCCAGTCAATACAACTGTTTGTAGCTTTTGTCTTCAGCAAGGCAACACAGCGAAGAGCAGCGAAAATCTTGAAGAAAAACGTTCACGTATCATGAATCTCTATACGCATGGAATCAGTGAAAGCCTCTCCTTCCTCTGTAAATTATCCATGCCTTTCACGTTACTATACTCCCAGCATCCAGTAAACACCCACATCAGAAGCTCATGACCTTAAAGCGTTCAACTCTGGTTCAGAGCTGGGGATTTTTGAGTTAAAAAAGTTCCCTCTTTGGATGTAATGTAGCTCGTGCATTTTCCCGCGCCTGCAGCTTCGATTTTTTCATTTTTGTCCATATTTGGGCATCAGATTGGTGTCCTAAAATTCCCAGCTTTGTTCCAAGGAAAAGAGTTGCAAGTTACACGCTTCAAGATCATGTGCTTCTGACCGCATATAAGAACCTAGATTTTTCCAAGTTAGACTAGAAAGTTTCTCACAAAAATGGTATTTACAGTACTTTAGGCTATCTACATGTAGGTTCTTAAATTGGTTCTTATTGCCACAAAAGATATCTACTCTATGATATGGTATGACTGATTTCCTCTGATTTGGACGCTGATAATTTTATATTTCATAAAGAAAAATAAGAGCCTAACAGCTTCTTAAATTCTAGGTACGCGGTTGTTTACTGTACTCGTGTTTCAAACACCCACCGCAGCAGCATCTTAGCTTCTTTCGAAACCAACTCCTTTAGCTTTTGTGTATCAGTAGTTTCACTCGCACATCGTGATGCAGTAAAACGTAATGTTGTTGTGATTGTCAATGGGCTGTTCTGCCAGTTTTGGTACAAAAGAGAACATTTCTCAAGAGTGCAAACCTGTTTCATTGCTTGTATTCATGTTTGTTCTATTTTTTTGTTGTGTGAGATGTTTCTTCAAGCAAACGACATGCAAGAAGGAACTATTTATTTCGTTTTGCACTTCAGGCATGCGTAATGCAGTGTATGATAAACTGGATGATGACGGGCTCATTTCTCCTGGTACTCGCGTGAGTGGTGATGACGTCATAGTTGGCAAGACAGTAACATTACCTGAAAACGATGACGAGGTAAGTAGAAATCCACTGAAAAAGTGCACTGTATAAGTGGGAATTAGTGAACGTAAGAACAATGGTTTTAGTTTCGAGCGTCAGCCCTTGTTGTAGGCTGACCAACTTTTAAAGCCATCTTCTGACTAAGAAATGCTATTTACTACTGACTTGGGCGTCTGTGTAATTATTTTTTGTTTACGCCTGATACCTTTTCAGCTGGAGGGAACAACTCGGCGCTTTTGCAAGAAGGACTCAAGCACCTTTCTTCGCCCGAGTGAAACAGGCATTGTGGATCAGGTCAGTTATGAAATAATGGCATTGTAAAGGGTTTTTTTTTTAACGGAGGAGGATGCTGGGGCTTTATTGATCTTTTATACATGCTTTGGAAGGAGCAGAGAGATTTCAGTTGACAAAAGATCTAATATGCCTTCTACGCTTTCAAGGTGATGGTGACAATCAACCAAGAGGGATACAAGTTCACTAAAATAAAGGTAAATTCATGTAGCTTCATGCTATCGAAAGCAGCGTTTCCAGGTTCAATCCATTCCAGTAAATTAATTTAAAATAATTCAATTTTATATAAGCCGTATAGTCAAAATCCAAAAATCACATTGCATTATTCCTCGGTCATAAAGTAGCTTCGAACTTGATTTTTTGCGGTTTCTTTCGTATGCTAAAGTTGCTTTGTTAACTGCGACGGTGTTTTCTACCTTTACATTTCAAATACTTCATATCCCAAGTTTGTATATGAGCATTTCGTTCCGGTATATTTATTCTCTGTTACGGTAAATAGCAGCTTCTTCGTGGTCATCAATCTTTGCAAGTACATGTAACCTCTACTTCTTTTGCCCTTTTTAAGGTTCGTTCAGTTCGTGTCCCTCAAATAGGAGACAAGTTTGCCAGTCGACATGGTCAGAAGGGGACTTGTGGAATCACATATCGACAAGAGGTTAGTTTTCCTCAAGTTCCGATCCTCGTTTAAGAGAATTAAATAGGCTGGAACACCAGCCCTTTTATCTTTACGTGGTTGTAATTCGACGTTAACTTGAATCCACTCTTTTGAAAAAAAAAAGAAACACTTATCCCCTTCGGCATTCTGGATTAAGGATAAAGTATCCTCCACCACACGTTCCTGTTTGTTAATCATGGAAAATTATTTAGTTGTATCAAATAAGTTGGTAGAATTAAGGTGTCCGCCGTTGGGAGGTTGTAGGTTGTGAAGGCTTTTTCATCCATTGGTTTAGCAATACTTTTGTTTGGAGCATAAGAAATGAGAATAAATTAATGGAAGGTTAAGCGTTCATTGATTTCCAGCAATAGAGGACGCTCATTCGAAAGTAAGCGTTATTCTAGAAATTTGCGGTTGTCCGTCATGATATGTGTACGAAGGTGAAGAGAGACGCTGCACGCAATTATGTGGCGCACGATCTTAGATATTTTGCGAAAGCGCTCCCCAAAGTTCTTATATTTGTCGGGTTGTTGCCATCCTGTTGCAACAATTAAATCTAGATTAAAAACTTATCTTTCAAATCGGCACCCTTTAACGCGCACATTGTAAAATAATATTATCAGAAACCCATAAGGGTTGAAACGTGTAACGCGCGTTCACAGCTTCCGAATATTCAGTGCGAACTGATTGGTTGAATGTTTCACTGCTAAGTACCATATTTGGAAACTCCTCGCTCTTGTTGTTCCAAATACGGTACTTAGCAAATTGAATATTCAGAAGCTTGTTTCCCAGCACACAAGGGGCCGTTACACGTTTCAACCCTTATGGGTTTCTGATATTATACATGGACACTGCATGTTAATCCACCGTTAATACAAAGCCATTTATTTCTTCTTAAATAGTTTTATACGGATTTGTGGCGTCGTCGTTTATCTTTTCGGTCCCATCTCGTTCACCATGTCGGTTGTTTTTATTTAGGACATGCCATTCACCGTTGAAGGAATCACCCCCGACGTGATAATCAATCCTCATGCCATTCCGAGCCGTATGACAATTGGTCACTTGATCGAATGTCTTCAAGGAAAGGTAACCTGTCTCTCCTGTTTGATTGGGAAATAAAACGTTCTCCAGTACAACTCGAAAATAATAGGTACGAGAGTTGTTCTTGAAAGCTCTCAGATGGGCGAGTCCAGTTTGGGAACTTTGAGAATTTTTATCAGTTACTGATCTGGTCATAAGGGCAGATCAGTTAATTAAACCTCTTTTCTCTTGGAGCCGCGTTTTTCCAGGGTATACGTGGGGTCTCAACTCTTTTGGAACACTATATTTCAGTGACTGTATAGTGTCGTACTTCCTATTGTTTTCTGTGCTGAATCCGTTGTTATCTTTGTTCGTTCTATTGTTCTTTTGGCCAATCCCGTAGCCCGTTCAATGAGGTACGACACGACCCTTTTCCCAACGCATACGCGTATTAGATTTCATTTTCCAATCACTTGGATATTTTCCCAGCTCTTTCCTTTTTGTGTTTTTATTCTTTTTATTTATTCATATTTGGCTGTTACCTGTTTCACCTTTTTCACTTCCTTTTTCGGGAAGATGGTCGGATTGGATCCTTGTGTTCCAAGGCTTGTGTTTTCTCCATACCAAGACACCTCACTGGAATATTTTACGAATTTTATCAATGGGAGCTTCCTGTCATTGCCAGGTCGTGTTGTTTGCCTAAAACATGCGCAGCTGCGGCCGGCTAATTTCATTTAATTCTCCCAGTTTTCCCGACAAAAAGTCGTGGCAATACTTGTTAATAATAAACTCAAAACAATTTTCGATTTGCCATAGGTTGTCATGGTAACTGTAACTTAACAGGGTACGATTTGGGATAAAATTGTACCGCTGTAGTCCAATCGGAGTCCAGTAAAATTGTATCTAAGTGTATGATAATCCGATACGACTAAGAAGGAACCTCGTTTCCTACTTTCCTTAAGTCTTTTTCGTACTGTAAACACTGCCCTATTTGTCGCAAGACTCGAGTAAACTGAGACTAACCCGGATTCTGAAGGGACTGTTTCGAATGATGTGTAAAAGGTTTGGCAAATATTCCTGTTGGTGCGGTTTTCAACCATTGTTGGTTAGCCAACAATCTCTTGAAACACAAGAAACGGTAAAATGCATTATTCAAATGCAAGGAGCTAGTGAGAGCTTTTCTTTTCATTCACCGTTAAGACCACGATGACGTAACATGAGAACCATGGGTAGCGGATCATTTTATTTTTAATTAAGTCATTGTTGTGGATGATTTAAAGGTATCAGCTAACAAGGGTGAGATTGGAGATGCCACGCCCTTCAACGACGCTGTGAACGTACAGAAAGTATCGCAACTTCTCAACGACTATGGATATCATCTCCGAGGTAACGAGGTGAGTATCACTCGTTTCCGGTGGCCCAGAACGGTCACACGTCCAAATTTAAAAAGTTACTGCAAAATAAAACTTTTACATGCAAATTAAAATATTGCTAAAAATATTACATGGATATTTAAAAGAATTTACTACAAAATAAAAGTCTAACTAGTGTATGCAAAATAGGCCATTATATTAAAATTCAGCTTGATAGTGAGGCAGTGAGGACAAAGACAAAGGAAAGTGGATGATATATAAATATTTTTCACGTTCATTCCAACGTGTTTTTATTGTATTTGTCGTCACTGCCTCACTATCAAGCTGAATATTGGATCTTTCGAAAATGGCCTATTAAGGATGAGTTAGGCAAATGAAAGAATGTTACGAGCAACAACAACAACAACAAAAAAAAGAAAAAAATTCGCACGTACGTTGAAAATTAAATGTCGGTGAATAAGCAAGAGCTTCTTTAAGGTCGCGTGATAATTTGCTGCAAATTTAAAATGAAGAGTCATGCGCACGGATCGATCGATAAGAAACTGGATCGATTCCATGGTAACTCGCCTTTTTGCCTAGCAAAATGGGAAAAGGGGTGTGAAAATGAGGTTATTTTGCTATTCCTGGCTGAGTATCATGAAGCGCAATTTGCGAGATTATGGTTTGAAGAGAAGAGGAAACGATGTCTGTGTTGATCAGAATTGGAAATACAATCCATGGTTCTGGTCAAGCACAAGGAGACAGAGGAGTGTGGCATTCTTAATTTGACCAAGTAGGAGTTCAGCAAAGGAAAAGGCGCCGACTCAACTCTCTCATCTCAGAAAAGTTTAACAAGACTCATACCCCTGTCGCCGACACTTGTACCCGGGGAACCATTCTCCTTACCGGCGCTTATTTTCTTTCCATATTTAGGGCAAAATATTGCAGCGAACGCAAATTTTTCGTCACAAATTGACAGAACATCATGAAGCGAAATGGCTGACAGACGTGAAGTAGCACGACCTTTTCCCGCCAAGAAGCACTAGCTCGACGGCTCGCACCAGTTCCCTTTAGTTATAAAGCGCGCGCGTGATTTTACGTTTTTCTTTTGGAGACGTTTGAGTAGAAAGTACAGCATTTCTGCATTAATTTGCAGTGAACTAATATTATTATATCGCGTCATCTTTCAAAAATGACGTCGTGCACTTTTGTTTTTTAGTTTGCAGCAGTGATATTTTTAGTTTGCAGCAATATTTTTAATTTGCATGGGTGACCCTTCTGGGGTCACCGTAAACATCCTGTGTAGAAAAACGACTCAGTTTCAAATGGTTGCAATGTTCTCAAGCTCTGTGTTGTGTTTGTAGGTCCTATATAATGGATTTACGGGAAGAAAGCTGAACGCTCAGGTTTTCTTGGGTCCAACTTACTACCAGCGTCTGAAGCACATGGTGGATGACAAGATCCACTCCCGAGCCAGAGGTCCTGTTCAGATTCTTACGAGGCAGCCTATGGAAGGTCGATCACGGTACGTGAATTCCGAAGTCGGCTTTGGCTATTTATATATCAAAAACCTCTTTCAATACTTCAGTTTGGTTTCAGTTTCAGTTTCTTTTCATTTCCACTTTTGTTATGTTCAATAAAAGAAAAGCATAAATAATCAATAAAAGAAAAGCATAAGGCGAGGATGCCCATATAGAGACCATTAGGGCTTATTCGGGCTATAGGCACCTCAAGAAAAATACAAATATAAAATGATAATTTTAGGCGAGTCTTATTAAATTTGTAAGCACATTTAGGTTAAAAAGCAAGAACACAGATAAACAAGCAAAATAAGGGGAAGTCAGTTCAGGAGGAAAGTTTTTAATTTAGACTTAAATTGAGAAACTGTTGAGAAACTGTTGCTTGAGTCGTGTCCTAAACTCCCATCTTTGTCACAAATTACAAATCGGACGTGTTTCATTCCTTTGAGGTTTGCATGACGTTACCCTCCAAAATTTCGCGCCGTTTTCTCAGCGAATGAAGACCAATGAACAACCGGTGGTGGCTCGCTAGCGTTGCGTTGTGATTGGCTCATTCGGCCGACATATTTTCTATATATGGTAGAAATGGTTGTTGCCTTTTTTATGTCTTCAGTGACGGTGGTCTTCGTTTCGGTGAGATGGAGCGCGATTGCATGATTGCGCATGGTGCAGCACAGTTCCTGAATGAGCGACTCTTTGAAGTATCTGATCCGTACAGTTGTCATGTCTGTAACCTCTGTGGGCTCATCGCCATCGCCAACTTACGAAATAATACATTTGAATGCAGAGGATGCAAAAACAAAACACAGGTAAGAATGGTAATTGGACGTCGCCTTAGCTTTTTGGGGCCCATGTTATCGTTCATTACTCGTTACTATCAATTGACCGGGAAGTGTGTTAGGGAAGTTAAGCTGGCGCTGCAAAAGGTTGCCAAATGCTACTGTACGCTTCGCAAGTGCCAACCTCCGGCGCTCCCAGTGACCCAAGTGCGTCAGTTTTTATTTCGGTACATTTTCTTACTACACTGTGCAAAACAACAGGGACATGAAATACTCGTAATATGGTGAGTTAGCGAATGGAACGGTTTATCTTAACGGCTTCTTTTTCTGAAAAAGGTGCCTTTCGGAGTATTCATTTTTTCCGGATGTAAGCACGAAATTCGGAATTTCAGCACCATTTATTTGCATTTTAGAACAAAGTTCCGTCCTGAGAATCCAGTCACCTGAATGGCCGCCATCTTTACTCGTGCCTAGGCTTTCACGGCCTTCACAAACTTGGGGAACGTTATCCAGGTTTTAACTCTGCAGATTTTTTGTAGCCTAAATCAGAACACGACAGCGAATCTTTACGGCAAACGGCAAACATTGGGCATTCTGCAGTACGGTCCCCTGTACGGATAGATAGATCGATACTTCGATATTTTATTGAGTTTCAAACTTTGCAGTACGAGTAAATTATGTGAAAATCTCCACAAAACACCGTAATAGATTAGGAAAAATATGCCATAAATAAATGGAAAAAACTTGGTCCTTAACTTATAGTACGACGTGGAACTCAGTTAGTGAGAGGTATATCATATACTGGAGTTTCAAGTGTAATTAGGATAACAATAGGATGTAGCAATTGCATGGTGAAATGTCATTTCTGTGTTGTTTGTAGGTGTCCCGTATTCGAATGCCGTACGCCGCGAAGCTGCTCTTCCAGGAGCTGATGTCTATGAGCATCGCACCCCGGATGATGGTCTGTGAGCCAGTCAAATGAGCAATACGCAGTCAGGATAGTGCAGTGATAGTGGACCGGCCAAAACAACAGCATATCTCCTGTTTTTCTAACTTTTATGCTTGTACAGTAGAAACAGTTTTTGTAATCTTAAACGAACCAATACTTTAACAGCCGTTGTTTTAATTGCTTTGCAAACACGTACCACTGAGTTGAAAAGTAATCTCCGCTGTATTACGTTTTGTATAGGAATTTAAGTGGTGCATGTTTAATAAAGTGTCCCTTTATTATTGAAGGAACTTTGTTAATATGTGCATTAATGAAAGATAGGTGTATTCGTGATGAGTTGAACTTCTCTACGATGTTCGAATACCATTGGAAGTACGTTACCTTTCCGTGTATTGTGAAGCGAATTTTGGAACGATACCAGTTAATGATTAACTGAGAAACATAATGTCCTCTTTTATCGTAACGAAAAAAGTGTCAGGAAAATAATATGGAGGAAGGGCCAAGACTTTTCACAGAAGCTACTGTCGTAAAAAAATTAAGTTCTTCTGGCTTAAGGACGGTGCCTACAAAGGTATTTTTTCCCGGTTTATGAGTACGCGGGAAAAGCAGATCTTAACAAGTCTCATTGAAATCCAAAAAGAAAATTTGAAGTAACGATGCATTTTCCAAAGATGATTAATCAACAATATTTGTGAAAAGCTTTAAAATGGCGCTCTTTTCCAAATTGAAGCTTAATTATCTCTGAAAAATGCATGGTTACCCCCAATTTTCTTTTTAGATACCAAGAGCACTTGCTGAGTTCTGCTTTCTCCGCATAGTTTTAAACCGCGCAAAAATATCCCTGTATTAGTAAGCATCACCCATAGGAAACCCTATAGGGTCAATCGAAGCAACAAGACTGGCGGCGGGATCTGTGCATACGTCTTGAACACCTATCGTACAGAACTAATGTGTGACATCTCTGACATTTCAACCACCGGTTTTCATCAGCTTTGGTTGAAAATACAGGTCAGGAACTTAAAGTCAATTATTTGCACTGTTTATAGACCTCCGTATACACCGCTAACCTGTTGGGAGAATGACTTAACAACAACTTTGATTTATTCGTTATCACTGGACAAGCCTGTGTACATAATGGGGGACTTAAACTGTAATCTTCTCAGCACCGGATGTAGAGAATCGAAATCTTTAACCAGTTTTTACCAGTCGTTTAACTTATCGCAATTAATTGCTGCTCCTACTAGAGTGACGGAATCGTCGCGGTCTCTTTTAGATGCTATTCTCGCTTCGCAAACCAAACAAGTTGTCAAGGCTGGTGTCATGGACTGCTCGATTAGTGACCATGACATGGTCTTTGCCGTCCTACATCTGAAATTATCTCGACCTAAGACCACATATATTACAACTAGGAGTTTTAAGAACTACAATCCAGACGCTTTTCAGCTTGATATGTCCTGTGCACCCTGGTCTGTTGTCAGTGTGGAAGTATTTGACAACGTTGATGACAAATAGGCCATTTCCGAGTTCGTGTCTGCCTCCTCTTCAAAGAGAGTCAAAGTGTGAAGTTTTTCTTATGAAAATTAGTTTCATTCATGTGTAAAGTAGAACTAATTACCATGACAAAAAGTTTGCACTTAGACTCGCTTTGAAGAAGAGGCAGACATGAACTCGGAAATGGCCTATTACACGCATTTGACCTGTTGTTCAATGAAATTCTCGATCATCACGCTCCGATCAGATCAATTGAAGTACGTGGAAAACCAAATCCCTGCATAACGGAGGAGATACGTGAACTTATGAAATCTAAGAATGTCTGGCGCAAAACAGCTCACAGAACTAATGATCCACATGCCTGGTCTACCTATAAAAACATCAGATCCAAAACAACCCACGGAACACAAATTGTATTTGGAAGGCAATCCGGCTCTGCATCCCTAAAAGATCAGTCTCCCCAAAAGTCTACAGCAAAGAGGACAAGATGGTGGCGGATACTTTCAATAATTTTTTTGCGTCAGTTGGAAAATCAACCAATTCCAAAATAGAATCTTTGGCTGAAGAGAATAACTTCGGCTTGAATAACAGCATCTTTACTCCTAGGAGTTTTCCGACATCTGAGCAATTTACATTTCATTCTGTTGAATATAAACAAGTCGAGGACATTATAAATGAAATGCCTTCTAATAAGGCTCCTGGGATTAATAAAGTGCCAACTCGAGTCGTTAAAGACTGCCGATTGTACTCCCTTTTGTTACATCAATCATCAATGCTTCTCTTTCATCTTCAACATTCCCAGGGATCTGGAAAACAGCCGAAATCACACCTATTCCCAAACAAGGCAATCACGAACTTCCTAACAATAACAGACCAATCTCGCTACTACCTGCGTTGTCAAAGGTCTGTGAGAGAGTCGCTTATAATCAGCTTGTCACCTATCTGACAACAAAGAAGAGGCTAACGACAAAACAAAACGGAAGCAAAAAATGGCACTTTACTGAAACATCATTACTTCACACGACTGACGCTTTTCTTAAAGGACTAGATAATAAGAAATTGACTGCCTGTGTTCTCTTGGATATGAGCAAAGCGTTCAGTAGTGTTGACCACGAAATACTGTTAAGAAAACTACAACACGTTGGCGCCTCAACCAGCGTGCTACAATGGTTTAACAGCTATCTCACAAATAGATATCAAGTTGTACGAATTCACTTCACTGTTTCCGATCCAATACCAATTGAATATGGAGTACCTCAGGATAGTTCCTGGGCCCCTTATTATTTAGTATATACGTTAATGATCTACCAGAAGCTCCACGGAATTGCTCTACTGAATGCTATGTATAGACGATACAAAATTGTTTGTTTCATTTCATTCACAAGACACCCAACGGATTGTTGAGGAGATGAACGAAGACCTCCTCGGGGTGCGCAACTGGTGCTTCAGAAATCGGCTATTACTAAATCCAGACAAGACCAAATTAATCGTTTTCGGGAGCCGACAGATGACTTCGAAGCTCCATGAGTTCCGTTTGTCCTTGTTGGGAAAGGACATCTCCCCTGTACAATCAGCCAAAGATCTCGGCGTGATTTTGGATTCGAACTTGACATTTCACGATCATATTAAGACCACAGTATCGGAATGCATCGCACGTCTCGCGCAAATTAGCCGTGTCAAGCACTGTCTTGACAGAACGTCGTTGTTAACCGCGATGAACGCCTTAGTTTTCAGTAAGTTGTACTATTGCTCGAACGTCTGGGCAAATACCACAGAGAAAATTATACGGAAATTGCAGGGTGTGCAGAACTTCGCATGTGGAATCGTCAGTGGCGCGAGAAAGTACGATCATGTAACTCCCCACTTAAAAAGTTTGTCTTGGTTACCCGTTAAGGACCAACTATACTACCGCCAAGCTGCTTTTAAATACATTTCCGCCCCCAACTATTTGACGTCACAATTCATTACCCGCGAGCAAGTTATCAACCGTACAACTTGGAGCGGCCAAAAGCTCAGCATACCTCTTTTCAGTTTAAAACAGCCTCAGGACAAAGAACATTTTATTACAGAACTATTGGACTTTGGAACAATTTAGACCCCTTTTCAAAATCAAGCCGTTCCGTTCAAGTTTTTAAACGTATCTCAAAGAATAAGCTTTTAGACAATTTTGTAAATACTTCTTGAACTTCATTTATTTATGTATGTATGTATCTCGGGATGCGCAGAACGTGTGTGCAATAACAATAGTAGGCACCGTCCTTAAAACAGCAATTAAGTAGATGCATGTCCGCAACAGGAGGTTTTC
>NC_090885.1:36838924-36853924 GCF_036669925.1 Montipora capricornis
AACGCATGCTCACGTCAAGCCGCAAAATTCAATATGGCGTAGTTTATCTGGATGAGAGAGAGACTGGTGTCTAGTTCTTAGTTCCTCCCAATCAAATTTCGCGAGACTGTTGGTCAGGCTTTTGTTGGCGCAATGTTGGCGCAATGTTTGCGCAATGTTGAAACCGTTTGAACGGCCTCCGCACAACTTTGTTTTTGCTTCCAACACTTGTCCAACATCTTATCAACTTTTGTTGAACGAATGTTGGTCAAATGTTGAAACCTTTTAAACGGTCCTTTAGAGCTAAAGGGACACTTCGTGTTGAATGCTAAAATTGGGTGTGCATCTAATTAGGTGAATTTCTGGACATAAGTGGCAGTGTTTAGCTTGCATTTTCTATATCTGGAGTTCAAAACAGCGACAATATTCTTCTAATTTAAAGACGGCTAAAACTACAAACGAACTACAAACAATGAAACGCTTGTCAAGTAGTACATACCTTGAAAATGGATCTTGTTTAACGAACACCAGAGATCTATCTACAAATAGGGACGAGTCAGCCACAATGTTTGCGCAGGCGACACGATGTTGTTGCATATGTTTCTCGTGCACTGTTATTCCACGACCGACAACTAAACAAAACCAAGAGAATATGTGGTAAGAGGTTGAATCCCCAATATTCTATTTCGATGAAAATTAGTTGAAATTAGAGGTGTGCATGTCGTACTTAATATGAAGGATTAGGGATCTTAGGGATCTGGTGCAACCGGACTCCAGCGCATTCAAATACAGCCAGCACCAACCCATGTAAGATGACGATGTTTTTCAGTTCAATCGGTGTCATCATCGAAACTGAGCCAAACGCCAGCTAAATGTGAATAGAGACGCGTCTCAACATGCAAGCTACCACGGCTCCAGTTCGAAGAACGCAAAAGGAAAAGCGAACTGATCCTTAATTTCAATAGCTAAGCTCAAAACGTAGTCAGCTGTTTTTTTAACATTACCTGAGTTTCTACCAAACAGTGGAAGGTTCACATCATTGTAAAACTGGCGACCACCGCCCACCTTAAAAGGGGCGTGCTTTTGGGTCAGGTCTCCTATTTCACAACGCAGCATGTTGGTCGGACTGCATGCCGAAGAATAAGTTCCCTAAAGGAAATGAACCAGTGACGTGTAAAGGAAAGAAAGACGGACGCAAATGCAGACTTAAGAATTATAATCTCAAAAGTGAAACAAAAGAGCTAAAACCCTTCTTCAATGCGATGCATAAATTTTCACGTGACACACGATATTCCTGTTGTGATGTACGTTTCTAGTCAAGTCTTCTTGGGAAAATGGAAACATTATTCTTGGCTGCTTTCGAGTCCACTTCTGTTTCATGAATTTGAGTTGAACAGTTTGTGTAAATAGTGAATTGCAAATTTTATGGCATTTACTGCGTACGCTACAATTTACTTCCTTTGAGGGTAGCTGCAAGACTAAGTACTTCAGCGAAAGCGGCAGTTTGAAGGGAGTGCAAAAAACAAACAAATCCAGCAGAAAATAAGCGAACTGTCCAAAGTACAGCCGATCCAAATGAGAGTGCTTGGGATAGATTAAATCAGTTCAAAGTAGAGCATCTTACTGTATACTGTCGGGTAAACTCAGGTCAGTGACGAATGCAAGGAAACTGTGTCTAAAGAAAAAGCTCTGTTATGAAGCACATTGCATCCCAGAAACATATTATATCATAGACAGTTATTGCGAAAAGCAAAAAAAAAAAGAGCACTGAAAAAAGTAATATTTACTCATACGTATTTTGACCAAATTCATTTAGCAACGCTGGTTACAACGCAAAATTGCACAAATATGCTTTGAAATCTTACTTTTGTTGTACAGATTGTATGTTTTTGCTTGAGACCAAATAAAAGATTGAGAGCCAAAATTTCGTTGGTGTTTTTTTTCATCAACTTTTGATCAACTTTCGTTACAAAAAGGGACATTACACTTTTTGTGGAGCAACTTTTGAGAAACGTTTTGAGAGATTTCGGGCAACTTTATGGGAAATCTCGAGCGAGGCGTGGAAAGCCCTAGAGTCCAAGCAGGAAGTCAAGCTTATGGTCAAGCAGTTCCCCGCGAAATCCATGGACACGCTCTTATAAATTTTCAGAAATGCTGATTGAGTTGAATTTGCATTTCAAGTGTACTCATAGAGTCCGCGTGGAAATCTTATCATCGTGCATTATCATTGTTATCAGGCGCAGAATTTATTCACATTTTTACCGTGTCCTACCTCGCCGTACACTCCAAAAGGATTAAAGTCTTCCTGCAAACTCCTACATCTCTCTTTGAGATCGGGAGCTGTTGCATCATCCCCGACAGGATCAAGATGTATATCCCACTTGTGGCTTTCCTGAGATAAGAGGAAGGAGCGAAATTTTACAGACAGACATGCCAGTGCAAGGACCGTTAAAGAAGACAAGGTAACGGGCAATGATAAAAGAAAATCAATGTACCTGATTTCTAAACTAAAAATACAACAAGCCTGAAATTTCATGAGCTTGTTATACTTTTTTTCTTACCTGTGATAAGTAATGTTACTTTCGAACACGAACTGATAGGCTATCCGTTCATGTTCGTAAGTGACATGTTTTCCTAGACGTAGCATCCGCATTGAAAGCGATGTAATGTCAGTATGTTTTATAAGTAGTACATATTTAAAGGGAAAGCACGGCCTAGTAAAAGTTTCCTTGAATCCAAAGTTTTTTACCTGTCTTGTCATACTTGACCACTCATTTTGGCTTAATGTGTTTAAATAGCCAACAACAGCGCTACAAAAAGAGGCTTTTTAAAATTGATATCCACCATCTTGTGTATACAAACGAGGATATGACGTGGCAATAGTCATTGATTTATGTAAACAAGAAAAACACAGGCGAGGAGAGCGATCATTTTGCTCTTTTTTTATATATTAGTGTTATTATGTTAACTATTTATCTATGTATTTATATCTGATATTTAATTTAATTTAATATACTTATTTGTGTATATTAGTATTTTAACTATTTTTAGGTGTATTTTTTATATGATTTTTAACTTAATTTTTTTCTCTTCTGGGTACGAAAGTGTTGAGAAGAAAAAAGCAGAAGTATTAAAAAAGAAGTATTAAGTTTGAGGATAACCACTACATAAGTCGACATTCAGGTCTCCGTAGTTTTTCGAACAGTCAACGTTCTTCCTGTCTCCATGAAACTGTTTTTTTCGCTTCACGTATCAACGAGTAAAAATGGCTAGCGCCCTGGAGACCATCAGAGATAAAATAGGGAAATCTTAGTGTTTGATCAAAAATACCACTTACAAAAAAAAAAAAAAAAAAAAAACGGGAGGCAATCTTCAGCTCTTATGGTAAGTTAAGATTTATTCCACATTTTCAATTCGGAGATGAGACAAAGCAAACGAAAACGTCAGTTGAGTTTATTAACATCTCCTATTTTGCGTGCATTGTGACCTGATACAGCCCTAAAGATAAAGATTTTAACAGACTCGACGGATACGATACAATAAATACCTCTTACTAACCGAGTTCGAGGTCCGTACTGTAAGTTACGGACCGAATTTTTTCCCGTTGATTTACGGCCCCAGCGCGATGCGCGCGGGCCATAAATCAACGGAAAAAAACGAGGATCCGTAACTTACAGTACAGACCGAGAAAACGAGGTTAGTAAGATATTTATTATATCTCTGAGGTTAACCGGCGCGCGGGCAAGGAAACTAGTCAAAGTGAAGCGGAAGCGTCAACTGCCACAAAGAATGCCGTGCCAAAATCCCAAAAACTAAATCTTCTTGGCTGTTAAGTTTGAAATAGTTGCTTGCAAAATTCAAACAGTTTTCAGTACAAGTTTATGCAACAGAAATGACATGAAAAACTCGCTAGATGATGTTTTGTCGAAATTTTAAATTTAGCGGGCTGTACAGCGGGCCGTACTGTAGAATACGGCCCGCTAATTTAGCCAATTACAGCGCGCGTACTATCTGAGAGATATAATAAAGTAAGTTATGATTGAATCCACATTTTCAATTCGGAGATGAGACAAAGCAAACGAAAACGTCAGTTGAGAATATTAACATATCCTATTTTGCGTGCATTGTGACATGTCGGCCTCAACAGTTGATAAGAACGTCGTCTAAGGCCCCGTCCACACATATCCGGATATTTTGAATGCGAATTTTTTTCTTTCTGGATGCGCCTTCTGTCCACACGTATCCCGCGATTTCACTGGCGAATCCGCAACTTTTTGAATACGCTCTCCAGAGTGGATATTTTTTAATCCACTATGAATCCGGAACCGTGTGGACGCTAAATCCGGAAATCTTTTTATCTGGGTGACGTAACAAGATCGAGCCCAATTCCTTTCCGTGAAATCAATTCTCTCAAGAATTGCGCTTCGTGGCGCACGCTCTGGAGTTTCCTCGAGGAGTCCTAAGTACCAGAGTGAATCCGGATACGTTTTGGATACGTGTGGACGGGCAAATTCCATTTGAATACGGTACAAGCGGATGCGAATATTTTTGGATCCGGAAAGAAAAAGTTACGGATTTAAAAATATCGGGTTACGTGTGGACGGAGCCTTAGTCTTTTAAGCAAATATGAAGACTGAAGCTTGTTGGTTGCTTGTACCACGGCTCACGGTTTCGCTGGTCAAAACCTCAAGTGTAGTACTTTACGTAAAACGAAAAAAAACCACTCATGGATCATGCGCCCTCGGGCAACAGCACGTTTTTTACGTAGTAAAACCCAGTTTTTGGTGGCGTTGCCTGCAGCTCCCAAATATGAACTGTATGAAGAAGATGCAGTTCACCCTTTTCGCATTTGCTTGCCACTTCGAAAAGAGAACCCCTGGATTCTTTTGCCCTGGATGTTGAAACTGGCAATTAGTAAGAGAGAGCTAATTCCAGAAAGACAAATCAGGATCGATTGACTTACTGATGACGGGGTTTTCGGATCCACGTACATGACCTCGATGAAGATTGAGCTTTCTGGGGCAGCGACATTGGCCTCGGTAGAAAGGTATTGACTCTGCATGAATTAACGAATAAAGATTCTCTTTAAAAACAACTTGAGCCATCATGGTGATGATAAAAGTCTTTCAAAACAACTCACCATGACAATCATGCCCTTCAGGGTTGGTCCAGTAAAGTTCGCGGAGGCTTTCATGACAAAGTAAGTATTGGGATCAAGTTCTGGCTTGAGGTTGCTACAAACCCATCGTTTATTTTTCTCCTTTATTTTATGCTTATGCAATACAACGGACCGACCTTGGATGCTGTTTGGACCAAACAGAGGCAGATTATAATCGATGTGCTTCTTTTCATAACTTGTCAAGTTCAGGAAAGAGCCATATTTTCCACTCAAGTCGCCCACTTCATATTCATCAAGTGTTCCTGTAATTTAGTTTGGCACAGCATTAGCGTGATCAACGTTTTCAAAAAAGTCTTCACTTTTAATGATTGATTCAATAGGGACCTTTCAATCTACGACAAAGACGTCAATAAAGTTGCTAGTTATAGTAATTCTTTAACTTCCACAAATGGAACCGAAATATCAAGAATCTAAGGGTGCTTTCCTTTTGTCAGAACTGGCCGGCTACGACCCTTCAGCTTGCAAAGGAAATGGAACAATTTGAAGGAACATTAGCCCTTTTCACGGTTAGTTTTCTCATTTGCATTACAATATAATCTAGCATGTATGTGAGGCAATTTCGGGCTATTTTGTAGTTTTAACCCGAAATTGCCTCGCATCCTCGTTAGATTACATTGTAATGCAAACAGGAAAAACTAACCGTGAAAAGGGCTATTGCGTGATAATCCTTCGAATTCTTCTGGAGGAGTATATATCATCCTCAAAGTTTGCTTGAAAGCATTGTAGAGGTAGCCCTTCCAAAAGCCCGGTGAGGCCCTGTCAGTTCTGTCAAATGAAAAGCGATGATGATGATGATGATGATGATGATGATGATGATGATAATAATAATAATAAAGGAACTGGAAAATATTTTTGAAACAAACGATTTGTGCAAACAGGTTGTTGCGGAGACGCAGAAGACAATTTTAATGGACAGTGAGCCGATAACCCGAAAAGTGTTATCAGGATCGGACTTGTCGAGAGTGACATCGAGTAAAATTCATGATAAAAACGACGTTGTGAAAGGGGGCAACAAAACTCTTGGTGGTCCCTCAGTTATGACTACATATTGATTTTAATACAGTTCTGTTTCGTAGACCAACAAACGTTGATCCACTCTTCAGTTAATCTCCATACACACTGAAGCATCGTTAAGGCTTACATCACTTATCAACATAATCACGCGACATTGTCCGTTATCGCGAGAGAAGCGCATTTGAAAATTCAAAAATTCAAAAAATACATGCACGCGCTTATTATTGGCCGTTCGATTACAATTCAATTGTATTTAAGAGTATAATTTCTACGGTGTCTGAAAGTTGAAACCAGTTCGTTGCGCTTGTTCAGCGTCGCCATTTTGGGGATTCGTTATAATAAAATATTTCTCTTCGATACATAAATTACATCGTTTACTGAGGTTTGAATACGCTCTGTATATAATAATAATATAATATAATATAATATAATATGTCTTCTGTATCGAAAAGAATACAATGTCGCGTGATTATGTTGATAAGTGATGTAAGCCTTAACGATGCTTCAGTGTGTATGGAGATTAACTGAAGAGTGGATCAACATTTGTTGGTCTACGAAACAGAACTGTATTAAAATCCATATGTACCCATATTGAGTAGACTACATGCTGATATTACCGCTCCTTAACTGTAGAGCACTCTTCTGGAGTCCACTCTTAATGGACAGTGAGACAATAACCCGAAAAGTGTTATCAGGACACTGGGGTTGAACAGGTTGGTGCCTTAGCCTACCACGGGAATATGGACGCTCCCGCCCACCAGAGTCTTGGGTGGCACCTTTGGAAAGTGCCAACAACCCAAAAGCCACCCGTGTTAGGGTTACAACAACCTCATTTGATTAGAGAATGTCATATATTGAATTTCACGCTAACGACGTCTACGGGACTGAAGCTTCTAGTGAGGTGTCGCGTCCGGCAGGTGTACTGTGGATCAGCAACGCAGGCCCGGTCGTCATTCTGCTACTGCTGAACAAAGACAGTAGAGATTAGGATGGTCAAAGGAGTATAGCAAACGGTTGTTTGAATGTTAGTTACATCAGGAGTGAACCAGAGAGGCGAGGGTACAGAAAAAGATTGCTAGACCTGTAGAAAGCCCGTAACATCAACAACGAACTAACAGAAGTCACCGAGCAGAGATTGGCTGATCAAGTACGCCAGATTAAAAACAAGAAGTAGCTAGAGACTGTGGAGCAAGAGGAAATAGCCATATGAGTAAGACATGAACACCAGGAGATTGAATGCCACGGATACACCAGACTATGAACATCAGGAGACTGAAACTACGGAGCTTCTTACCACAGATACACCAGGCCATGCAACGACATCTGATACCCAAGAAGAACATCAACGTGAAGAGGACCCCAGAGTTTTCACTGCTGAAGAATTACAAGAAGAGATCAGCCCAGAACTGGATGCCCTTTGCGACAGGATCCTAGAAATTATACAACTAGAACAGAGAATAGGATTACCATCACTGAAGTCATGCGAAAGAACGAAGCTGAAAGCAGAAGTTGGAAAAGTCAATGAAGCCGTCAAAAGGAGTCAGACGGACAACATCACTGAACTGAATTCTTTAATGTACGCAAGTTACTACAGAAAGAATGGGAATGATAAAGGGGACGAAAGGGAGAAGAACTGAAGAGCCATTCTGGAAGAGAAGGATTAAGAGGAATATCGAAACTTGGCGAAAAGACCTGAGCAAGATTGAGGACGTCCGAAGAGGAAACATGAGACTGAAACAAAGAGAGAGGAAAAAGTTGAACAGAAAATATCATCTTGAGGAAAGAGGCACTTTGTATGTCTCAGGCATGTTGAAACAGAAGATCAAGGCAGGTGGAGTTAAGATCAAAAGATACAAGGACAGATGTCAACAGTTCAAACAGAATCACCTGTTTAGAACCAATCAGAAGCTGTTCTACAAACACTAGATGGAAAGGAACAAGGAAAAACAGTGTTACCTGATCCCACAAAAGCAACCACCTTCTGGAGCAAGATATGGTAGGAGGACGTCGGTCACAATGAGACAGAACCTTGGCTAAAGGATGTAGAGGTGGCGTTCAGTACAACAGCGGTGCAAGAAGATATCAGCATCAATGTGGAGGATATCAGAAATGGAGTGAGCAAGATGGCAAACTGGAAGGCAGCCTGCCCCGATCTTGTTCAGGGGTTCTGGTTTAAGAAACGGACAGGATTGCACTCTAGATTGCAAGAATGCTTGCAAGACTGTATATGTCAAAGGAATATACCAGAGTGGATGGTCAGGGGAAGAACAGTTTTGATACAAAAGGACACAGTGAAGGGTGCCCAGGCCAGCAACTACCGTCCTATTGCCTGCCTACCCATGATGTGGGAGCTCTTGACAGGAGTTATACCACCACTTGGAAAGGAAGGGACTGCAGGAAGGGATCCCGAGGAAGTAAAGATCAATTGCTTGTAGACAAGGCAATCCTGAAGAACTGCCGGAGAAGGTTGACAAACTTGTCAATGGCTTAGATAGACTACAAGAAGGCAAATGATATGGTGCCGCATTCATGGATCATGAAATGCCTTGGTTGTGGCTGCCAAGAGTATGATCTCTATAGTCAGCAACAGCATGGTGAACTGAAAGACAGTATTGACATCAGGAGGAATGGCTCTCGGGCAGGTGGACATTAGGAGAGGAATTTTTCAAGGTGACTCCTTGTCACCACTACTGTTTATAGTGATCATGTTACCCTTGACCCTAGTACTACGAAAAATGAGAGCTGGATACAAACTGGCAAAGGACATGAAGCCCATTAGCCACCTACTATTCATGGATGATCTGAAGCTGTACGGAGCAAGCAAAGATCAACTAGGCTCACTTGTTCAAGTAATAAGGATCTTCTCGCAAGACATTAAGATATCGTTTGGGCTAGACAAGTGTGCTGTCCTGGAAATGCGAAGGGGAAGACAAGTTGGCAGTAGCGAAATAGAACTGTACATGTACAGTTGCAGCCGATGCATTGATTGCTTAAAGGGCCACCTTCAACCGACAGGCAATGCGTGCCGTGGAAAAATTTTCATATATGAAAATCCCGTCAAAGTTGAAATTCATCCAATCAGATCTCTACGATAAGCAATGCGAATTTCCATAGCAAAAACACACGATCGAAAAGCCTGACGGTTGAAGGTGGGCCTTTAATATTTTCTTCGTTGAACTTCATTTTGCTTTTTGACTAACTCTCAAGTAAGCGGTTTGCAGAATCGAATATTAAACCTGGATTCTGTAAGGCAGTGCGGCCATTGGTGGAGATAAAATGTAGCTAAAAGCTAATGAAATCTAAACTTGCTTATATTGTAACTTGCGTATAAATTTTCTTATAATCAGCAAGGCGATAAAATGTAACATACAGTTTCTACTCACCTGGTTTCAGGGTTTGCAATAAGGAGGAGGATCGCATATGCATTCACAGTCCAAGTTGAGGAGAAATTGAGAGAAAGTTACGGGAAACTCAACACTGGACAACTTCACGACAACTTCTGGGAAAACTGTAATTTCCCTTAGCGGGATTTGAACCCACGTCCCCCTGATCACTAGCCAGGTGTGATGACCACTACAGTATCAGGACAACCATGCTGGCAACATGGCTGATTGATCACTTAATGTGGCATTTACGTGGGACTCCCTAATGGGCCAGTTTTTCTATGTGATAACGCTGGATCAATATGTGATTCACAGGCGGACAAGGGTAGTTAATGTAAAGAGTCAGTTAAGGGACGGACCATTAGAAAAGTGATAGGGGGCGGGGGGGTGGGGGATTTTCAGCTAGTATGATTTTTTTTTTGCAGGAATTTTTTTTTCAGGTGAAACCCCCTGCACGAATTTTTTTTAGACAAATATTGTTTTTTTTTACAGTGAAATCTTGATTCATTATCTGTGTTTTTGTGAGACTATAGAGTTACGCAAGCAACACATCAAACACCTCTCAGACACACAATTGACTACACAGCAGATAAATTTACTCTCTCGATGTTTGAAATTCATTCCAACACCTGTCATGAAAGAAAACCAGATAAGGCGCTAGCTAATTTCACACTTCAACCAATTTGCCAGAAGGATGTCCCTTCAATACATGACCAAAATACTGAGCAACATCCATTTCACGTGAAATCCAGTTGGATCCCACCGATTCAACGGTCAGTTGCTCTTGAGACTTACTTAGAAGAAGTCAAAATAAAGCTTGCAGAAACTCCACTGGTTAAACCTAAAAATAATCTGCCACCCGGCGAGCAACGAGCTCTCAAGGAGCTTTTTACAACAAAGAAATTATTCTCACAAAAGCAGATAAAGGCACAACAACCGTCGTTATGAACAGAGAAAACAAAATTAATTAGGGACAGGTACAACTGGATGATAGAAAGTAGGGCCTGGAGTAAGGCCCCAAGAATATTTTGAATAGGAATTATTTTTAATAGACACTGGCAAATATTATATAATTATTAAATAAAAGTCACAATTGGACCTTCCTTCTGCATGAATTTTTTTTCTTTACCTTCTTCTTTGCGTGAATTTTTTTTCTTGGCATTTTCCCTTGCATGATTTTCACTTTTCTAATGGTCCGTCCCTAAGTAGATCCCTTGAGCCAACAACGCATCACCCCCAGGAGGATCGCAAATGGATTCACAGTCCAAGTTGAGGAGAAATTGAGAGGAATTAACGGGAAACTCAACACCACACAACTCAAATCCCGCACAGGGCAATTTACAGTTTTCCCCAGAAGTTGTCCAGTGTTGAGTTTCCCGTAACTTTCTCTTAATTTCTCCTCAACTTGGACTGTGAATCCATTTGCGATCCTCCTGGGGGGTGATGCTTTGTTGGCTCAAGGTATCTACTTAACTGACTCTTTACATTAACTTCCCTTGTCTGCCTGTGAATCACATGTTGATTCAGCGTTATCACATAAGGCGCGTTTACACGACAGAGGAAAAATGGAATGGGTCCGATAAAAACTGGAACGGTTTCATTCATTTTTGTACAGAAACAGTGAACTTTTATCCGTTTCGCTACGGGACCATAGGCGCCTTTGGTTTCGCTCTACTTATAATGGTATTGAGCGCTCTTCAACTTGACACCATACTATAAACTTGGTTCTCCTATTTGGTATATATATATATATATACAAGTTAAGAGGGTCTCTCGAGCCAAGAGCGCATCTCTGCCCCCAGGAGGATCACAAATGGATTCACAGTCCAAGCCTCGGCGAAATGTAGTTAATTAATTAATGAAGTTTGAAGGGACCAAGGACGGACAACTCCTGGATGACATTTTCATTGAGAGAAAAACTCTTTATACCTTGGCGCGGGATTTGAACCCACGTCCCCTTGATTACCGGTTGGATGTGATCACCACTACACTATCAGAACAACCATGCTGGCTACATGACCAATCTAGATAGCGAATGGGATGTTACTTGGTTATCCCAGGACATTGTTTTTCTCCAACTAGATGACACTGGATCGACAGGAACGACGATTCACAGGCGGACGAGAGAGAAGGAGACAACTTGTATACAAGTTAAGAGGGTCTCTCGAGCCAACAGCGCATCTCTGCCCACACAGTCCAAGCCTCGGCGAAAATAAACTACGAGTTCATCCCTACAAGCCTGTTTCGTGGTCGCCCACTCATCAGGGGATTTTTTAAATCCCCTGACGAGTGGTCGACCACGAAACAGGCTTGTAGAGATGAACTCGTAGTTTATTTGTTTTTTTCTTCCACAATACATATTTCGCTCTACTTCTATGTATTGAGCACTGTTCTACGAAAATCAAGTCACCCTTTATATATATACAGAAGGATATTGATTGAACATGGGGTTATCTTCCGGGATGGGGCTTGTACTGAGAAGAACCGGCCCGAACATGTTTTCCCGCTCTGGTGGCCCCGCTTTTAAAATGTTCAAGAAGGATTTAAAATACTCTACCTGTTCCTTCCGCGGGACTGGTTTTGATATCGATGTTAAAAGGATTCCAGTGATCTCCAGCGACGAAACCCTGACACGAATCACTTGGGGACAAATTCTTGTACGCTGGGCTCGGATACACATGCACGTGATAGCCATGTGCTTTGCTTTGTATGCCGCTTAGGTATATTTCAGCCAACGTGGGGTCAAAAGGAGACGCTTGAGTAAACTTGAAATATCCAGTCACTCCTTCATTGATTTCAGCCTTGAAAGTAGCTTTCGCCACTTGAGTCATAAGAGTAACAATCTTTGCGCAGGCAATGGGTTTTCCTGGGTTGTTGACTGGAAACAAAACGATTGATTTGCCAATGACTGCATTAGGACCAGTTAGTGGCAAGTTGGAGTCTGTAAATGCCGCCTTAGTACTTGATTGCCTGGTAGATGCTAAGGAAATGGTTATCGTTCCATGTTTCGACGCCAGGTTACCGATGGGACAATTTTCATGCATTTCTTCATTGCAGTTTTCATCTTGACTATTTTCTGGATCGAACAGTTCACCGAGTGTCTTGCAGTAAGTTGTGTTATCAGACGCATCAGTGTCCACCACTCCTTCGTTAATCTGCCACATAAAGTTTTTTCGAGACTCAGCATTATTAACAAAGAAAAGATCCACAAAGATACTGGTATCCGCTATCCCCTCAACTTGCCTCAAGAAGACATAGCCTGCAACTGGAGCTCTAAATATTGCCACTGCTGTCTTCATTGGATGCAAAGGGGCAATCAGTGCGCATGCTTTGGGTGTGACACCACTGTAAAGGACTAGTGTCCTACCCATAATGCTATGTGGTCCTCTGGTTGGAATTACCAAGTTCTGATTTGTATGGTTCCGGTGTGCCGTTCTCGCAGTGATGCCTCCAAGCATCCGGCTCAAATCCCCAACGGCACATCTATGGAATTTGGTGTTACTTTCGTATCGACAATGTGTGTTATAGTCTGCAGCTTTTTTTGCCTTCTTGGGATCAAAAAGGCCTCCTACTGCAATAGCGGAACAGCTCAAAACTGCATTACCATAGTATATCATTGGCAGTTGTTGAATGCTCCATGTCAGGGTTTCGTTGACGCCTAAAAGGTTTACAGAAATTATCGTAGAACCATTGTTTTGTGGTTGAGAGAAAATAACGCTTCCTTTTATTCCACCCATGCTGAAAACTGCCTTTAAATCATCGCTGGAAGAAGACAACGCAATGCCTGAAATAAAAAAGATATAAGTTCAATCTGCTTATGTGCTTCAAAATGTTAAAATTTGCCAAAAATTTAGTGAGAAAAAAAGCTGCAGGAAAATCGCCTTCCCAGCGATCATTTGTGAGCACAAAATTATGCCCGTATTGCTGTTTCACTGGATTGCGAGTGAGCCATGGCATGGTTTCTGTCACTGCGAAAGATAGCCTAACAGTATGAAATGCTCTACTTAAAGAAGCAAATTTTAATAACTTTTTGCAGCAAAGGAAATAATCAAGTTCTTTTACTACCACCCATCCACAGTTTTGTTTCCCCTCCTTCTGATCAAGTGGACATTGCGTGAATCGTTTTCTTGCACTTGATTACAGTCTATTTTACGAGTCGTTAAGGGTTTACGAGCCAAGTTTAAGTACTAGTGCAGCCATTGTTTCTGGGTTATAGTAACACTGTAGTAATTTGATTGTTAAGCGTTGAGTTGGTCCTTAAACGAAGTTTGAATTACACATGGCATTACCTGGCTTTATTCAGGGGAGAAGGTCTTTTCCTCTTGGCGGTTTTTCAACTTTCATTGGAAAATTTAAATAGGGTATCTGTGACATAGATTATTTTTGAACAGAAATGAACTCGCCCGAAACCACCACCACCAACATAATTTATTCACATTAATAGGTAATTCTATTTTTCAATTCAATAAAGTAAAATACAAAGTACATAATACTGATTGAAATGCCTAGTAGCATATAAGTAAAACGCTAGGCTTTCTACACCCTGGGTGCTTCAGGTTTTATTTTTCTTTCGCGAGGAGCGGTTAAATGGCGAAGAGAGAGGCGGCTTCGTGGTTCAGTATCTCAGCTGCGCTTCGCTACTCATAGAGATCACGCCAAAGAAAAAAAACCCTCTGGTACCCAGGGTAGGCTTTCTAATTTAAATACTAGTGCACTATTGGTGAAAAGCCCTGTACAAAAGGTTTATTGACCCGGGAAAACAAAGCTACTCCGTTCCTTCACCATTTGTCAAATATCTTTATCGTGATTAGTCAGCTCGTGCCTGATATTGATGATTCATCATGACGAACACGCGTCAAGCAGACATTAGCATACAAGTAGATTACTTACAATAACCTTTCCTGCCGAAAGTAAAAAGCATAATAAATAATGGCTCTCGAAAAGTGAAGAAGTGAAAAAGTCGACTGATTTTGAAACCTTACATTGTCTCTGTGAATAGTGCGAAAAAAATTAGGCAAAATTTAAAACGCGTTTTGTGCCATTGTATATATCCTTGCGATGTCTTTAATTTAAAGAACTGCCATCAGTATGCTGTTTTATGAAAAGGCTGCATTTATATCTCACGAACGAATCAGATAGTTTGTTTTCCAAAAACTCTGATTAATTAAAAGAAGACACCGTACCCATTGGCGAGGTTAAGTACGCACTCTGCAGAGATATGACACAATTCTGGCATCGAAAACATAGCGTGCGTGCTAGTTCAATCCAAATCCTATTAAATTAAGCGACTATGATGCGTTTCTCCATATACGCACGGCCTTGCGTATACAGCTGTATAACATAACGTGTGCAGCTTCATTTTAGATCCAAAGTTTTCGCCGAGTGTTGCGAGGGAGTTCCCTTGTACTTGACAGTGAAAGAAATAAATGGAAGAATCCAGGGAGG
>NC_090885.1:36861424-36866424 GCF_036669925.1 Montipora capricornis
TAATAGGGAAATTAATAACGCCCCAAGAAGGTGAAGTGTCTCCACTATTTTTGCAACTTGTTGTCTGATTGATTGCAATAATTTTGCCAGTCGGGATTTGAATCCTATAGGGAAACGTTTCAACGTAGAAAAGCAGGAACTAAAGAAACAACCATTAAATATCGTATAAGCTCTGAAACATTTCAGAAGTTTGCATGCGAAGTGCAAAGCACATTGTACCAAACACGAAAGAATATTAATTATTGACATACGGTAGCATCGATCAGTCGAGTGTTTGGACTTATCACCGCTAACCGAAGACTCCGTACCAAATACTAAAGCGAACAAAGTATTTTTGCACTGCAGATCTGATTCTCCGAAAGTTACACATGGCTCGTATTATGTAACACAATACCATTTATTGTGTTTCTTGGTGACGTCAACCGGGATGGTGGCGTTACAGTTGAAAATCGTATTTTCGAGGAAACAGCACAATTCAACTAGTACTTTCTTTTCTAATCAATCCAATAGATTACCAGGTGATTCGTAATAAAGCTCACACAGTTAGAAATCCTGTACATATCGTCTATTCCATTTACCAACGGTCTACCATCCAAGCACGGTCTACCATCGCAACAGCAAGAAATATGATATCATATTATTTTCTCAGTGAAAAGTTGTGGTAGACCGTGTAGACCGTTTCATATAAATGTCATAATGTGTAGCCGGTACAAATTTGTTCACTTTTGTATCTCATTGTAAAACAAATCTCGCAAAGGATTTAACACAATCGGGTGCTTTCTTTTGATCATTGTGCTCAGTCAGTCATTCCAAAGAACATGGAATTAGCCTGTACCCGACACGTCACCTAGAAGACTTGCTAGTAAGCGTTGCCGATCCCTTCTCTGGCAGCAGACTAGCCCGAAAGCAATAAGTAATGTTACGAATGGACTTCTATGAAAATGTATCTTTGTATAACAATGTTTGCTAAGGATTGATTTTTCGGAAAGTGGATGTTCCCTTTAAATGGCATGCGATCGCAGTTAAAGGAGAGGTTATGTCTGTTTCTCATTCGTAAACAACAGCTAATTTCGTACATGTTGCGCGTGCTTTAGATGTCACGTGTCGACCGAAATATAGGTGTTTAAGGCAAATTATTTCGAAATCGGTTCCAGGATATTTCTAGCGTACCTTAAAAAGCAAAAGGATGGAAATCACACCTTTTCGTGTACCAAATTATGTGTATGTTCGACTTGACTCACAGAAAGCACTGAAATGCCTTCAAATTACGTCATACCGAAACCCCGCCAAAATCCAGTTTATCGCTGGCCATTTTTCATTCACAGCAGATAAGAGAATTAAACCCTTTTTTTTGGAAACACCTTATTAAACGCAAACGATAGACGCCTCGCCGTTCCAATAAACAAAGTGACCCTACGCCAATACAGCGACAACCAACTCAGACAACAAGTTGCAAAATTGTTGAGACACTTTCATTAAAAAACACCTTTTCTAACTTCCAATACTCGGCGTATCTACAATTTAAACCTTTCCCACTTCCTCTCCCCTCTCCCCCTTTCAATGTTGACTGCTTAAGTTCCCAACATTTTTTTGTCTCGCTAGCAGCACTGATAAGGGGGGGGAGGGGGGCTGCAGTGTGAGAGATAATAGGGAAATTAATAACGCCCCAAGAAGGTGAAGTGTCTCCACTATTTTTGCAACTTGTTGTAGCTCCACAGTATCTGTATTCAAAGTTTACGTGGCGTGACTCTGTTTATGACCTCAGGGACTCTGAAGATAAGCTCAATGTTCCATTACCACTAATCACCGAAAAAGCTTTAGCTACAATGGCGCCACATTATGGAACAGTCTACCATGCAATATAAGGATCACAGGGTCTCTGGGGTATTTAAACGTAAGATCAACGACATTCTTTAAGTCTAACGCACGGCATTCACGGAAACAGCTTTTAGCGTTGAATTTTAAATATTTTAGCGTATGTGATATGTATTTTTATGGGCTGATGAATTGGTCGTGTTTAAATAAAGATTATCAGTATCAGTATCAGACCAGTCTCCAGTGTGGACGTAGTGGCGCACACTAGCCAGTTCCGGGTCGTCTGCAGACTCTCCCTCGATCTCCCTTGGACTTAAGCCAATTGGCGTGCTTTCCTGCGCTATAAATCGGACAAAATCCTCTTTCTCACAGCTCGGATCTTTGGAATCTCTCTGATTCAATCTTGACAGCGCATCTGCGAGGTTGGTTTTGCCGGGTCGGTACACTGCGCGGTATTTGTGGCACTGCAAACGGAGAACCCATCGCTCGATTCTTCGGGATGAACTTTGATGAATACTGGACTAGCTGTATAAATGAGCGCACTTCTGAGGCATTCTTTGGGGGTTGCGCATTCACGACTGCCGCAATATTCTCTTCACTTGGCGAAACTCCTTCGCGACGCATGTCATGTCCGAAAAATGTCAACTTGTGTGATCTGAATTGACACTTGGCTCCGTTTAAGGTCAAACCACTCTCTCTCAGGCGCTGTAAAACTGCATGTAGATTCTTATCGTGCTCTCCGGTGTCCTTCCCATGAATGATTAGGTCATCAGCTATGTTTGCCACTCCCTTGCAACCACGTATAACCTCAGATATAATCCTCTGGTACTTCTCGGGGGCTGAACAGATACCAAACATAATCCGCTTGTACCTATACAGGCCTCGGTGGGTGACAAATGTGGTGATTTCTCTTGACTCTTCTTCTAGTTTGACTTGAGGGAACCCCCACTTGAGGTCAAGTTTACTAAAGACTGTTGACCCATTAAGATCGTACAGACCTTTTTCTCTCGTTGGTATCGGATGACGTTCGCGAATGATCGCTTCACTTGCCTTTCTCATATCTACGCAAACTCGTTTGTCACCTTTCGGTTTTGGGGCTACCACGAATGGTGATATCCACGACGTTGGTGTGATATTGGCACTTCTTCTATGACGTCCTCGTGAAGGAGATCATCCAATTTGAGATCTACTTTGTCCCTTAGTCCAAAATGGAGTCTACGTACTTGCTGGGCTACAGGTTTAACTTCTTTGTTAATGTGGAGCTTGAGGCAATAATCTATTAGCTTTCCAACCCCAGTCAGCATAGCTTTCCCGGATGTTCTCGTAGCACCCCTCTTCCGCTATGGAACAAATATTAGGAACGTTCTCTGGTCCTACGCGTAAGACGTTAAGCTTTTCAGCTGTTTTCCTACCCAGCAAAGGTCTTCATGTTCCCTTAATCACCGTGAACTGCTCTACACACTATGTACACTGTACACACCGTTATCTTCACATACCACCTCTGCCACAAATGTGCCTACGACCTCGAGCGCTTCCTTCTGTCCGTACGCAAATTACTTTGGATTCGCATTCGATCCGATTCTGTTTCATATTATTCCAGGTTTTGTAGTCGATCAGGTTAAATGATGCCCCAGAGTCAATAAGTACACTGTCTAACACTACTCCTCCCACTTTTAATATATAGGCTTTCTTCTTATTTTCTGGAACGATCCTCAGCTGGCTACTTGACAATAGTTTCTTGTTTCCACAACAGACCAGGGGCTCTACACTCTATTCTTTGCTGGGCAGCACGAATCCCTTCCCAAATGGCTTAGACGGTTGCAGTTGTAGCATGCTTAGGGTTGTTCGCCCCAGACTCTCGCGATTTGATGTTGGGCCCTCCTTTCCTAAGGTCACGCCCTCTTCCCGTCGTTTTTAACTGAATTAACTTGATTTCTGCTACTAACCAGCCGCTTGCTCATCGACTCCATCTGCGCGTCTACAGATTCATGAGCTCTTAAAATGTCTTGTAAGGCTTTTAAAGTAGCACTTTTAGTTGTTTTCTCCAGAAGCATTCGTCTGATCCTACCGTCTCGGCATTTGTTGATCAGTTGGTCCCGAATCGTCTCATCCACGTTTGCAGATTCACGTGTAATCGCCTTCTGCCTTAGCCTGAAAACAAACTGGTCTACGTTCTCATGCAATTGCTGGTCCATTTGCCTGAGAACATGGCGTTCAAGCAGACGTTTAATTTCGGTACAAAATAGCTATCCAATAGCTCCACAACATCTTTGTAGTCTCTTAATTCTTCCTCCGGACCAGCGAGCGTGTAATACAAATCTTGAACTTCTTGTCCTGAGGTGTGCAACAACAGAGCAACCTTGTGACGATCTTGTACAATCCCTTTCGCCAACACATACAAAGCGAACGAGCGTTTCCAACGCTTCCAACGTACCGATAAAGTGTGGGGATCGCTGTTGGCTGACTTGGCCCGGCTGGTTGATTGGTGTTTTGTTCACTCATTACACTCACAAAATTTGTTTCCTTTGTGTGATATTTCAAAAATAATTACTCCAAAAATTCAGTTAATCCCGTGCTCGTCGCCAGTGTAACGTTTCACTATGGGATGGCTATTAGAAGCACACTTGAAGATTGGATAAACACAACGTTAATCATCACTACACGATGCTATACAACATGGCGGATCTCACTCTTAGATACCCATAACTCCGCGCGTTACATAGTTCCGCATAGCATACTTGTAAGACACTACAGCTTCGATCTGAAGCTCTTCAGGTTGTTTCAGGGTAGAACTGGCAAAGCATAAAACTACCACATTGCCACCAATCATCAGTGGTTGATGGAACTCCCGATGCTTCTTTCGGATGAATCATCTAAACTAAATGGTGAGTTGAAGCCTTCACTTTAGATTTAGACTTTGAGAACAATGTATATCGGGTATTTAGAGGGATATATTCTGGACACTTTTTTTAATCTTTTCAGTTCATGTGGTTCATAAAATAACCAATTGGTCGGACTGCAAGATAATGATTGGACCAAATCCATCAACGTCATCAAGTGACTCAGGTCTATCGAGTAAGTTAACAACTGAAACAAACAAAATGGAAGCATTTAGTAAAAAACGAAAGCGTGAAACTGAAGCTGGTGAAAGAAAAAAAGGCAACAGACTGAAGAGGGCAAAGAAC
>NC_090885.1:36868924-36881424 GCF_036669925.1 Montipora capricornis
GAGAAGGTATTTGACCTATTCGAGAATGCTGTCAAAACTATCCAGATCTGCAAGAGATGTCTGGCACACCTACAGTCTGTGCAGCACATAATAGACTCTGAGTGTTGTAGCACTTGTCAAAAGTGCTTGCAATTGAAGGCAGTCTGCCCTGCATGTGCTCAACAAGGACAAGTAAGTTACATTCCCTCACTTAGGGCATGTTCTAGGTGTTGTCAAGACGGCGTCCAGTGTTACCGTACCGTTGTTTTTGTTGTCGCATCCGATTGTGAATGGTGTAATAAGAAGGCATTGGTGCAAATTAAGGAGATGAGGAGAGAAGGCATTATTCCCATTGACATGTTGTTACTTGTTGCATTGCTAAATGTCGTCCATCTAGGCAAAAGCCTAAAAATTGGTTCATTCTGCTACAAGCTGAGCGGAGCAACTTAGTCTTGATTCGTACCCTGCGTGATTGTGACAAGCCCGAACTTTGGAAAAAGCTAAGGAAACTTTTGACTCTAGATTCGGTGCGAAACAAGGATAGAATGGATTACAATATTGTGGTATTCCTGACACGTTCAGAAATTTTCAAAATAGTCAAGGCTTTTCCACCGGTGGTTCATACGCTTATGCCTGAAAAGTATCGCTAATGGAAAAGCACCATGCGGGACCTATATCCTCATCCACTTGCTTTTACAACCGAACCCATGGGTAGGCTGCTCGTGATAGACCACGATCCACAGAAGAAGTTGTCTAAGCTTTTGCTGCTGCGCCTCCATAACCCTGTTGATGTTGAATTCCTAGTTGTATGTTTCTCGGACGGAGTCGCTTAAATAGCGGAAAGAGGAGCTCAAGGAGTGAGATACGTCAATATAGAGGGATCAGTGAAACTGGATTTGAAAAGTCTACGCTCTAAGGCTGCAATAGTGGAGGAACTTCGAACACGACGACTTCCTGAGAATGGAACAGTTGCACAACTCAAAACGCGACTTGCAAATCATTTGAAGAGGATTTTGGACAACTTAAAGCGAAAAGACTTTTTAACTTAGATCCCAACTCTCCCAAGTTGGAGAAGCCATCAGCACTTTGTTTTGTAACTCCAGGTATTCTTATCTGTCTTATCTGTGCTGATTCCGTGTCGCTTGTCTAAATTTTAAATGATCTGCCGAGTCGGGCTTTAATCAATACTCGCGTCCCTGTCGGAAATTGAAAAAAAATTAGTTGTTGTTGTCGGAATTTCAGTAACATACAGGGCAAGTGTGTTTTATTTGGTGTGATCACGTCACTTTAGAAAAGTCGTATAACGGGGCGTGATGTGGAAATGCCTGCAGCTCGAAACTTGATGGGCGTTCCACAGTTAACCGATTTCGCGTATCGAGCATGTAACAGGCAAATAGCCATCGCATGGCGTGCAATTTGAGACAAAAAATCACAAGAAAGAAATAAATGAAATTTTGTCTTACCTTGATTTATTCGTCCTTGCTATGACTGCTATGTCATGTGCAACAATAAAATTGTTCCACTCATCCGCAAATTTAAAATGAAGACCATGCTAACTTTACACTAGTGCAAAGGTTTCCGGATTCTTGACAAACCTCGAACGTTTAAGTACTGGATTCGTTTCGGTGATTACACGCAAACATGAATCCGGTATGATGAAAAGGTCCCAGATTCTTCACAAATCCAGAACCTTATGGATCCGGAATCGAAAGTGGAAACCTTCTATCCGAATACTTTGAATCCGAAACATTTCATTCGTGTAAACAGGTTATGCCACGAATCCGGATTGTCTAAGCCCGCTCACAATCCTTCGGGATTACCTTTGCACCAGATGGCCGCCGAGTTACCAGGATATACGGCGCTCTTATACTATACTTTTTCCTGAGATCTTGACTTTGCTCTCACGATTAAAGAGACTGGTGCTTTGAGGGAATTCTTCATACTGACATACAAATTCACTTCGTAAGTCCTCATATTTTCTCTTCACGGACACTCAGTCATGGCCTTCCACTTCACTATCAGTCTAGTTCAACGTGCCTGTATTTTCTGATTTTGGCTTTGGATGCCATTTTGAGTAATGAAACAGCGCCTAGTAACCGGATTCATCGAGTCAGTAAGTGTATATGGACATGCGCTGGATTATCTTCAAGGTCTTTCACTCAGTATTACTCTGATTACAACCTGAAAAACTCTGAGGGAAGCTGGCTTTGCCAAAACCGAGAACTAATTATTTAAAGCGAGGCTTCTCCTATAGCGGGGCCACATTATGGAATAACTTACCCAATAGCTTAAAGAATGCTTTATCTGTTGATCAATTTACGCGAATTCCCACTCGGCAATCATATAAAGCAGTTGTAATTAATACTTTTAGTTTTTAACTTGTAAGCTTAAACTGATGATTTTCCGTGTTTAAATTAAGAAGTATTACTACTACTACTACTACTACAGTTGTTTAAAGAAAACGACAAAACTTTTGAAATTACAAGACAAGTTTCGACAGAAACTTCTGTCATCTTCAGTTGATTAATGTACGAAGCGTTAAGTTGAATTTATAAGTCGTAAAAGGTGCTAATTATGCCAGTAACAACGGAATGTACGTAAAACGTGACAATTTGAGAAATAAAAGGATAGTTTTAGATTTACGTGATGCAGTTGTTGATTAAGAGAAAGTTGTTCTCTTTGAATATAAAAAGCCTCTTTTATCTTGAGTTGAAAAGTCGTAGAGGCGTGACCTTCAAGACCTTTAACTGAGATAAAATCAAGGCATGCCCAAATAGGAAAAGAGCTTCTAGCAGTTCAGTTCAGCTTGGAGCGATTCAATCAATACGCCTATGGAAAGAAAGTGGCCATTAAATCAGAACACAAGTCTCTCGAAGACGTTGTGAAGAAACCCCTGGCTGCAGCACCACCGAGATTAAAAAGAATTCTACTGAGAATGCAAAAGTACGACTACGCGTTGGAATATAAACCAGGAAAGGAGCAAGTCCTCCCTGAAATGCTCTCCCGAGCACCTGTCTCTCAAACCGTAGATAACAAAATGGAAGGGGAGATTGCGCTGCATGTGCACCTGGTAAGACGGACGCTGCCAGTCACAGAGTCTAAATTGGAAGAATTAAACGCACAACAGCTGAAGACCAATCACTAAGGAAACTCTCCTAGAAAAGTAAATATGGATGGCCAGAGACGAAGGTGCAAACACCAGTTAGTATCCATGCATACTGGGGCATGCGAGATGAGTTGTCATAATTGAATGGTGTAGTTCTCAGGGGTGAAAGAATTGTGATCCCTCTCTCCATGAGAAAGGAAATGCTGGAGAGGAAACACCAGGGTCACATGGGGATTGAAAAGTGAACTCCCATATCAAGACTGAGATGCACTATATGCTTAGAACACCGAAAGCAAAACGCAAAGGTGCCTATGATTGCTTCTCGTGTACCAAGCAAACCATGGGAAGTGGTAGCCACAGACCTTTTCACATAGGAAAAATCCGAATATGTTACTATCGTGGATTACCACTCAAGATTTCTCAAAGTTGCAAAACTGCCAGACACCAAGAGTATCGCGGTCATAACCCACATAAAGTCTGCATTTGCAAGACATGGTATACCTCCTGAAGGGATCAGTGATAATGTCGCCCAATACTCTTCAAAGGAATTTGAATCATTTGCAACATCGTGGGACTAAACCCTTAAGCAAATGGTCTCGTTGAGAAAGCAGTTCAAACTGTGCAAAATCTGTTAACCAAAGCAAAGCAAGACAGCCGTGATACATATATATCGCGTTACTGAAATACAGAAATACATCCATCGATGATGTTGTCTCACCCGCTCAACTACACATGAGCAGATGACTTTGGTTAATCATCCCTGCAAGTGATGTCTTATTAAGGTCTTGGATGCCCACAAGGTTATGGAGAAAATGGAGCTAAAGCAAGGAAAACAAAAGCACTATTATTTTGACCGGCAGACCAAAGCCCTCCCAGTTTTGAAAACAGGTGATCGGATAAGAGTGCGAATGGGAAACAGTTGGAAACCGGGAAGAGTCGTGCAACACGCAGAAACGCCCAGATCGTTCGAAATCCAACATGTGAAGGAAGAAAATACCGTCGAAATCGAAGAATGTTGATAAAATCTCCAGAAGATAATCTTTCATCACTAGACAGCCCATTTGCTTCTGACTCACCGACAAGCAGTACACACGAATGCCCACATTCCAAGGAACCGGTGGACAAAGTAAACCCATTAGTGGAGGGCCTTACAGCAACAATTCCCCAGCCTGAGGAACTGTCCTCTACAAATGAAGATATTGAAGAGACAACCAGGACTGCCAGTGGTAGGGTTGTTCGGAAGCCACAGTGTTTCAAGGACTACGTTCTGAGGTGAAGAGCACTCTCTAAGTGTTGACGTTGGCAGAATAGTTTGAACAGTTGAATGAATTTGCTAATTGTTGTTGCTGTGTGACTCAATGACGTTTATACTGTTTTTTATCTTTGGTTTTTTTGCATGTTTGTTTTGTTTTTCTTTTAAGGGGAAGGTCGCTATGATCAGCGGTAGTATTTGTAAGGATATGCGCATTGCGCTCGGTCTAGAAGCCATGATGGATTAACCTGTTAGTGTTCACTTTGTATCTGTGTTTTATTTGCTTACATCGATCTAAAATAACGAGATTTTAACATCTGGAAATGAGTGCATCTGGAAATGACGAAGACCCAAATTGCAGAAGACTTTCAGAGGAAGCTAGGCCACAAATCATAATAAATGACAACGCAGCCACACTTAAAACAACCACAGACTGAATACGGAAGACACGCAAGAAAGAGCAGGTGATTAACTTCCTAGCCTCGCAAGAAGTCCGCTGGAAGTTCAATGTAGCCAAATCGCCATGGTGTGGAGAGATGTACGAACGTATCATCAAAGACATCAAGAAGACATTGCACAAGGCAGTGGGGAAGTCTCATCTCACGTCCGAACAACTTGAAACAGTAATCGTGGATATTGAGAATCATTTGAACAACCGTCCACCCAAACTGAAATTCTACCAATCATTGGGGAAGAGTGCGCATTGTGAAAGGTAGCGATGGTATCCCCAAAGGTGTGATCTTGATGCATAAACAGTTGAAGCGTCTCTAGTCAAGGCTGTGTGTCCTCTCGAAATCAGATGTGTGGACACCGCCCCGACGCCTAAAACCATCCAACACAGACCACAACAAGTGATCAGGAGAGCGGCTATCGAGTCTCAGGCTCGATTTAGTGAATATTTTAGGGACACTGATTGAACACTTTCGTAAAGGGGAGCGTGAACGAAAGTTACGTGGCATTAGTTTGTTCCTCCACGATTACAAAAAGCTGCAGTATGATTGGCAACAGGAAATCGATTAAGAAAGAATGTGATTTAATGATTGTATCGAGTTTACAACTATCGGTTGTGAGTTTATAAAGCGGAGAGGAATAAATATGTTTTAAAATGATGATAGAGAGGCTCTTTTTTACACATACCTATCTTGAATCAGTTCGGTACAAGCAGTGAGTCTCGCCGCTTGTAACACTAGAATCCCAAAAGATGTTAAATGGATCCCAAAGGAGATCAAAACGAGCAAGCGTTTGTGCAACAAAATTCGATCGATCCGCATCCATACTACCGTTTTTACATTGTTGGCGTAGGTTGAAAAATATGTTCGTACTCGAAATAACGTATATTGCATAATCTAACAACGACAAATTACCCACACACTTTACGTTTTTACAACGCTACTGTCCGTGTCTTATTGGTGCCATTGATAAATGTCCATTGCAATACAACTTTTAAAATGATAATAGTAATAATAATTCAGTTACATGGTGCTATGAAAAATCAAACATTTAACATTTTTCTATTTAAGTTGTCGATATATTTTCTCCATTTAAGATTATGACTGGACTCTTTGTTATTTGATTTCATAACCTGTGATTCTAATTAATATAAATAAGCCAGGGTTTTACAAAACACTCTAAAGGATGGGCGAGTGCTATTTTTCCGGCATTCATAGATGTCTTTTTTAGCTACATACAATTAAAAGGTGATTGAGCAGCAAGAAATCTTCTTCTCTATTCCAAATCCCAAAGAGTTTATCAAACTTAGAAAGCCCATCTAAAGCTATGTTTACATTCCTACACCAACAAATAAAGGCCAAAAATCATTAGTGAATGGACATGTGATCAATAAATGTTCTAGGGACTCGCTCTCTGCATCACAAAAAGTACAGTGTACACACTGTACATAATGGTGAAGCCATCAAACCAATTTTGTGTAGAAAAGCATTTGTGGTTAAGTATCTATGAAGAATTTTATACTGAAACTCCCTCGATTTTGTGTCCTTGAGCACTTTAAAAGGTAAATTATATATTTCTTTCCATTCTAAACGCACATTGGAATATTTCTCCGTATGGTAATAAATTGATAGCATTATTTTTTATGGGTTAAAAGAGTTAAAAAAAAAAGATTTGCTTGCCTAGGGTGACTTTTTTGTGGTTTAAACTATTGTTGCTTTTTTAACAAGTTTCCCTTCCATGCTCTACTGTTTCAGATTATTGAATTGAATGTACATGCAACGAACTTGATGACCGTGATCACTATGGCAACAAGCGACTTGACTTGGCAGGGCCTTTGCTGGCCTTTCTCTTTAGAGGGTGAGTTCAGGTGTAATTAATTCCATGAAACAGGTCCATACACTGTATGTAGAAAAGCCATGGCATAATTACTGCTTAAGTTGCAAATTGAGTCTTTAGCAAGAGACTTGGAACTGTCACTAACAGCCCAATCCCAGAACAGTGACTGTAAAGGCTGTCAGTTGAGACCCGATCATTTTGTGTGTGATTGACATGATACGTCAATCATCTTTTGTGTGCAGATTATGGCGGGAAACAAAGGAAACCAATTTTAACTTTTTAAAATGAATTTTTCAGAATTTGTTTTTCGGAAAAATATGACTCAAAAATTTACCTTTACAGAGCCCTTAAAATGAATTTTAGTGGAAAGTGACTTGTGTGATTCAGGCACTGCATGATGGCATCCTTGCGGGTTGCCTTCCCTACCAGGGTTCCACAGCAAACATTTATTGTACCTGACCAGATACATTACTTACATGTAACCTCCACGACCGAGAAGCCTTGGGATGGGAAGAGTGGGGCTTAATGATCTGCAATGATTTGCAAATTGTCCAGCAAAGCTTGCACGGCCACACGCAAGCTAGCCCTGCAGTATTCCAGGGTGCCCCCAAAATAAAGGCATGCCCATTTGGTTCGAAAAGGCTGCATGCTGCATTGGCTTGAGATTAACCTTCCCTACACGTGTAAATTGCATTTACATGTAGCTTTATAAATAATGCTTCTAATCACATGTCATAGATGGGATAATTAGTTGGCCATGAACAGCGGTACATTTCTTCCTTCTTTTAAATGGTTTTTTTTAGGTTGTCCAGGAACCTTATGAAAGAAGTGAGAATGTATGCACAGAAATTTATTGACAGGGGGAAGGTACAGACCAGTATCCGTCATTTGTATTGCCTATTGATTTTGTATCAGTAATCAAAAGCTGCATGAATATTTTATAACAACAGAAAAATTTTAGCACAACATGACTTATGGTGCTTGATTTTCTTACATTAAGGATGCACATTACACAAGCCTATACTAGTGTGGAATACATCTATTAATTTGCTGTAGCATTGAAAACCTTTTAAGGTTTTCAATGCTACAGCGGTGCTAATGCGGTGATAAATGTTCTTAAAAGATCATTTATCACCGCATTTATGTCGTAGGACTTCAACATTGAATTAGCTCTCAAACCAAAAGTCATTACAGATGGATTGAGGTACTCTTTGGCAACAGGAAACTGGGGTGATCAAAAGAAAGCCCATCAAAGCCGTGCGGGTGTGTCACAGGTTCTCAACAGACTGACGTTTGCATCCACACTATCTCACTTGCGGCGTCTGAACTCTCCTATTGGACGAGAGGGTAAACTGGCTCGTCCCAGACAGCTGCATAATACCCATTGGGGTATGATTTGCCCTGCAGAGACCCCAGAGGGTCATGCTGTGGGACTGGTGAAGAATCTGGCTCTGATAGCCTACATTTCCGTTGGCTCACAACCCAGTCCTATCTTAGAGTTTTTAGAGGAGTGGACTATGGAGAATTTGGAGGAAATCACACCATCAGCCATCAACAAGTGAGATTCTAAAATTAATAACTACAGTCAACTAATTTTGTAGCGAGAAAATTTGGTTTTGGTCACGGTACGACCGTACAGGTACATGTATGTACGTCAACCCCTCCATGTTTGCCAATGTGACCAGTATCACGTGACCATATCGTGGGACTCAAATTTAGAGCTCATCAAGTTCAGCTGTTGTTTTTTTTTTGAGTTGACTGCTGACCAGTTACTGGGTTTCGATTGGATCACAGGCTCAAGCAAGGTTGCAAGAATAAATAACCCGCAAGCTCCTCTTTTGGGCTTGGCTAAATCTAAATATTAAAGTCAATTTAATAACACCATTATTGAAACAACTAACAAATGAATGTAAACCATGTCATGGTTTGGTTTCAAAATTGTTATTTATTTTGATAAACTTTATTATGAATTTGAATGCAGTTTTTCTTGTAAGGTGAATTGCTGCAAGTTATGCAAAAACCAGAATGAAAGGTTTTAAACTGAACAAAAAAGAATCATTGTTTTGTCTTTCCTCCTTTTGCATTCATTCTTGAGTGTAGTTCTGAGCTTTATCACCCGTTTTTTCAAACTGACTTTCAGTTTTTTTTTATAATCAATCTGTGGCCTTTAGCTTGACAATTATTGCGACTGGTTTGGAACTCACTGATTTGGCTTGCATCAACCACATTGCATTTCAATGTCTTTTGTTCTCTGTTGTTGTTGGTAGTGAACTTTAAAGATCTCAAACAATATAAAAAAGGAGTTTGGGGTGTAATTCCATGTGTTGTTGAGAATCCCAAGTGTGTCACTGTGTTACGTATAGGCTGAATAATGCTTGTAGTTCATTAGCTTTAAAATCTGATGGTGCAGTTTACGAAGATGATTGTCAAGAGGATGATATTTCAATCATTCTCATTATTTAATAATGATTGTTTCTCCTTCCAGCGCAACCAAGATTTTTGTCAATGGTTGTTGGGTAGGGATCCATAGACATCCAGATCAGCTAATGAGTACACTTCGAAACTCCGAAGACAAATGGATATCATTGTTTCTGAGGTACTGTACAGCTAAAGGTTTGTCCATTGAATAGCTCACGTCTGATTTTGAATTGAACTTTCAACAATGGTCAGTTGTACTTTGGTAGGTTTCCATGGTGAGAGATTTCAGAGAAAAAGAGATTAGGATCTACACAGATGCTGGGAGAATTTGTCGACCACAGTTGATTGTGGAGAATCAAAGATTGTTGCTAAGGAAACATCACATTGATCAGCTAAAGGAGAGGGAGTGCAACGACTATAGGTGTGTTTGCTTTGTTTATTATTTATGAACTCAAAGACAATGCATGATTTTACTTTGATAGCTTAGATCACCAAGTTGTTGCTTAGAGGCCTTTTCCCTCTCACGATCAACCCAAAATGATGGTTGAGGTGATTCACTGTCATGAAATCAATAATTATTACTAACCACATGTAGGCTTCTTAGTAAGCCTCTGTGGCTTATTTGTAAGTTCATCTCTGGAGATCTTTGGCAGGAATTAAATCAGTTTGGTTTTGTAACCACTGTGATTCTTAATGCAAGCTTGGTACATGTAAGTCTCTCGCAGCGGAGTATCTCCAGTCTTTGGTTGGTAAAAGTCCCAAATTAAATAATAAGTGTATATAAAACAAAAATGTTATTAGCAATTCAAAGAACTTTCTTGAAATGGTTTCTGTGGAATGAAAGAGATCATGTGCTGCAGCGGGTTCATTATCTTAGGGCCGGGCACCCAGCAAGTTGACGGCCTGTACACAGTCTTTAGACATGACTTTGCCCGGATGTGTTCATCTTTTCTGCTTAGTTTATTATATTAAAGGCATTAAAAATGCCCAGCCGCCAAACACTGATGACCTCCTGTGCAAAATCTTACCGAGGTGACAACTCTAACAAGGCCTGTTTCGGGAGAAGAACACAATTCTTCCGGGAAACGGGAGAAATGATATATTTCTGGGACATTAAAAAAATCTACCATTATTTCAGTAAGAGGAAGAGGAAGAGGTACGTGGATTAAAATTTAAACTCAGATTTATACAACATTTTGCAAAGTTTGACACTTTAGAGCAGTGAAGACGCAACGCTGTCTCCTCGTGGCCGTTTTAGACCAATCAGAAACTGCTTTCATTGTAGTTCACACAGTTGGGTTCCGATCGAATTGTCAATACTTACATTAGTGGAGAGGAACCCCTTCTTGTAAGGGGATTCTTGCTTCAGCACCATAATCATACCACAAAGGTTGCTAGTCTACTGCTGTTTTTGTTTTTTTTACTTTATACAACTAACCAAGGTTCTTAGCCGCAAAAATTATTGAGAAATGGGACTACTGCTCCAATTCAAAGCCAAGTTGCCCGAAGCGTTGAGATAAAATCGACCGAAACTAAAACTGCGAGAAAAAAGTAAGTTTGGTCTAGAATGGCCTCGTGAGCCGGTAACGGGGTTAACCGTGTAATGCTAGCCTCATAAGATCCTGAAAAAAGTACCGGGGTCAAGTGCAATGGTCTGGCAATGGCATTTGATCTGAGCCAAAAAGATTTCAGTTCAGTGCTCCAAAACACGCATACAAGTGTAGGGATGAAAACAACAACATTGAGCTTTTCCCTTTGGTGTGGAAATGCGATACACGTTTCTGCTTTCCAAACCTTTGTCACATGTTCAGTTTTATCTCAAAGATAACTAACTTTACTTTCAAGTGATAGACACTATATATTGATGTTTTCGGTGGCAACTCATTGAAAATTCCGTATAAAAGATATAATTGTAGCGCATGAACCTAGTTGAATGGTTTAGCTCTCTCGGGTCTCCTGTAGCTGACTGGTAGAGCATCCGAATTAGTAATCGGCAAGTGTTCGGTTCGACTCTTGCATAGGAGCATTCGAATTGTTTTCCGAGTATTGCCGAGTCACCATATAAAGTGAAAAATGTCTTCATTGATAATTGTTTGTTTGTTTTTTATTTGAGCTGGTCGAAGAATTAGCAGCTATTTGAACAGCTGCTGTGGACCCGCTGCATTGTATACCCACTCACCCATACACTCACAAACGACAGCCCTATCACCGGGGACTCCATCCCCTAACCTTCACGAATAGTGTCGGGTTCTGTAACGTCCCACAGGGAATTTATGAACATGGAAGATATTTTTCAGACGGGGCCTACGGTTAGTAGTCCTTATCCGAGAAGACCTCAAAGTAGTTCAAAGTCTAACTATTTGCAGATTAAACTGCATAGGCAGCACTTTCTCCTCCTCCTGATACGGCCGGGGTTTGAACCCGCAACCTCCTGCATGCTCAACCGATGCTCAACCAACTGGGCCACCGCTCATATTCTGTATGACTTGTAAGATAAATGTGAGCATTTGCGTTATTCCAAACATTTAAGCGGTCGAATCATTCGGGCAAATGAAAACAGCACTAAGATTATTCGTTCTAACAATTTTTCCCTTCAGTCTCCTCGTAACACGTATCAGTCTGCTATGGGGAAACAAGCCATGGGTGTTTACATCACAAATCATCATGTACGCATGGATACGCTTGCGCATGTGCTGTACTACCCTCAGAAGCCACTGGTAACCACTCGCTCCATGGCGTATCTCAGATTCAGAGAATTGCCCGCTGGTAAGTGAAGAACAGTAACGAGACTAAACAGTAATGATACTACCCTCCATAAAAAAATAGGTAGAAGGTGTGAGGTATTTATTGTATTTGAAGTGAGGACATGTCAAAAAAGGTTCTTGGTAAGGTGCATTCTTTCTGCATTTAAGCAGCCATTTAGTTTAGTTGTAGAGCAATTGATTCTCGTCTAGCTTATCCGTTATACCGATCTGTTCTCTTTCTGTTTGGTTATCTTCTTCCTAGGGATCAATGCCATTGCAGCGATTGCATCTTACACGGGTTACAATCAGGAGGAATCGGTCATCATGAATGCTTCAGCTATTGACAGGGGATTGTACAGGTGAAAAAATCGAATCTGTTTACACACAAGTTAACCAAATAATGAGAACACAAAATAGGTCAGTTTCGTATTGTCACGGTTAGACTGGATCTAGCATGGAATGGAGGGTAATGCGGGGGAAATAATTTGCTTGTAAAAGGATTTCGCCGGATTAGCCTCCATTTCATGCTCGATCCAACACAATCGTTTGAATACGAAACTGGCCTATTGAAGCCTACTTTTCGAGGAAAATAACGTGGATTCCAACCTTTACATAATATATTCCAGATCCGTGTTTTACCGCTCATACCGCGACCAGGAATCAAAGAGAGACATAGACCAAGAAGAAACATTTCAAAAACCAACAAGGGATACAT
>NC_090885.1:36898924-36903924 GCF_036669925.1 Montipora capricornis
ATTCCTCGAAGTTAAGGGGGAAAGTAAAAACCCGCCATTAAATCAATAATATTTCTTGGAGGGTATGCCCAGAAATGCCCCTAATTAGATGCATGTGGATTTCAATAAGCGTCACGAAGTGTCCCCCTGCTCTTCAACATCACTCGTGTCTCGTAATACAGACAACAAGACGCTTCTTTTAAGCGTTTATTCGGAATACCATGTGCCGCAGTAGTAGGGTGATGCCTTTCGAAAGAGGTAGTTTTTAATTTGAATGATATTCAAATTTGCCAAGTAAGGAACAAAATAAGTAAATGTTACAGCAGCCAGTTAAAGTGGGGATAGCTCATTCATAACAACGGATAATGTACCGGTGAACATCGCTGGGGTGACCTAGCTATAGATGTAGTTTGTTTTGGAACAGGTTGTTGGATCGGAAATAACGCGGATCTACCGGATGCAGCGTTAAGTCGGTTTAAGATTTTGCGGAATCTAGTATGTAGCGTGACATCAGATAAACTAGTTTCAAGTGAAGGCAGTGAGGCAAGGGAGGGTGAAACAAATGTAGCAACACAGAAAACTTGTGAAAACGATGCTGCTACTCAAGTTAGGATAAACAGTTGCATTTACCCAAAAGTAAAAATAACGCCAACCTTTACCCTTACGTTATTGTTGGAAATAGGCAGCAAAGGTTAAAGTCCCGTTTAAACGATTTAAATATTTGCTTCAACGTGCATTCAACACTTTGTTGAACCAAATGTTCGGTGCATTTGAACAGATCGTCCAACAAGTGTTTAAAGCTTGTTGAAAGCGTGTTGAATCAAGTTTAAATCGGTTTAAACTCTCATTCAACATCGATACAACTTTTCCTTTGTTCTCAAAAATGTTGTATGGTGCTGAAGCCGTTTGAACAATCTGGTCTACAGTTGTAGAACGCATGCTCACGTCAAGCCGCAAAAGTCATTATGGCGTAGTTTATCTGGATGAGAGAGAGAGAGAGAGACTGGTTTCTAGTTCTTAGTTCCTCGCAATCAAATTTCGCGAAACTGTTGGTCAGGCTTTTGTTGGCGCAATGTTGGCGCAATGTTGGAACCGTTTGCACGGCCTCCGCACAACTTTGTTTTTGCTTCCAACACTTGCCCAACATCTTATCAACTTTTGTTGAACGAATGTTGGTCAAATGTTGAAACCTTTTAAACGGTCCTTTAGAGCTAAAGGGACACTTCGTGTGTAATGCTAAAATTGAAGGTGCATCTAATTAGGTGAATTTCTGGACATAAGTGGTAGTGTCTAGCTTGCATTTTCTATATCTGGAGCTCAAAACAGCGACAATATTCTTCTAATTTAAATACAGCTAAAACTATAAACGAAGTACAAACAATGAAACGCTTGTCAATGTACATACCTTGAAAATGGATCTTGTTTAACGAAAACCAGAGATCTATCTACAAATAGGGACGAGTCAGCCACGATGTTTGCGCAGGCGACACGACGTTGTTGCATATGTTTCTCGTGCACTGTTATTCCACGACCGACAACTAAACAAAACCAAGAGAATATGTGGTAAGAGGTTGAATCCTTAATATTCTATTTCGATGAAAATTAGTTGAAATTAGATGTGTGCATGTCGTACTTTGTGATTATCTCAACGACTACACCTTGTCGGTCTGATGGTGTGAAAGCGGGTACAATCTCGAAATAAAATTCAAATAATCATAACGGGGACAGGGATTCGCTCTAATCTTATTCTCTTGGTAAAACATATTTACATCTTATCAATGACAATTTGAATAAGTATATCCACTTAACTGTTGCCGGCACTTGTTTTCTTTTCTATGTCGGTTACTTTTAGAACTGACATTGCGCGGGTGGTTTTGTGAGATTTAATATGAAGGTAAGTTGTGCTCTGCCTTCAAAAACTAAAAAGGCTTTCTTGGCCCTACGGATTTAGTCTATTTTTAAAGTTTCATAGAGGATGACTTACATGTCACGAGAATTGTGGTTAGAAGAAGAGAAGATTGTCTTTTGACAGTGATGGACTTTATGGGTCGAGAATTATATTGGTTGCATTGAATAACCATTAAAAATCATTCAGCATGTCACTGTGAAGCAATCTTGGACACATCCGCTGGGAAATGTCCGGGTCAGTACACGATATCATCATGTCAAGTCTGACCTCAAAGTGCGCTATTTAATCTCAGGGATCTGGTGCAACCGGACTCCAGCGCATTCAAATGCAGCCAGCACCAACCGATGAGTCATCATCGAAACTGTGAATAGAGTGACGTCTCAACAAGCTACCACGGCTCCAGTTCGAAGAACGCAAAAAGAAAAGCGAACTGATCCTTAATTTCAATGGCTAAGTTAAAAACGTAATCAGCTGTTTTAACATTACCTGAGTTTCTACCAAACAGTGGAAGGTTCACATCATTGTAAAACTGGCGACCACCGCCCACATTAATAGGGGCGTGCTTTTGGGTCAGGTCTCCTATTTCACAACGCAGCATGTTGGTCGGACTGCATGCCGAAGAATAAGTTCCCTAAAGGAAATGAATCAGTGACGTGTAAAGGAAAGAAAGACGGACGCAAATGCAGACTTAAGAATTAATCTCAAAAGTGAAACAAAAGAGCTAAAACCCTTCTTCAATGCAATGCATAAATTTTCACGTGACACACGATATTCCTGTTGTGATGTACGTTTCTAGTCAAGTCTTCTTGGGAAAACGGAAACATTATTCTTGGCTGCTTAGTAGCCCACTTCTGTTTCATGAATTTGACTTGAACAGTTTGTGAAAATAGTGAATTGCAAATTTTATGGCATTTACTGCGTACGCTACAATTTATTGCAAGACTAAGTACTTCAGCGAAAGCGGCGGTTTGAAGGGAGCGCAAAGAACAAACAAATCCAGCAGAAAATGAGCGAACTGTCCAAATTACAGCCGATCCAAATGAGAGTGCTTGGGATAGATTAGATCAGTTCAAAGTAGAGCATCTTACTGTACTGTCGGGTAAACTCAGGTCAGTGACGAATGCAAGGAAACTGTGTCTAAAGAAAAAGCTCTGTTATGAAGCACATTGCATCCCAGAAACATATTATATCATAGACAGTTATTGTGAAAAGCAAAAAAAAAAAGCACTGAAAAAAGTAATATTTACTCATACGTATTTTGACCAAGTTCATTTAGCAACGCTGGTTACAACGCAAAATTGCACTTTTGTGCTTTGAAATCTTACTTTTGTTGTACAGATTGTATGTTTTTGCTTGAGACCAAATAACAGATTGAGAGATCTAGACAAAAAAACGTTTGTGTTTCTTTTCATCAACTTTTGAGCAACTTTCGTTACAAAAACGGACATGAGACTTTTTTTGGAGCAACTTTTGAGAAACGTTTTGAGAGATTTCGGGCAACTTTATGGGAAATCTCGAGCAAGGTGTGGAAGGCCCTAGAGTCCAGGCCGGAAGTCAAGCTTATGGTCAAGCAGTTCTCCGCGAAATTGATGGACACGCTCTTATAAATTTTCAGAAATGCTGATCGAGTTGAATTTGCATTTCAAGTGTACTCATAGAGTCCGCGTGGAAATATTATCATCGTGCATTATCATTGTTATCAGGCGCAGAATTTATTTACATTTTTACCGTGTCCTACCTCGCCATACACTCCAAAAGGGTTAAAGTCTTCCTGCAAACTCCTACATCTCTCTTTGAGATCGGGAGCTGTTGCATCATCCCCAACAGGATCGAGATGTATATCCCACTTGTGGCTTTCCTGAGATAAGAGGAAGGAGCGAAATTTTACAGACACATGCTAGTGCAAGGACCGTTAAAAGAAGACAAGGTAACGGGCAAAGATAAAAGAAAATCAATGTACCTGATTTCATTATCCATAAACTAGAATACAACAAACCTGAAATTTTATGAGCTTGTTATACTTTTTTTTACCTGTGATAAGTAATGTTACTTTCGAACATGAACTGATAGGCTATCCGTTCATGTTCGTAAGTGACATGTTTTCCTAGACGTAGCATCCGCATTGGAAGCGATGTAATCTCAGTATGTTCTATAAGTAGTACATATATATATTTAAAGGGAAAGCACGCCCTAGTATACGCTTCCTTGAATCCAAAGTTTTTTACCTGTGTTGTCATACTTGATCACTCATTTTGGCTTAATGTGTTTAAATAGCCAACAACAGCGCTACAAAAAGAGGCTTTTTAAAATTGATGTCCACCATCTTGTGTATACAAACGAGGATATGACGTGGCAATAGTCATTGATTTATGTAAACAAGAAAAACACCGGCGAGGAGAGCGACCATTTTGCTCTTTTCTTATATATTAGTGTTATTATGTTAACTATTTATCTATGTATTTATATCTGATATTTAATTTAAGATACTTATTTGTGTATATTAGTATTTTAACTATTTTTACAGGCGTAATTTTTATATGATTTTTTCTCTTCTGGATACGAAAGTGTTGAGAAGAAAAAGGTAGAAGTAGAAGTAGAAGTATTGAAAAAGAAGTATTAAGTTTGAGGATAACCACTACATAAGTCGACATTCAGGTCTCTGTAGTTTTTAGAACAGTCAACGTTCTTCCTGTCTCCATGAAACTGTTTTTTTCGCTTCACGTATCAACGAGCAAAAATGGCTAGCGCCCTGGAGACCATCCGAGATAAAATAGGGAAATCTTAGTGTTTGATCAAAAATTCCATTTACAAAAAAAGAAAAAAAAAAAAAAAAACAGGAGGCAATCTTCAGCTCTTATGGTAAGTTAAGATTTATTCCACATTTTCAATTCGGAGATGAGACAAAGCAAACGAAAACGTCAGTTGAGTTTATTAACATATCCTATTTTGCGTGCATTGTGACCTGTTGGCCTCATCAGTTGGTAAGAACGTCGTCTAAGGCCCCGTCCACTCGTATCCGGATATTTTGAATACGCAACTTTTTCTTTCTGGATGCGCCTCCGTCCACACGTATCCTGCGAATTCGCTGGCGAATCCGGAACTTTTTGAATAC
>NC_090885.1:36908924-36926424 GCF_036669925.1 Montipora capricornis
AATTACGAACAATGAACGGAGGCCTGCACCCAAGAGACTGTGTTGCAAGAATCTACGTCCCAACGAAGCACGGTGGTAGAGGACTCATATCAGTAGAGGACTGTACAAACCAAGCAAGGGTATCATTGGAAACATATGTCCAATCGAGTGAAGAAGAACTGTTGCAAGCAGTTAGGGCAGAGGTTACTGGAAGTCAGGAAACGGCAACCAGTTTTAAAGTAAGAAGAAGGGCTGAAAACACCCAAGAATGGAAAGAAAAGCCACTACATGGACAATTTGTAAGAGAGACTGAAGACCAGAGTAATGAGGAAACATGGAGCTGGCTGAAGCAAGGAAGTCTTAAGAGAGAGACAGAAGCACTAATAATTGCTGCACAAGATCAAGCATTACGGACAAATTATATTAAAGCAACCATTGACAAATCCCAGATAGATGCTAAATGTAGAATGTGCAGAGACAAAAATGAAACTGTGTGTCACATCGTCAGCGGTTGTTCAAAATTGGCACAAAAAGAATACAAGAAAAGACATGATAATGTGGCCAGCGCAATTCACTGGGATCTGTCTGGAAAATACGGGTTCCACCGGAATGATAAATGGTACAATCACGTCCCTGAGAGCGAACAGGAAAATGAGAACTACAAACTCCTTTGGGACTTCAGCATACGGACAGACCATAACATCGAGGCTAGGAGGCCAGGTCTAGTGCTTGTTGACATAAGCAAGAAAAGCTGTCATATTATAGACGTGGCAATTCCAGAAGACAGTGGAGCAAAAGAAAAGGAGGGGGAAGGTTGAAAAGTATCAAAATTTGGCCAGAGAATTGAGGAGGACGTGGGAAGTGAAAACCAAAGTCGTACCAATTGTATTGGGGGCTTAAACCAGAATTCTGAATAGCTGGGATCAGCAAGGATACTAAGAAAAATATTGGAAATCTAAAGAACATGGAAATTGAGAGAAAGTTACGGGAAACTCAACACCACACAACTCAAATCCCGCACAGGGCAATTACAGTTTTCCCCAGAAGTTGTCCAGTGTTGAGTTTCCCGTAACTTTCTCTCAATTGCTCCTCAACTTGGACTGTGAATCCATTTGCGATCCTCCTGGGTGGTGATGCGTTGCTGGCTCAAGGGATCTACTTAACTGACTCTTTACATTAATTACCCTTGTCCGCGCCTGTGAATCACATGTTGATTCAGCGTTATCACATAGAAAAACTGGCTTATAAGGGATTCCCACGTAAATGCCACACATTAAGTGATCAATTAGCCATGTTGCCAACAACCAGCATGGTTGCCCTGATGGTGTAGTGGTCATCACACCCGACTAGTGATCAGGGGGACGTGGGTTCAAATCCCGCTCAGGGCAATTACAGTTTTCCCCAGAAGTTGTCCAGTGTTGAGTTTCCCTGAAAGCAAAGACATAATAAATTTGAACTGTCAGTTGCCTGAAGATCGCCAGCCGGCGTGAAACTCGGAGTAGCGACAGCTGATCTTTGCCTTATGTCTTTGCTTTGTTTTCGCTCTACTTACAATGGTATTAAGCGCTCTTCATCTTCACACCATACTATAAACTTGGTTCTCCCATTTGGTATATATATATATATATACAAGTTAAGAGGGTCTCTCGAGCCAACGGCGCATCTCTGCCCCCAGGGGGATCACAAATGGATCCACAGTCCAAGCCTCGGCGAAATGTAGTTAATTAATTAATGAAGTTTGAAGAGACTAAGGACGGACAACTCCTGGATGACATTTTCATTGAGAGAAAAACTCTTTATACCCTGGCGCGGGATTTGAACCCACGTCCCCCAGATTACCGGTTGGGTGTGATCACCACTACACTACCAGAGCAACCATGCTGACTACATGACCAATCTAGATAGCGAATGGGATGTTACGAGGTTATCCCAGGACATTGTTTTTCTCCAACTAGATGACACTGGATCGACAGGAACGACGATTCACAGGCGGACGAGAGAGATGGAGACAATTTGTATACAAGATAAGAGGGTCTCTCGAGCCAACAGCGCATCTCTGCCCTCCAGGAGGATCACAAATGGATTCACAGTCCAAGCCTCGGCGAAAATAAACTACGGGTTCATCCCTACAAGCCTGTTTCGTGGTCGCCCACTCATCAGGGGATTTTTAAATCCCATGACGAATGGTCGACCACGAAACAGGCTTGTAGGGATGAACTCGTAGTTTATTTGTTTTTTTCTTCCACAATATATACGTCGCTCTACTTCTATGTATTGAGCACTGTTCTACGAAAATCAAGTCACACTTTATATATATACAGAAGGATATTGATTGAACATGGGGTTATCTTCCGGGATGGGGCTTGTACTGAGAAAAACCGGCCCGAACATGTTTTCCCGCTCCGGTGGCCCCGCTTTTAAAATGTTCAAGAAGGATTTAGAATACTCTACCTGTTCCTTCTGCGGGACTGGTTTTGATATCGATGTTAAAAGGATTCCAGTGACCTCCAGTGACGAAACCCTGACACGAATCACTTGGGGACAAGTTCTTGTACGCTGGGCTCGGATACACATGCACGTGATAGCCATGTGCTTTGCTTTGTATGCCGTTTAGGTGTATTTCAGCCAACGTGGGGTCAAAAGGAGACGCTTGAGTAAACTTGAAATATCCAGTCACTCCTGCATTGATTTCAGCCTTGAAAGTAGCTTTCGCCACTTGAGTCATAAGAGTAACAATCTTTGCGCAGGCAATGGGTTTTCCTGGGTTGTTGACTGGAAACAAAACGATTGATTTGCCAATGACTGAATTAGGACCAGTTAGTGGCAAGTTGGAGTCTGTAAATGCCGCCTTAGTACTTGATCGCCTGGTAGATGCTAAGGAAATGGTTATCGTTCCATGTTTCGACGCCAGGTTACCGATGGAACAATTTTCATGCATTTCTTCATTGCAGTTTTCATCTTGACTATTTTCTGGATCGAACAGTTCACCGAGTGTCTTGCAGTAAGTTTTGTTATCAGACGCATCAGTGTCCGCCACTCCTTCGTTAATCTGCCACGTAAAGTTTTTTCGAGACTCAGCATTATTAACAAAGAAAAGATCCACAAAGATACTGGTATCCGCCATCCCCTCAACTTGCCTCAAGAAGACATAGCCTGCAACTGGAGCTCTAAATATTGCCACTGCTGTCTTCATTGGATGCAAAGGGGCAATCAGTGCGCATGCTTTGGGTGTGACACCACTGTAAAGGACTAGTGTCCTACCCATAATGCTATGTGGTCCTCTGGTTGGAGTTGCCAAGCTCTGATTTGTATGGTTCCGGTGTGCCGTTCTCGCAGTGATGTTTCCAAGCATTCGGCTCAAATCCCCAACGGCACATCTATGGAATTTGGTGTTACTTTCGAATCGACAATGTGTGTTATAGTCTGCAGCTTTTTTTGCCTTCTTGGGATCAAAAAGGCCTCCCACTGCAATAGCGGAACAGCTCAAAACTGCATTACCATAGTATATCATTGGCAGTTGTTGAATGCTCCATGTCAGGGTTTCGTTGACGCCCAAAAGGTTTACAGAAATTATCGTAGAACCATTGTTTTGTGGTTGAGAGAAAATAACGCTTCCTTTTATTCCACCCATGCTGAAAACTGCCTTTAAATCATCGCTGGAAGAAGACATCGTAATGCCTGAAATAAAAAAGATGAATATAAGTTCAATCTGCTTATGTGCTTCAAAATGTTAAAATTTGCCAAAAAGTTAGTGACAAAAAAGCTGTAGGAACATTTGTGAGCACAAAATTTATGCCCGTATGGCTGTTTGACTGGATTGCGAGTGAGCCATGGCATGGTTTCTGTCACTGCGAAAGATAGCCTAACAGTATGAAATGCTCTACTTAAAGAAGGAAATTTTAATATCTTTTTGTAGCAAAGGAACTAATCAAGTTCTTTTACTACCACCCATCCACAGTTTTGTTTCCCCTCCTTCGGATCAAGTGGACATTGCGTGAATCGTTTTCTTGCACTTGATTACAGTCTATTTTACGGGTCGTTGATTAAGAAATACATTAAGAGCCAAGTTTAAGTACTAGTGCAGCCATTGTTTCTGGGTTATAGTAATTTGATTGTTAAGCGTTGAGTGGCAATATTTTTCGGCAAATGATACGGAGTTCCAGTTTTAAAATTGTAACGAAGAGGGCTAGTGTAGAAATGCCGACTGGTTTAGTGGTATAAATTGTACGAGACCATTTCATAATTATATCAAGAAAAAAATTAAACAAACGTTTATATCGTCCGCGATATTTCTTTCTTTCCTTAACACTTATTGGCTCTTAGGTCATATGTTTTTCAAGCAAGTTGGTCCTTAAACGAAGTCTGAATTACGCATGCCATTGCCTGCCTTCGGTATGCGGAACTGCCATCGGTATGCTGTTTTATGAAAAGGCTGCATTTATATCTCACGAACGAATGAGATAGTTTGTTTTCCAAGAAACTCTGATTAATTAAAAGAAGACACCGTACCCATTGGCGTGGTAAAGTACGCACTCTGCAGAGATATGACACAATTCTGGCATCGAAAAACATAGCGTGTGTGCTAGTTCAATCGAAATCCTATTAAATTGAGCGACTATGGTGCGTTTCTCCATATACGCACGGCCGTGCGTATACAGCTGTATAACATAACGTGTGCAGCGTCATTTTAGATCCAAAGTTTTCACCGAGTTTTGCAAGTTCCCTTGTACTTGACAGTGAAAGAAATAAATGGAGGAATCCAGGGAGGACCAGCCAAATGTTTCTCCCGGGATTGACTTTTTAGCAAGCAGGAGGGGGACATTGGGATTTTCAGTTTTGCAGTTTTGGCTATTTTTTAGATCGGTTTTTCGGTTTTTGTGCCAAAGAAACTTCGGTTTTTCGGTTTTGGTGTTCATTGCGGTTTGCGAGTTTTTCGTTTTTTAGCATCTGGTTTTCGGTTTTCGTAAAAAAAAACGAGCGGTTTTTCGGTTTTGTTATCCGATGTGCTTTTTGGGTTTTTCTATTTTGTCCTATTTGGTTTCCGGTTTTTCTTAGATTTGAGCGGCAATTAATCTCGAATAGAGTGTTATTTATTTATTTAATCTTTATTTAACCACGGTGCAATTCATCAGCAATATTTAAAAAATATGTACAATTAAAATTTATGATAGAACTATGTAAACTACATTAACTATCGATCTTACTCAATATCATACAGTAAAAGCTGCCTTGCATGAATGCCGTGTTTAGAATAATGGCTTAGATAACCTCTTTAATCAGTTGTTTGAATTGATTGAGGGACTCTGCTTTCCTCAACTCTAATGGCAAACTGTTCCACAAAACTGCGCCACTAAAGCTGTTTTTGTAGTAGTTTGTGCGCGGTTGCGGAACATTTACCTTATTCACAGAGTCTCTCAAACAATAACCAGAATCGCGATGGACAATTTTCGAGCAGAGATACTCAGGTGCTAGTCCCTGTAGGGACTTAAATACCATTGTTGCTCTTTCAATTTGTCTTTGAGAGACTAGGGATTTCCATCTTAAGAGTACAAATAAATTGTTGACATGAGCGTCATAGTTAGAGTAGGTCAAGACACGGGCTGCTCTAGCTCTGTTTTGTAGATTTTGCAGTTTGTCCTGCAAAGTTACTCCACAGTTTCCCCAAACAATATTGCAGTAGTTGAAATGAGGTTGTACTTTTAAGTGTATATTTACACTTTTATATTTTTATCACGCAGGTGAAAGTATTAGATGATAATGTCTTTGCCATCATTAAAAGTCGCTGTATTTTTTATTTTTCTGTGTTATGGATAATATGGTCTCTTTTAGGGGTCAAAAAACGCCTGGGACACGCTCCCCGGAGGCGGTGAGGTTCAATATTCGACTCCTATTTTAAGTATCTGTTTATTACCACATTTAACCTTTGAGCAAGTTCCTGCTGCCATTTAAAACAAGGAACAAACACTACCGCTTAGCTTCCTCATTGCAATCCCATGTTTTAGACCAAGATTAAACATTCCAATCGAATCTCCAAACTGTCAGGTCTTAGTTACCAAATAGATATGTTCAATTAGAGAGTTTTATTGGAGGTTTCCAGAGCTATAGATTTTTGTGATTGCAAAATTGAAATTTTAGAGAGGTCTTGTGTGCAAATTCTCCTAAGTTAACTTGGCTCCATTTCCAGCTGCTTTACGGAAAATGAGCCCAGAAAGTCCGGGCTCGAGAGAGCGGCAGAAATAAAGCCTATTATTTTAGCAGATACCGTACAAGATATGAAGGCTTTAGACAAGTCCATGACCCAGTTCACAAATACCTTGATGAAATAAAGTGTTAGCGTAGTTTGCTCTGTATGCCGCACTTGTCACCATTCTATCGGTTTTTTGACGGTTTCGTATGCGGTTTTCGGTTTTGGCCGAATTTTTTGCGGTTTTGGATGATTTTTTCTTCGGTTTTGCGGTTTCTAATTCACCCCAATGTCCCCCTCAGTATAGAATCGTTCGGTTGTGGGTTTTCTCTGAGCCTTCATTTCTGTGGGCCACGCATATTTTTACAAGAAGTGGATTCCTGCAGCACTTTATATTATTACACGGATCTAGGTAAAATTCTGAAAGATGGGAGTTTTTAAGCGAGCAAAAACATCATAGAATTATGTGAAGAAAATAATCCAGATTTCCGAAAGTTCAACTGTAAACACATTTTAGCCTGTCTTCATTTACTGTTTTATCTTTGGTTTAGTGACCCATTAACTGCGCATTCCTCTGATGTGTGCTTTTAATATCATCGGCCCGCAAAAAAAAACGATCCGAGGAGGAAATAATTATGGTCTGGAAATCATAAACGGCGTCAGTTTTCAGAAAGAGTATACAGAAGAAGAAAATAATATTTATCCGGATTCTTTGTTTGTAATGGCTACGATTTATACTTGCAATTTCATTTTTCCATTTCGCCTATCACAAGAAAAATTAATAAAAAAGGATTGTACTCAATTGACGTTTAATATGCAGGAGTGATCAGTTTGACCTATTTATCATAACTTGCTTCAACGTGCGTGAGCCGGAACATGTCCGAGTAAAAAGCGTTGATAGAATATTCTTTCATTTAAGCTACGCTTAGAATAATAAACGTTACCTGATTCACGGAAAACCGCTAAAAGTGTTTAGAACATTCAGTTAACAAAACTGTCATGTAACGATGCATCGATAAAGAGCAATTCAATCAGAAAATGATTTGATTTGACTTCCCCGTTTCTTTCACCTCTTCAAGTTTATGACTGAGCAAAAGTTATTAGGCTCTTAGCACTATGCAGCAATGATAGTACAAGATTTTCCCGTAATGGAGAAACAACGATAGTTTGCAACAGTTAAAAGAACATCACCTGATGAAATGAAAACAGTTAAACACAGCGTCCTAAGGAAAACTCGACAAAGCATGGTGAACAGCCGGTGGATCTCCAACTACAACTTTTTTTTCTGCTTGATGGACAAAAGGGTTGCAGAGTTTATATGCCATTTATTGTATGGAAACAGAAACCCATAAGAGTTGAAACGTGTAACGCGCGTTCACTGCTTCCGAATATTGGTTGATTGGTTGAATGTTTCAATGGTAAGTACCATATTTGGAAACCCCTCGTTCTTGTTGTTCCAAATATGGTACTTAGCAAGTTGAATATTCAGAAGCTTGTTTCGCAGCACACAAGGGGCCGTTACACGTTTCAACTTTGTGGGTTTCTGATGGAAAGTAATGATGTCACAAAGCAAAGCTTTCCTATTACGCTTAGACGAAACTGAGAACAAAGTGACCGCAAATATCTTCCCGGCTAATTTTATGACCTCTTTAACCCTACATGAGTTGGGGCGGATATCACGGATTCCTTCCTCAGTCAACTGAAGTATACTATAGTGCAGTGGTGATCAAGGTCCTGCTTCAACGACTCCTATACTCTTAGGCATCATATCAATAAAACTTCACAATCTTAACAGTTTTTCCCTGCGATTTATTAGAATTGAATTGCCTGATAGTTTTTTGCTGAGGAAAGGTTGAAGAAACTTCCCTGATGACGCAAAAACTGTCAAACAGTTTTTAAAGGAAAACTGATACTACCATGATACAAGATAAACTGTTAGCAAAAATGGATACCTTTCGAAGTTCCCACTTGTGATTCAAACTCAGTTGCCCGTTTCTTTTCTTTCTGTCAGAGTACTATTATCAGCCGTCATCTAAGGCCCCTGACAGAAATTCGTGTGTAAGAAAAAATTAATCGTTGTCAGGCGACTTTCTTCGGCTCACGCAATGATACATGTCCACTTTTTCAGGATTTACGGTTGGATTACGTTCAACCTATGCCCTCTGCACGCTAGTCTTTCTGGTTTCATCATTTTTTTAAATTCAAATGTTAAAAATTATACATTAAACTATGGTTAAGCCTCATGAAACCAGTCGCCTTAATACATTGTTCTCACTAAACAAAAGTCCACTGTTTGCTTCTTTCTTTGCCAGTGGTTTCTTCATAGAGTATTGACATTGAAGTTTGGAGCTCGATTTATTACACTTCAGTATGACAGCGATCAGGTGGCAGTTCCTGCATATCTTTTATTTATTACAGCGCAAGCAAAGCTGATATCAGTCGTTTAGTGAAGTGTGCAGTCTATCATGTTTGTTGCTGGCACTCGACAGAGAAACCAGGAAGGGGAATTCTGTAGTACATGACACGACAAAACGTTCCATCTAGTTGTTTAATGGACCTATTCATTCCCTGTTTTTCTTCAGAATTTATGTTGGCTCCTACTGAAAAGTCCCATAACCTATTCACTGACTTTCACAAAAATCACGTTTAAAACATTTTTTTGCGCGAACGCACTATATATTATGGCCATTGTCAAATAATGGGACCCTAGCCACTTCAAGTCCTGGGAAACAGAACAGACATCCCATTTTAATCGCAGTGGGGCCCGCTTTCAATTACCAATCATTTCCCTTTAACACCGCATGAAAATTATGCGTGTTCGCCATTCCTGGTTTCTTTTCTCAAAGAGAATAATCTGTTTGCGGAATTACAGTGTCCCATTACGCTGAAAATTGTGCACAGTCATTGTACGTAAATACCCAGTACTGCTACTTATTAAGTTATGCTGTATGAGAGTTAAATGTCATGCATTTTTAACGATTTGCGTGAGGTAGGAATTCGAAAAGGAATCTTTTTCCGCATGTTTCAGTCCGAAAGTCTATGCAAAAGGAGACATATCAATATCTCAACTAAAACAGCTCAATATCCGGCCATTTAGACAGAGTAAGACGGACGCAAGGCAGTCGAGTGAAACGTAGATGTTCACAAGGTTTTAGAAAACTCACAGTAAAGAATCGTTCGGTTGTGGGTTTTCTCTGAGCCTTCATCCCTGTGGGCCACGCATATTTTTACAAGAAGTGGATTCCTGCACCACTTTATATTATTACACGGATTTAGGTAAAATTCTGAAAGATGGGAGTTTTTAAGCAAGCAAAAACATCATAGAATTATGTGAAGAAAATAATCCAGATTTCCGAAAGTTCAACTGTAAACACATTTTCTCCTGTCTTCACTTACTGTTTTATCTTTGGTTCAGTGACCCATTAACTGCGCATTCCTCTGATGTGTGCTTTTAATATCATCGGCCCGCAAAAAAAAAACGATCCGAGGAGGGCATAATTATGGTCTGGAAATCATAAACGGCGTCAGTTTTCAGGAAGAGTATACAGAAGAAGAAAATAATATTTATCCGGATTCTTTGTTTGTAATGGCTACGATTTATACTTGCAATTTCATTTTTCCATTTCGCCTATCACAAGAAAAATAAAAAAAAGGATTGTTCTTAATTGACGTTTAATATGCAGGAGTGATCAGTTTGACCTATTTATCAGTTTCTAAAATTCTGTCATAACTTGCTTCAACGTGCGTGAGCCGGAACATGTCCGAGTAAAAAGCGTTGATGGAAAATTCTTTCATTTAAGCTACGCTTAGAATAATAAACATTACCTGATTCACGGAAAACCGCTAAAAGTGTTTAGAACATTCAGTTAACAAAACTGTCATGTAACGATGCATCGATAAAGAGCAATTCAATCAGAAATGATTTGATTTGACTTCCCCGTTTCTTTCACCTCTTCAAGTTTATGACTGAGCAAAAGTTATTAGGCTCTTAGCACTATGCAGCAATGATAGTACAAGATTTTCCCGTAATGGAGAAACAACGATAGTTTGCAACAGTTAAAAGAACATCACCTGATGAAATGAAAACAGTTAGACACAGCGTCCTAAGGAAAACTCGACAAACCATGGTGAACAGCCGGTGGATCTCCAACTACAACTTTTTTTTTCTGCTTGATGGACAAAAGGGTTGCAGAGTTTATATGCCATTTATTGTATGGAAAGTAATGATGTCACAAAGCAAAGCTTTCCTATCTCGCTTAGACGAAACTGAGAACAAAGTGACCGCAAATATCTTCCGGGCTAATTTTATGACCTCTAGCTTTAACCCTGAATGAGTTGGGGCGGATATCACGGATTCCTTCCTCATTCAACTGAAGTCGGGAAAAAAAAAACATGCTGATGGCACTTTTCAATATCGAGCGTCTTTTCCTTGTCCTTTTCTTTTTCCAGCATCATCCTTACGACGATATATTCACGGATTCCGAATTTCACTGTCTGTTAAGGGCGCTCTATAGTGCAGTGGTGACCAAGGTCCTGCTTCAACGACTCCTATACTCTTACGAATCATATCAATTAAAACTTCAGAATCTTAACAGTTTTTTCCCTGCGATTTATGAGGGGGACGTTGGGGTGACTTAGAAATCGCAAAACCGAAGAAAAAATCATCCAAAACCGCAAAACCGCAAAAAATTCGGCCAAATCCGAAAACCGCATACGAAACCGTCAAAAAACCGATAGAATGGTGACAAGTGCGGCATACAGAGCAAACTACGCTAACACTTTATTTCATCAAGGTATTTGTGAACTGGGTCATGGACTTGTCTAAAGCCTTCATATCTTGTACGGTATCTGCTAAAATAATAGGCTTTATTTCTGCCGCTCTCTCGAGCCCGGACTTCCGTAAAGCAGCTGGAAATGGAGCCAAGTTAACTTAGGAGAATTTGCACACAAGACCTCTCTAAAATTTCAATTTTGTAATCACAAAAATCTATAGCTCTGGAAACCTCCAATAAAACTCTCTAATTGAACATTTCTATTTGGTAACTAAGACCTGACAGTTTGGAGATTCGATTGGAATGTTTATTCTTGGTCTAAAACATGGGATTGCAATGAGGAAGCTAAGCGGTACTGTTTGTTCCTTGTTTTAAATGGCAGCAGGAACTTGCTCAAAGGTTAAATGTGGTAATAAACAGATACTTAAAATAGGAGTCGAATATTGAACCTCACCGCCTCCGGGGGGCGTGTCCCAGGCGTTTTTTGACCCCTAAAAGAGACCATATTATCCATAACACAGAAAAATAAAAAATACAGCGACTTTTAATGATGGCAAAGACATTATCATCTAATACTTTCACCTGCGTGATAAAAATATAAAAGTGTAAATATACACTTAAAAGTACAACCTCATTTCAACTACTGCAATATTGTTTGGGGAAACTGTGGAGTAACTTTGCAGGACAAACTGCAAAATCTACAAAACAGAGCTAGAGCAGCCCGTGTCTTGACCTACTCTAACTATGACGCTCATGTCAACAATTTATTTGTACTCTTAAGATGGAAATCCCTAGTCTCTCAAAGACAAATTGAAAGAGCAACAATGGTATTTAAGTCCCTACAGGGACTAGCACCTGAGTATCTCTGCTCGAAAATTGTCCATCGCGATTCTGGTTATTGTTTGAGAGACTCTGTGAATAAGGTAAATGTTCCGCAACCGCGCACAAACTACTACAAAAACAGCTTTAGTGGCGCAGTTTTGTGGAACAGTTTGCCATTAGAGTTGAGGAAAGCAGAGTCCCTCAATCAATTCAAACAACTGATTAAAGAGGTTATCTAAGCCATTATTCTAAACACGGCATTCATGCAAGGCAGCTTTTACTGTATGATATTGAGTAAGATCGATAGTTAATGTAGTTTACATAGTTCTATCATAAATTTTAATTGTACATATTTTTTAAATATTGCTGATGAATTGCACCGTGGTTAAATAAAGATTAAATAAATAAATAACACTCTATTCGAGATTAATTGCCGCTCAAATCTAAGAAAAACCGGAAACCAAATAGGACAAAATAGAAAAACCCAAAAAGCACATCGGATAACAAAACCGAAAAACCGCTCGTTTTTTTTACGAAAACCGAAAACAAGATGCTAATTTGAAACGAAAAACCCGCAAACCGCAATGAACACCAAAACCGAAAAACAGAAGTTTCTTGGGCACAAAAACCGAAAAACCGATCTAAAAAATAGCCAAAACTGCAAAACCGAAAATCCCAATGTCTCCCTCATTTATTAGAATTGAATTGCCTGCTGTTTTTTCGCTGAGGAAAGGTTGAAGAAACTTCCCTGATGACGCAAAAACTGTCAAACAGTTTTTAAACGAAAACTGATACTACCATGATAGACGATAAACTGTTAGCAAAAATGGATACCTTTCGAAGTTCCCACTTGTGATTTAAACTCAGTTGCCCTTTTCTTTTCTTTCTGTCAGAGTACTATTATCAGCCGTCATCTAAGGCCCCTGACAGAAATTCGTGTGTAAGAACAAATTAATCGTTGTCAGGCGACTTTCTTCGGCTCACGCAATGATACATGTCCACTTTTTCAGGATTTACGGTTGGATTACGTTCAACCTATGCCCTCTGCACGCTAGTCTTTCTGGTTTCATCATTTTTTAAATTCAAATGTTAAAAATTATACATTAAACTATGGTTAAGCCTCATGAAACCAGTCGCCTTAATACATTGTTCGGTGGTATTCATTTTTGTATTTCGCCTATCACAAGAAAAATAAAAAAAAGGATTGTTCTTAATTGACGTTTAATATGCAGGAGTGATCAGTTTGACCTATTTATCAGTTTCTAAAATTCTGTCATAACTTGCTTCAACGTGCGTGAGCCGGAACATGTCCGAGTAAAAAGCGTTGATGGAAAATTCTTTCATATAAGCTACGCTTAGAATAATAAACGGCATTTAGAAGAAATGGTTTCATGGATATCCTCTCTCTCTAAGATGCTTTTTGAGTTCTTCTAGTCGGTTTTGAAAGTTTTCTTTTGAGGAATTTTTTCTGAGTAACCGGAGGGTCATCGTTGGAGGTCGTTGGTACGGCAAGGAGGCCTTCTTCTGTTGGCATTTTTTCTGACATTTTCGTTCGGCGTTCAATCAGGATGGTCAGGCAAGACCATGGTCTCGATCCTATCTTATGGATCTCTTCAGTTGCCGATTCTGGGGAACGATAGAGAAGTCTCTCTGTTTGTTTAGCTAGAGGAGTTTCTTAGCTTCTTTTATACTCGTTTGTATTCTTCAGTAGTGTGACTTGATTGGCTGATTTATAGTTTGTTCTTATTGGCTGTATAAAGTTGTATTTTTGTGAACCCCTTTGTTCGGTGGTATCTGTTCTTTTTTTATGTGGCTCTAAAGTATTGTGTACGACACCTTTATCATTATTGGTCTTCTTCGTGCAGTTTCTAATAGTTCACGTGACATTGCGGGCTAACCCGTTTTTATATATGGAAATCGTTTCCCAAAAGATTGCGTGACAAAAATTGAGCCCCCGACAAAAAAGCGATGACCAAACGAAGTGAAACAACTGCTGTAACTTTATACGAGTCTCCTGAATGTGTCAATCTGCCATTATTCTCAACTGATGTAAAACAGAGGGCTATTAATCAGGCTATTTTATTGAACGCACGCAATTCTCGAACAAGATTGCCAAAAGTCCTTTGCTTCTCACTTACGACTATTTTCCGGGATCCACACGGTGTTTCACTCTGATACACTCCTTTTATCGATACACTCTTTATTTTGCGTTGCCTGCGTCGTGTCATGACGGTGTCTAAATGTGGTTGGACAAGCATGCACGCGATTTCGTGTTCTCCAATTTTACGGCTTGAAATTTGGTGAATTTGTTGACTTGTGGAGCTACTACAGTTAAGCAATCACACCTTAGTTTAGAGCCTGGTTTAAACCTTTATTGGCAAAGGTTTCCGCAAGTCAACACAAATTCACTAAATTTCCAGCCCTAAATTTCCAGTGACATATGAAAATCGTTTCCGTGAAAAATTTGTCACACAAATCTTTTCCGCTTTTGATAAATTTGGCCTATCGTCTATCGTCCATCGTCTACCGTCTACCGTCTATCTATGCAGCAATGATAGTACAAGATCACAAGTTCCCGTAATGGAGAAACAACAATAGTTTGCAACAGTTAAAAGAACATCACCTGATGAAATGAAAACAGTTAGACACAGCGTCCTAAGGAAAACTCGACAAACCATGGTGAACAGCCGGTGGATCTCCAACTACAACTTTTTTTTTCTGCTTGATGGACAAAAGGGTTGCAGAGTTTATATGCCATTTATTGTATGGAAAGTAATGATGTCACAAAGCAAAGCTTTCCTGTTACGCTTAGACGAAACTGAGAACAAAGTGACCGCAAATATCTTCCGGGCTAATTTTATGACCTCTTTAACCCTGCTGTTGGGAAACATACCTCGTTACGTAACGCAACACAACGGCCCTAATAATAACTTTATTATACACAGAATTCAAAAGGTTGACACTTATTTGTATTGAAGCTGTGTACCGAATAATTATAAAATACATATAAATAAATAAGTATAAAGGCGAAATATATATATAACTTTTAACTTAGCCGGTATTTGTATTTAAAGATGATAGAAACTTTGATCGAGGGTATTTCAATTTTAAAGAGATAAGGATGTTTTTCGACAAGTTAATTGCTTTCAGTGAATTGCTTTTGAACGTAACGAGCGCCATGTGTTTTTAGGAGATAAGAATATGACATGTACTTATCATATGCGAATAATAGATACTAGGTCGGTTCATACTAGCGGACTAAGGATACCTTAAGTACACTTGAGCCCTACTTCAGATGTGAACGGCTTTAATTTCAGCTCAAGTAGCCTACTTTGTGGCCATGGTAACTTATTGCCTTCACAAAAGCCGAAGTACACTCTGAAGTCTAGTTCAGACCATCCTTACGAGCTTTAATACTTATCTACTATCAAAACACATTCCGGAAACGAGCTCGGGTATACTTAACGGGCCTGTGGCATTCTATTACGCATGTGCGGCTGTTTGATTTTTGACCCGACGGTTCGTTTTTCAAAGCCAGTATCAATGACGGAAATCCTGTTTAATCGACACAGTGAGACGTGCCAAAGTTGTAATAGCATTTCTAAACTTCAGTTTGGTAATATACGAAGGACTTGGACGGCATATTCAGGGCCGTAGCCAGAAAAAAAATATGAGTGAGGCAATGTCCGTGGTTAAATTATCTTCGGAAGTATTTTAAGTGTTTATGATGAGTACGTATTAAAGACAACACTGGTATACGAAAGCCGGATCAAGCGAAGGGGCTAGGGTCGAAACGTTCTTACACTTCGTAGCCGCCTTGCATCCAAATAAAGAAGAAAACAAGTAATAGCAGATGGGAGAAGGCACATCGAAAGCTTCATATAGTGAAAGATGTCCATGCAAGCTGGAAAAAAATAAAGTGTATGTGCGTCGATTCCACTGACACGGCCTTCGCACAACATCTTTTGTCCTTGGGGGTGAGACGAAGAATGGGGTTAGTATTTACACTGATTATTGGTTTCCCTTTTCCCTTTAGCACTAGGATTCTTTGTCCTCATCTTAGTGTGCCTTTTATTTGCTATTCGTGTTTTTTAGCCGTCAGTTCAGTTACCATATCATGGAATGATGGCTTTCAGTGTAGGGACGCACAAGGAGCAATTGGCTTCAGCTTTGAAGCGTCTCGATTTACCTGTTGAAGCCCACGGTAGATGAGTATTTTTGTTTGGTAAAAAAGAAGGGGCTGAAATTTTTTTTATGATTAGAATAGGGTCAAGCATAATAGATCTGCTCAGTTTATTTCGCATCATTTAAAAGTCAATTTACCGGTACATTCATTTGCCATTCATTTAGCTACCTTTCTGCACAGAATACAGGTAGCATTTTTGATCAAGTATTTTGAAATACACTATGTAACTAATACTCTACCAAGCAATTGAATACACTATGCAAGACGTATCTTGTTTATGATAAATTGTACAAATAATAATAATAAAAATAAAAATAATAATAATAATAATAATAATAATAATAGTAATAAACAGTAAGTTGCGTTCATTTTAGTCAAACAGAAACCACCTGGTAAAACTATTTGTGTAAGCATGGATCACTTTTGGCATACTGGTCCTTTGGAATGTGCAAACAGTATGTCTCTGATGTACACATGCCAATGAGAATTCCCTACACGCAAGTTTTATACATCATTATCAACAATGATGAGTACAGCAGTATGATGATAGTTATTAATACTGTAAATGAAGAAGTATGTTGTCGTGAAGTATGGGTTGTCATGAAGTATGGGTATGTTCATTGTAAAGAACTTTAAAGGACACTGCAGGTTGACATTACTAGTTCAGTAACTCATGGGTTGTTGTTTAGTTGATGTTTGCTATTGGTACCAACTGGCAGAACTGTTTGGCTTACAAAAGGAATTATGGTATAGATGGTTACCTCAAATAAACAATCACAGACCCTGGGCAGTCAATCACTGTCCTGACCTAGGTTCATCTGCTTAATGTAACAGTAGTGGAATATTGTAACTAGTGATTACTGTTGATAGCAATTATTAATAATTTTCCTGTCTTTTCATATTTACTGGCCTATAATCTTTTTTCTAGGGAACAAGTTTTACACAGCAAGGAAAAAGTTGACTACCCTTGATTGGAATTACTGGCATCATAATGGCTTTTCATTTTCCACCACTGAGCATCATGCTGACACCATCATTGCAATAAAATACAACCACAGAACAAAATCTTGGGATGTGAGGATATTAAAGGTGTCCAAAGATTGTAAATATATTTGGATGCTAAAGGACAAAATTTTTAAACTTCACATTGATGATGACGACTATTTAATCACTCGTGAAGTCTGTCTGGAACTGTGACGATCCCAGATTCATTTCTCCAACAATTGTTGAAAGTGAACCTCTTCCAGCTCATGAGCTCCTAGCAAGAGGCAGAAACAGATTTTCACAAATAAGCAGCTCACAGAGATTTAAATGCAAAACTTTCAGCTACCGTAAAACTAGGAAAAACATGAATGCCCTCACAATAATATGTTGCAGTGATGAAATTACTAACAGTCAGGTGTCAATGGAATGGCTCTAGTCAAGCTAATAAGCCTTGCCTTTTTGCTTCAGTTTTGGTAGTAACTTGAAGTAATAATTATATTAACTGTTTTTCTCTCCAGGTTTTGTGGTGTCATTGTGACATATAGCAATAAGCCAGCTTTGAAACCAGGACAA
>NC_090885.1:36931424-36938924 GCF_036669925.1 Montipora capricornis
TATGCATGTATGTACCATTGTTTCGCATGCTAAAGTGTTATTATAAATAATTTATTTCTCTAAGAGAGTCTTCTTTTCGTGTCGGTCATTCAAAAATTGTTGGAATTGCTTGTTTGAGCTGTTGGATGAATAAGGCAGAACATTTGATGAGGCCCTCCTGTGGGGAGGGGTCCTCGTTCCCATTAAATATTTGCTTTTGTTTCCAGGTTGTTCCCCAAATTACTGTCAAACTTGTTCCCAGCTTTTTGATCCCTAAAATTTAAATTGGTTTTCTTCCCTTCCCTAAAATATTTTGATATTGTTACTTTATTCCCCAGTTCAAATTAGCCATGTTCTCTTCTTCCCCAAAACCCCTGGGTGTGCCTCTTTGATGTTGATTCTCTTATTGGCCTCATAGTAATTCACTGTAGAATTGCAAGACAGAGCAAGTTCTTATTTGGCAGTGAGGGAAAAGTTTTGAATGAATTTTCGCACAATACAAGAAACACAATTTTGACTGCCCCTTCTAGTCTATTCTAGATCTTGCTCTTTTCGGACATGAATCAGCTTGTTTGCACCTTTCTGGCGACCTGCGGGAGGACAAGCTCTAGAAGCTCTTCCTTAGTGAGACTTTCCAAGTCTGGCTTTCCCGTGTTAGGGGCCGAGGTTTTTGTGCAAAATTCATCAGCGACTTCCTTGCAGCTTATAAACGGTGTTCCTTCGAGCAATGGTCAATAAAAGTTTTGTAGTGCTTATACAAATTTTCGCTACTTAAAAACGTATATTTACACGAAACAAATATCAACTTGGCAATTTTTCTTTCCCGATACTCCATTTAAAATTCACGTGAGCGCTATTAATAAAGGGCCAGAAAACCATTTAATGACATTTTTTTTGTCAACAAACATGAGTTGTCCGCGAGCAGAATTCGAACGTAAGCTGTTGCTGTTGTAACTATTCTAAGACGTATTCAGGCTGATATTTTCGAATCAAGTGTAAGAAGACGGCAAAACCGTATTGATAATGTATTCATTTGTGTTAACCTCGCGAATAAAGACTTTAGTCGCATCCTTTCGACGGGGTAGATCGACAGCAAAGCCATTTACGCACAACCGAAATGCACTGTTACCGGTGAAAGGGCAAATGATTGACAGGATAGCACGGTTTTGACTGCCGCGCGCACTGCGGGCGTGGGTTCCGTATGCAAGGTGAGGCTGTCAAGTGCCCACAATGGAGTCACTTGCCTCGAACATGATCTAGCAGAAGCTAAAAGCAGGCTACTGAAGGTTCTGCTAACGTAGATGCAGTCTTGAAAGCATCATTCAGATGATAAATGGCAACTTAACCTTGAGCTGTTTGATAGGCTTTGCCAGACATTTTCTCATTAAGCACTGATTTGGATACCACAGCTCTCACTGCTCAGCTATCAAGGTTTGCCTCATGGCATCCAGATCCCAGATCTGCTGTTAGGGATGCCTTAGGAGGTCACAGGCAAATGAATATTATTATACACTCCCTCCTATTGAGGATTGCAGACCGTTCTATGGCTGGCCTTCAGGCTGTAAAGTGCCTCGACTAGATAACACCATGAATAGCGAACGCTTTAACCAACGTTATTCTAGGTGAACGTGCGATAATTGTGACTATAAAATAGATCACCTCTCCTTTGAAATGTACCGTACAATGGAATTCGTACGATTCAAGCTGACGAACAGGCGCCACATGGTACTAATGCGAATGCCTACACGAGGTCATACTAGGTGAATTTTCGATAAATGTGACTATTACATAGTTCACTTCACCTTTGAAATTTATCGTACAACGGAACTCGTACGGTTAAAGCTGGCTAACAGACGCCGCTTGGTACTAACGCGAATGCCTATACGAGCACATTCTAGGTGTATTTTCCATAAACGTGACTATTACATAATTCACTTCACCTTTTATGCATACAAACTCAAATAAGAGAATTTCTGCCCAACGACAAAATGGCAATGACAGAGGAGGCCTCAAATGCGAAAATACCACAACTGGAGGCGAAGAGTTTTCAACATGGCGGACACACGTGTTCGCCAATTCGGTATCAAAGAACGCCATAACAAGGTCATTCTACACTATTTAAAAACAAGGAACTCGTACAAAACTCAATTTACCTCCAGCAAAGAAAACTAAAGGGAAAAAGGAAAAAACACTTACCTGAGACAGCGGAAAAAAGCAAAATTTTTGACAGAACACGATTCGATTAAAGACACGTCAACTCTCTTCAAGAAGTTACGGTTCAATGATTGTGACGTCACTCCCGGCAGACTAGGTTCGTTCTTCATGTCAGTACCGGAGGTTACGGTTTATGAGATAGAATAACACTACACGATGCTATACAATATGGCGGATCTCACTCTTAGATACCCATAACTCCGCGCGTTACATAGTCCCTCATAGCATACTTGTAAGACACTACAGGTTGTTTCAGGGTAGAACTGGGAAAGCAGAAAACTGCCACATCGCCACCAATCATCAGTGGTTGATGGAAGCCCCGGTGCTTCTCTCGGATGAATCATACATACATACATACATACATACATAGGTAAAGTCTCCGCTTACGAGCCAGAAGGCTCATCAGGCCGGCGCTTATCTCCGGTTTCTGTAGCATGAAGCGACTAGGAGTATTTGTACTCCCCCCTGGATGGGATGCTAGTCCATCGCAGGGTTACCCCCAGCATTACGCCGGTACCCATTTATACACCTGGGTGGAGAGAGGCACCGTGAGAGTAAAGTGTCTTGCCCAAGAACACAACACAATGTCCCCTGCCAGGCCCCGAACCCGGACCACTCGATCCGGAGTCGAGCGCACTAACCATGAGGCCACCGTGCCTCCCATACATACATACATACATACATACATACATACATACATACATACATACATACATACATACATACATACATACATACATACCCACTAATTGACCGCTCCCCACAGGGACTTTTCAGGGCCAATGAAACACAAGGAAACGGACTGACAACAACTGAAGTGAGGATTCCCAACTGGCCGGAAGCAAACCAGTTGGCTATTTACCAGTGCAGCTGGGAAGTTGAACCAGGGACTACAAGGACTAACAAATTCCACGAGTGGTCAGAGCGGGGCCCCGGATCTCAAGGCAAGCGCCCTGACCACTGGGCCACACTGCCTCAATGATCTGAACTAAATGGTGAGTTGAAGCCTTCACTTTAGATTTAGACTTTGAGAACAATGTATATCGGGTATTTAGAGGGATATGTTCTGGACACTTTTTCTAATCTTTTCAGTTCATCTGGTTCAGAAAATAAGCAATTGGTCGGACTGCAAAATAATGATTGTACCAAATCCATCAACGTCATCAAGTGACTCAGGTCCATCGAGTAATTCAACAACTGAAACAAAATGTAAGCATTTAGTAAAAAACGAAAGCGTGAAACTGAAGCTGGTGAAAGAAAAAAAGGCAACAGACTGAAGAGGACAAAGAACTTCACGACTACTTATCTCTTGAACTAACAGTCAAGCGAAATGAAAGACAGGAGAATAAGCTTAAATGTCTTCAAGAAAGTTACTCTTTACAAATGCATTCTTAGATCGTGGCCAGGATTTTTCAAAGAAGGAGAGGAGGAGGGGGGGGGGGGGGAGGTTGGGGGTCACATTGTGTCAAACAGAGGGTACTCACCAGATTGTGGCGTTTTCGCCACCTGAATATTGTAGGTTGTTTCCCCTAGCTACGCCCTTGCATAGTTACTTACTACTTTAAGTCATATCAGGTGTAAGGTAGACAATTTTGAAAAATGCTGAAAGGTAGATGATGCAGAATCCACATTCCATCTACTGGCAAACATAATGTCAAAGCAGTTGTGCTAGAGGATTTTAGACATCTCAATCCACCATTGAGGGTCACCACTACAAAATTTACTTTTCTATAATTTTATAAAGATAAAATCGTGCTGCACCATACTAGATTAGATTTCGTTCCATGATTAACATATTGCTGATAAGCTGATAATTTGATTCTGGCTTCAGAACTGAAAGTACTTGACAACTCTAGGGCAACACATGATTTTATGAGTACAAGTTTGTATGTGGCATAAGAAATAAAGATCACATAATGTCTGGAACAAGGACTTTCTCAGGCAAAGTCAGATTCTTCAGAAAAGGTATGTCATAAATGTTTTTATGTTAAATATAACTTAAATTAGTAGACATGCGCAGAAATGTCAAATTCTTTATAGAGGTCAAAATCGTGAAATTCTAATAATTGACTGCATATATCATAAAACAAACTCGTTTGTTTTGAAGTTCCTGATAGAGGGAGACCTATTACAGGATTCCTGTGGAAGTACCCTCAGTCTTTCACTGTACTATAGTCTTCAAAAACTGATTTGTGGAAGAGCCTCTATTCTTAAAACAAAAGCAGAGCTGTTACAGAACTCATATATTGATATGAGTTCTGACACTAGTAATATGAGCACATCATTAGTTACAGAACTCATATTTTTGTATGAGTGTCTATCAATAAATTGGAGTGAGTTGTCTGCATGATTAATTTGGAATAAGTTGTATGTTCTGCATTGGGTTATAACGCACCATCCACACACTTACTGGTAAGTGCCTTTTCGTTGGCTTACATTATGTCCTATATTTCATATTTTTAAATTTTTCAGTTCATTTTGACAAGTGCAAAATGATAGGGAAAAGGTGGAGAAGGGTGGAAAGAAAATACACAAGCTTGACTCTTTGTGGGAAAAGGCTGGATCTCAAGTTTCTCAATCTGACAAATCTACAAATACTGTAAAGGCCAGCTTTGAGGAAACTTAGGCTGATGATGTGATTGAAATTGAAACTGAAGACTTTATTGGTGCAGATGTTCAACTAAGCTCTGACAAGTAAATATAAACTGATCAAACGGATATTTTTATCCAGCAAGAAAGGAGTTTTTTATGTAAACGTCTGGTGACTGTCATAAAAAAATAACAGCCGCGCGCAGTGCTTATCTGTTGAGTTAATACAGCAATCATTTGGCTCAGCAGTTTACAATTTTAATGTTACACGTTTAAAGAATGTTAAAGCTATAGCTAAGCTATATTTTCCATTATGGTATATTTTTGCATAAATCCCTATAATTTATACGCTAATTAATTTCTGTTGTGGCTATTCCAAATCTTATTAAAAATATTGATTATACCATGAATTATTTTATCATATAAATAAATCATATAATATAGAAATATTGTACACACCCTCCAGCCAAGAAACGAAACAGTCTCCTAGAACAAGGGAAGATACCTGAGGACTGAATTTATTGCAAATTTTTAGACAATACAACAGCGTTTACGTCGGCCAATCCTCCTTCCACGTCACAGTTTAAATGGGATGATAACTTATGCGAATTTTATGATACCATTAAATTCCTTGGAGGACAACCTCATCCGAGGACTTAGTTTCCTAGGGACAGGAAAAGGGGGTATAAAGAACTTTGACACTTTTGCCGACTTCAACTTAGGAGGACCATCTACCAATGCTTCTAAACGTTAACAGTCAGGGTACACTACGAAAAGTGGTATCATAAAGCCACACTTGCAGTCGTTTTTGTCCATCTCCAGAGATCCTCTTGCAAATGTGGTACACATAATAGACTGGGAAGTAGTCAAAGTCATTCCAATAACCATTGCATGCGATGGACGGGACAGCCCTAAAGTCAGGTCTTGAATTTGATGGAAGGCGGAATTGCATCGTAGGACTTGTAGTTAATAAACAATTTAGTTTTGTACAGGAAATTCCAGTGACGAAAGTGAGTAAAATAAAGGAAGACCTTGTGACAAGTGCCAATGTCTTGTATGTGATAGCAATGGACAGTGGGGCATCTATGCCAGTAGGCGTGGACTACCTTCCAAAAAGTGTATCAGAGGAGAAAGTATTTGACCTGTTCGAGAATGCTGTCAAAACTATCCAGATCTGCAAGAGATGTCTGGCACACCTACAGTCTGTGCAGCACATAATAGACCACAGAGACTCTGAGTGTTGTAGCACTTGTCAAAAGTTGCAATTGAAGGCAGTCTGCCCTGCGTGTGCTCAACAAGGACAAGTAAGTTACATTCCCTCACTTAGGGCATGTTCTCGGTGTTGTCAAGACGGCGTCCAGTGTTACCGTACCGTTGTTTTTGTTGTCGCATCCGATTGTGAATGGTGTAATAAGATGGCATTGGTGCAAATTAAGGAGATGAGGAAAGAAGGCATTATTCCCATTGACATGTTGTTACTTGTTGCATTGCCAAATGTCGTCCATCTAGGCAAAAGCCTAAAAATTGGTTCATTCTGCTACAAGGTGAGCGGAGCAACTTAGTCTTGATTCATACCCTGTGTGATTGTTACACGCCCGAACTTTGAAAAAAGCTAAGGAAACTTTTGACTCTGGATTCGGTGCGAAATAAGGATAGAATGGATTACAATAGTGTGGTATTGCTGACACGTTCAGAAGTTTTCAAAATAGTCAAGGCTTTTCCACCGGTGGTTCATACGCTTATGCCTGAAAAGTATCGCTAATGGAAAAGCAATATGCGGGACCTATATCCTCATCCACTTGCTTTTACAACCGGACCCATGGGTAGGCTGCTTGTGATAGACCACGATCCACAGAAGAAGTTGTCTAAGCTTTTGCTGCTGCGCTTCCATAACCCTGTTGATGTTGAATTCCTAGTTGTATGCTTATCGGACGGAGTCGCTTAAATAGCGGAAAGAGGAGCTCAAGGAGTGAGATACGTCAATATAGAGGGATCAGTGAAACTGGATGTGAAAAGTCTACGCTCTAAGGCTGCACTAGTGGAGGAACTTCGAACCCGACGACTTCCTGAGAATGGAACAGTTGCACAACTCAAAACGCGACTTGCAAATCATTTGAAGATGATTTTGGACAACTTAAAGCGAAAAGACTTTTTAACTTAGATCCCAACTCTCCCAAGTTGGAGAAGCCATCAGCACTTTGTTTTGTAACTCCAGGTATTCTTATCTGTCTTATCTGTGCTGATTCCGTGTCGCTTGTCTGAATTTTAAATGATCTCCCGTGTCGGGCTTTAATCAATACTCGCGTCCCTGTCGGAAATTAAAAAAATTAGTTGTCGTTGTCGGAATTTCAGTAACACACAGGGCAAGTGTGTTTTATTTAGTGTGATCACGTCACTTTAGAAAAGTCGTATAACGGCGCGTGATGTGGAAATGCCTGCAGCTTGAAACTTGATGGGCGTTCCACAGTTAACCGATTTCGCGTATCGAGCATGTAACAGGCAAATAGCCATCGCATGGCGTGCAATTTGAGACAAAAAATTGATTTATTCGTCCTTGCTATGACTGCTATGTCATGTGCAACAATAAAATTGTTCCACTCATCCGCAAATTTAAAATGAAGACCATGCTAACTTAACAAAACATGGATAAAGATTGGATGTCCTGTACAAAAGTGAAAGTGTCAGTAGCACAATGTTCAGTTGGAATGTGCGGAGATA
>NC_090885.1:36951424-37001424 GCF_036669925.1 Montipora capricornis
TGACCAGTATCATGCTAGTTTACAGCATACATCTTTGATATTGGACATCCATCTTTTGATCAATTGACACCTGCCAAAACAAGGAATCCGTTGACCAGGATCACGTGACCATATCGCGGGCTCAAGCTTAGAGCTCATCGAGGTCAGCTGTTTTTTCAGTTGACCGCTGACCATGTACTGGTTTTCGATTGGATTGCAGGCTCTACCCAGGTTAACCCACCTGAACATAGGCGAGGCTTCATTTTTCGCGCAAATTGTGTGGCTCGACGCGGCTACACGGCCATACTACATCAACGAAAGTTCTTACACAGTCAATGCTTTTAGGTCTTCAGGTGGAAAACGGTTTGTAAGATGTTTTCTTTCTGCATTTTTCGCTGGTTTCAATCCAGTTTGACATATCATGATATTTATGGTCCTCACTGGTGGCTACGCAGTTATTCAAGTCAAGCATCGGCGGAACTTAAACTTAAAGCTGAGTGTTCATTTTTAATTTGCTTAGAGTTGCTTTTTTCTCTGTTTTGCAATTTTTAGCATATCTTTAGAAACTCTGATAAGGTTACATGACGCCTGGAGGACCTATGTCTACAAAAGAAACGAAAGGAGAGCGAAAGAGAACGACAACGACAAAACAGAATACCAGAAATAGCTCATACTATTAGCGCGGAAGAAGTTACTCCACAAATTCTTTCCTTGCGCACTAAACCGTTTGTTATTTTAATTTTTGAAGTTTTATTGTTATTTATAAAGTGGATGCGTATTTTTAAAAGGTGGTTTAATCGGTTCTTCCTTTGTTCAGGAATGAAAACTCATGCGGTTCAAGAAAAAATTATTGCCAAACTGGTCAAACTCATCGCTTTGTGATTCATGCGATATCGGTTTTTGGCGTAAAATTTACCGTGGAATTCACTAGTTAGGCAATGAATTTTTCTATAGAAGAAAGCAAAGAAAATGATTTAATTATTAAAGCACAACCGGAAACATCACAACGCGGACAATTCGAAACCTTTTATTTTCACAAACCCTACAGGCAGATTTAGGCTTTTAGGCTTTTAGGCTTAGCATTTTCCAATTCTTCAGCTCATCTTTAGTCATTTACTGAAAATCATGCGTCGGAACATAGTTAATAAAAGGGAATGGTTATGAAACCCGACAAATTTCTTTTTAGTAGGGTTGTGTTCTCTTTTTTAGTCGTGACCGTGCACGAAAAACAATAGTTGTTTACTCCGTAATGAGGAACTAACCAATAGAAACGTGTTGGATACGTAATTCATGCATAGTGTATAAGCGCAAAACAAAAGAATGTGCACGGTCGTGGACTCTCCAACCTAAGTCTTGGAATCTTTGTTTGCCCCTTTAATGTTTACTGAGCTTCAAAACCAGCCCCCTCCATTAACTATGGTCGGAAGCAGTTTTGCTATGATTGCCCAACCGTAAAGATTGTTGGCATCTAAATCATGAGTTTGCTTGGATTTTTCTTCAGAATACAGCCCCTGCATTATATCTGTTGTTTGCTTTGGAGTGTCAAGTCTCTCAATGTTTACTTGCAAAGTTCCAATGAGTGAAAAACAGCCGTGAAGCAATGCTGATTTTGCGTCCTTTTGAAAGCGAGCCATTTTGTAGTACTTGGCGCTGGGATTCATCTCTTGTAAGGATGATACAAGCGAAGTATATTTTATACAATACAACTAATATAAATCCAAATGTCATGAAGATGATAAGACAAGGATATGACCCTGCTAGACTTTTCATCTCTGATTCGTAAGAGTAATGATGACGATCATGTTAAATATGACGAACGAACTCCATTGATTGGTTCTTGCCTTGCTCGGCAGAGCGGGTTGCGGTGACTCTAAGAAGAGAGAAAGAAAGAAAGAGGAGATCAATATCACAGACGCAGTTTGGCGTAGTATTTTTCGGCAACTGCAGGTGACTCTTCGTCGCATGCATCTAGAGAGACATTTCAGCTGCACTCTTTCCACTTAAAGGTGCCACGTGATTTACTCAGAAAACATGACAAGTTCTACTCATAAAGTGTGTACTATATAGTCTCTAGTATCGGGGAATTTAAGGGAACAATCCTTTGACTACTTTAGAGGACTGTGAATTAAGATAATATTCTATAAACGTAGAAAAAATAAGGATTGCTTCTATCAGTCAAATATACTATCAATCGGTAGAAAGACCATGAATAACTCGTTCAGTCTTTACCTTCTGGCGAATAAGAAGGGCGGCAGTCCTCGGACGGTTGAAACTACTTTAGTTGTGCTGGAGAGCTCTTTACGATAAAATCGAAAGCTTGCGAAGGCTCACGAACTTGCTTTTCTGTAAAAAACGGGAATTAGGAACGGTTTAGCATACTTACGATCTATAAATTATGACACTACATCGTTAGCATATAATCACTGGGCATTATGCACAAGACCTTACCAAATGCTCCTTCTTTTCATTCAGCAGAAGTTCTGCTAAGTATTACTGCGTTTTTCATAATTCTGCGGAATTCATTTTCAAGCGCAAACGGCCAAACTGACAACCCAGTCTACGCTCACGGAGCGTATAGTTCCCAATGGGTTTGAATTGACGCTGATGGGGACTAGGCCAATTTGCGTAAATCTTACTCTTGGTAATGGACTCTTGATCAGTCTTACATCATTCCAAGTTATTCTAACGTAGCCATACATAATTTACGAAATCGACTCGGGCTACACTCGAGGGGAATCTTGAAAAAACTTACGGCCTGACATTTTTAAACGGATTATGGCAAATCACCTGGATTTTAAGTTGTTTTGCTCAGAATCACCTTGTTTGTGATGTAACGATAATTTTATCAGTAAATGAATTCCACAAGTTTTGACAGTTTTAAACTCGTAATTAACGAGCACCCTAAAATAACCCGACATAGCCCCTTTAAGGTAGAGATAGACTTTCAGTACTTTCGTCTCACAGCTACCTTTTGACCGACACCCTAACAAATCCGAGGCATAGAGGCTAAAATAAATGCACTATGAACGAGATTTCGAAACTCTCCGCAAACCGGCGCTGTCGAGATTTTGATATCGGATGAAAAGTTTGCGAGACCCAAGATTTTGGACGTACGAGTCGCCACCCCTAATGCTCATGCAAAGAAAGAGTATCATGGTATTTTTTATATTGGCTAATTTCTGTTGCCTGTTTTCAATTTATATGTTTGTGTATGTAGAAACCTCTTGAGACCTCAGATGCTACCACATTTTAACATTATATGGGCTCATCCTCGGTGTAAAAACCTGTGAAATTCACGGATGACGTAACACAAAGGAAACCAAAAGAGCAAAAGAACATCAAACAATAACCTAACCCTACCACGAGCGAAAACCCCTTATATGAGCTGTAGCACATCAAGTTTGTTGTACACTTGAACGTCTCATTCGAAAAGGGCATGCAATATAAATTTTAAGTTGCTTTCTTTTAATGTTGCGAGGGATTCTCTCCCCCACAAATTGAGGAAGGCACTCTATGTGGGTAAACGAGAAAAAGTATGACAAGTATGAAACCTGAATCATAGTAGATGCTGAACATATTTGGAAGGCACAATGGCGAGGTAAGCTGTACGTTTTGCTCAACACCTCTCTGAGAAAGACATCATGTTTGGCATATTCAAGTGTTAACTATATTTTGTTAACTGCGAAACAGTATTTATACTCTTGCAGGCAAAATAGATTGCTGCCATCAATTAATTAAACTGTTTGATGCCAGAATTAAAACTTTTCATTCACTAAAGAAAATGGTCCCCTAGCTAAATAATAAATTGGCTGCTTACAATGACAAATGGGAGAAGTACATTTAGTGTTTCTTTTTTAATGCATTATTGCTTTGTTGCTGCACAGTACTGCAGCATTATCATTCCATATAATACTTGTTAACTAATAAAGAAGATTAGGGGTTTTTCGGTGTGCAGTTTTTGTGTCCTGTGTATAGGTATGATGCACTTTCTCTTTTTCTTTCGAATTTTGCTTGTTATTCACTTGAAAAAAATAATGAAAATCAAGAGAAAATGAGGGGACAGAGAAGGAGGCTCCCGGTCCAGCCCTTGGGATATGTCATGTCCACGAAAGTTATTTTTAGACGAGCGGAAGTCTTCCAAGACGTCCGCATGCAGGCCAACCTCGGTCCGATGTTTGAAAGAAAATATATATTCATCAGCCTTCCACGTGCGCCATCATCATGCTTACCGTGAAAATCCAGCTCCTTGCACATAATGCAGAGACTTCTCTAAGTACAAAGATTCCACAGGTTTGATAGTACCACAGGCAAGACGAGCTGAACCACCATCTTCTGCGAGCCCCACGATTCCGCGGCCGGCAACTGTGGAAACCAATTCATTAATACTTCGATATGTATACTTTGTAAAATGCAGCCTTTTTAAAAGCCTAGAGATAAAAATGTAACGTGTACTCAGTTATATACAGGTGCAAGATGCATAAAAATCCCCACTAGCGATGATTCCCCGTTATAGTAGTGATACATAATCGGTCGTGGCTGTTTGGTCAATTGAAAAGCTGGTCGGGATCAGTGTTCATTGTTTTGTTTTTCAAATATTTATTTTTTGCAGCTGATTGAGTGTATATTTAGCGGTCAATTTAAGGCGGCAGTTGCATATTCACTACTTTTTATTTTCCTTTGTTTTTCTCGGGTCAAGATGATCTCACCTGACATGTCTCCGAACAAAGGAAGATCACAATCAGTGAAGAACTGTTTTCCGAAACCAACATTCAATCGCGCATGTTTTCCAGAGAGATCCCCAACTTCACAACGCATTATGTTGTTAGAAAAGCAAGAGGTTTTGTAGGTCCCTGAAAATCGAAGAAATATATATATTTCACTGAAACCGATGGCATTAGACTCTTATTCAAGCACTCATTCATTTTCACTCACGTTTTTCTTTTTCAACCATACTTAGCGTGGTGACAGTGAACGCACAAAAAGGAAAGGCATTCGATACTTACGGATAAATGGACGTGGTATGGGTTATAATGAGGTCCAAGACTCTTACATCTCTTTCCCATTTCAGCAAAGGTGTCGTTTCCTTCAGGGTTCATATGCACATGCCATGGATGATCCACGCTCTGATGATGGAAAGTCAACAATTAATTAATATTGATGCCTTTTCTTGTCTTCTTCTTTATAAATAGAATCACTATCATCTTTTTCTTCTTATCACGATCATCTTTTTTGTTTTTCAAATCGTAGCAAAATATGATTAGTTTTCATTGCTAACTTCAGCCATTCTGCCGTTCTTAAAACATTCATTTGATAGCTGATGGTTTGTCGTGGATCCTTGGTCCATTGTGAAGCTTCATATGACTGTATAGTTTATTATCCCTCCTGCATACTCATTAGCATTTAGTTATGGGAAAGTCACCCCAGACGAGCAAGCTCGCTGGGGAAAACATGAAGAGTGCTAATAGAGTAAGCAGAGGGCCAGGGGTGGGTGGGTGGGTCGATTCCAACCAAAGTTAGGCAAAACTGACAACTATGAATAATTAACTCATGCTTATATAATACGCACGAGGGCTAATGAATATTAATGAAGTATGAATAGTTCATTATCCCTCCTGCATACTCATTAGCATTTAGTTATGGGAAAGTCACCCCAGACTGCGCCTCACTATCGCCGAGGAATTCGCTGGCTTATCCCCACAACCAAAATAAATCCCCAACCTCACCCATCCTTAACGCAAATCGCCCTAATTTCCAACCCTCACTAATATGCGAGCACGACTATAAAAGATTCCAACACATTTAAAATTATTTCTACAGAGCTAACTGGACAGGACACCCCCAAACGAATTAGTGAAAACCGAAATAGCACATTCAAGCTGAAGAAAACATTCCAGTAAATATTCACTAAAGTTATCTCTAACAAAAACAAGAAAAGCAAACTGTAACAACGCTCAAGTTTGAGAAAATCAGACATAGTCAAGCTTTACACCTTGAAACATGCATTCAGCGTATACATTCACACCATATCAGAAAGAAAGTAAGCCTAATGTTTAGAAAGCAAAGGTAAAACCTTGCAGGTCATTATACTGCTTGTAAACTTTTGTTAAATCCACCTCCAACGAAGACATGGTATCCGCTGCTCCACCAAGGCCAAGAACCTGATTCAACTTAATGTAATGACGTGCTGTCGACGAGGACTTCCATCCCACGTGATCCATGATCGTATCAAGCTTCGCCCCGGAAATAGCCAACGAAATTGCACAACCACTCCTTAGACCATGTAAGGTAACGTTCCGATTAACAAAAGCTGGAATCCGGCGAACATACGTCGAGAGCCGTGCCTGAGCGGTAGCCGACTCAAAAGGTGCCGGCAAAATTTCACCAGATGGGTTGAGGGGTCTAAACAAATATCCTTGTCGGATAGAAATTTTTAACAGGTCGCATACAGCAATGTAAACTTCCACTGCGGTAACTGGGCAAATAGTAGAATCTGGATGACGCTTGAGGGCAAAAACGTTCGAGGTTCCGTATCGGAGGGACTTAGTTAATGTATGGTTAAAGAGTAGAGCCTTCTTTTCCGGGAAATAAAGAATCCCCTTTGTTTTCACTCGACCAAGATCTCCAGCTCTGTCACCACTAAAAAATTGTACCTTAAAAAAGGCCTGATCCCTTGCCAAAACAAATAACTGCACCGAAGAGCGAACATGTGAGTTCAAGCGCTTGGTTATTTCTGACGATAAAAGCACCAAATCCTGCAAAAAAAAAGGTTCAGCCTGTTTCTGCACGACTCTTGCACCGAGCTGTTCCTCCCTGACGGCTGATAAATAGGACTTAACCAATGGTGAAGCTGCAGGGTTGGCAATCCCCGGAAAAAGACTATCTGTTGCTGATCTCCCATACTTATTAAACATAGCCCTCAGTTTTCCAATAATCGAGTCAACGGAGCCATATGCTAAACGCTTAGGGCAAACACAAGAAGAAACCCTGTTCTCGCCAAAGAACGGGCAAGCAACCATGTGTACCACTGTTTTGCCAAAATTATCTTTCCAGATCAAAAAGTCTACTACGTCGTCTGGTATAGCCGCAAAAACTCCATCTCTAAAGCACTTCTCTGTTTTTGATAAGGAGTAGCCTGCTGCTTAGCAACCAAAACTTTCTTCCGCTCCCTTATAGAACACAAATCGACAGGGGCCTTGAGGCTCTTCAAAGTTTTATATGATCTCGTCTGACGCTGGTAACCACATCTCTGGCAATAACGGAAATCAAAGTCGTTGGGCTTGGAACAAGCCGGACATGACACCGATGGCTGAAAAAGTCTGGGCACCAACGGCAAAGACTGAAAGAGAAAATAGTTCCTCCTGTTAAGTTGTTACGACATGCTCTTTCCCATCCTAAATGCCCAGAGGCTATATGGAGAGGATCCAGGTCTAAATCCATCCTTCGACGGAAGAAGAAGCGCATCCAGTGATCCCTTCTCGGCCACCAAAACATTGTTGCTGGACACCGCATTTAACAACGGCCACCACCCGGGTAATGGAGACATCAATGGTACCACCACCGTAACAACCGCATCTACCGATATGAGGAAACGCAAAAGAGGACCAGTCAATGCAAATGGCGGGAAAACGTAGGCGTTGACGCGGTCACCATCACACACAGAGAGGTCTTGGTTAAAAACATTAACACCCGATGATCCTGGCGTAGGGTAGGGCGTAAAGTGCTTTAACGGGTTTCCACTCCAGTCACGTTGAACGTTGGAATCCAACGACATCAAATCAAGATCATGGCCATTAATTCCACCAAAACTACGCTGGACGATTTCCCAAACCTCGGAGAAAGCATGGCATCGGAGCGAGACAATCTTCTGGAAAACCAATCTGCCTCGTTCAAGTGAGAAGGAACAAAAGACATTTCTAGGGACATGTTCCTATCCACCAAGAACTGGAAAATCAATTGCGAGATCTGAGTTAACTTCCTAGAGCGTGGCCCACGACCGGACCAAGCGTGGAGAACAACCATGCTGTCTACCTGAGCATCAATCCTGCAATCAGAAACGCTTTCAGGAAGTGACTGTAATCCCTTGAGGACGGCCCACATCTCCTTCACATTAATATGCTCATTTCGAACAGTTTCTTCCCAGTAGTCACCAACAGAAATTGTCCCGGAAGGAAGGTGAATTCCAACTCCCCAACGGAAGGACGAAGAATCTGACGTCAAGGAGATAGCTACGTGCCGTTCACTCCTCCACCGAATCGCCTTTTCCCAACTATCAAGGAACCTCCAAAACATAATTTCCTCTCTCAGATTCGGAGAGAAATTCACCTCACCACCTCCGGAAGCCTGCGAGATTGACGCCGCCATTTCTCTGATGTAAAATTTAGTCGCTGGGAAAGCCAAGGAGAATGAATTGCACTTCCCCATTAGCCTCTGCAAAGACTTCAAGTGGATAGTAGATTCACGCAAAAGTATCTGCTCGCGTAGCTGAGCAAACTTCATCTTCTTATCTTCAGGAATGCAAAAGGCCTGGGCTACAGAATCCACTATCATGCCTAAATAACAAATCCTAGTTACAGGCCCAAGAACACATTTGGAGAGGCCCAAAAAATAACCGAGGTTTACAAGAACCGAACAGACTATATACAAAGCCGCCACCGCAGATTGATAGCTGTATTCCGACGTCCTCTCCGACAATGGGCGTGACCAAAACCCCTTCACAGCAAACAGTTCCCCATTCAAACGGTCATCAATATACAGAGAACATGCGACCCCCAAACCCCTGAAAAAATTTGTCGGACCCAAACCCACAGTCTGGTAAACAAACGGAGAATTTTTCCAACCAAAAGGAAGCGTAACTCCAACGAGCCACCACCCCAGCCACTCAATACCAAAAAACTGCTGAGAACTAGTAGAAAGCAAAATATGGTCATAACCAGACTTGTCATCAATCTTACTCATGTAGGAGTTGGGATACACGAAGCGAGGCACCCCAACCAGCGTTTCCAGTGAAAAGGGAGTGTCTGCCATCCACAAATTTAAAAACCGGGCATCAATGCATAACCTTGGCTTTTGCGGTTCAATCGTCATAGGAAGGACGGGATGGGGCGGCGGCACTTCAGCCACTTTACCCCAAACACGGATCGCCCCTGTTTCAATACGCTGTAAAATTGTTTCCGTAACAAACTTCGAAAACTGTTTGCAGGAGTAGTGATTCTTGAAAATCATAGTAGGGGGTTCCGCACTCTCATACTTTATGCCCATAAAAGCTCCCTTAAAGGGCTTCATGAACTTCTTGACATCCACCCCATGCTCCAACCATTCCAAGACATCCTTCGCAGGTTCGTACCCGGCCAAATTTTTTCCCAGAGTTCAATTCGAGTACGAAGTTGACCCGAACGAAAGGAGTCCGGATCACGAAACAACAGATCCCGTAAGATGGGAGTTTCCCCCGCAACAATACCTTGAACATGGGTTAAACAAGCGTCTTCTGGAGTCATTTTCACCGAACTCGGATTACCCTCCCAAGACAACCATCGGATTTTGCCATGCTTGCTTCTTTCCTCCGCCTCTAACGGCATAAAGGTCATCGTATCTCCCTTGAGACGTTTTGACTTAGGCTAGAACCAAAACACCGAAAAAAAAAAAAGAGAATCAAAAGGACGTACTTAAATGGAGACTGCAAATCCGAGTTCGGAGGAAATGACCACCGTAGCCCGAGTAATCGGGCTCAAGGGCATGCCTAAAGGCAAAACGCTTGTGGGGTCATTCTCCCAACCTCGAGACCACAGACTAAAGGAAAAAAATAAAACATCACATATTTAATAGTGTCTTTACACTTTATTATTGTCAATACAAATATCAAGACAATCCCGATTTCCATTCCAGAACAGGAAAACTTCCAATGATTTCACAATCTTAACGTTTATCTGGGAAAGAGAGCGAAATATGAACCTCCTTTCCACACACCCAGCACTTTCTCGCCGACGGCGGCCTGGGGCTGTAATTGGAGCCACGCCTTTGGTATGGAGCTGGAGGCCTACGCGTCCGTCCAGTGAACGAAGGTTGACTTACTGCCGCGTGCGGCTTAGTTGCCTTGGAAATAACCTTTGCCACCTCGGCCTCATCCTTAGACGCCACCAACTTTATTAACACCTGTTGAAGGCACGGGTTGCCTAATAAAGGACGGCACTGCCTCAGCACTACTTCAAATCGTAAAGCTCTTTCATCCTTTCTTTCCTTGGTGACATTAACCACTTCATCCAGGGCGGCGATCGCCGCATATGGATCAAAAAGAGCAGCTGGGCGCGAGATCACCATTTGGAGAGTAGACAGCGCGCACTCGATTGCCGATGAATCGATTTTCTTCTTCCACTCATCCAACTCCTTCTTGAGTGAACTGACCGTTGTGTTCGGAATCTAACAAAAGGAGAAAACGCCATATAACTCCTTGATATCCTTAAGCCAGTCCCTACTTTACACTGAGACTGTATCCTTCGAAATCACATATCCTCTTCCTTTAAATTTATTATTTCATACCCTGATGCAATTCCAAATTCCCAACATAAAATTACAACGAACCTTCGCATCAGTTCTCACAACCCGTAAAATAAAGCACACGGCCACCAAGTGACCTAGCGAAATAACCTCCTCTCCTCCACGAGGTCTGGTTGAAATGGATCTAACGCCTTCTATTTCCGCGAACAGACCAGACGCCCTGTTCATCGGTCCTCGACCGTCTTCTTTTGTTTTTTTTTTTTTTATTACTTTCTATCGCGCCACCTCGTGGCTCAGAGCATACCCACTGCTCAAATGGTCCTCGACCATTTTCTTCCCTTTTTTTTTTTTTTTTACCATGCCACCTCGTGGCTCAAAGCAGACACACTGCTCAGTCGGTCCTCGACCATTTTCCTTCCTTTTTTTTTTTTTTTCACGCCACCTCGTGGCTCAGAGCAAACACGCTGCCCAATCGGTCCTCGACCGTTTTTTCCTTTATTACGCCACCTCGTGGCTCAGAGCAGACATGCTGCACAATCGCTCCTAACCATTTTTTTTAATAATTCTCCATTATTATTCCCTTTGACGCCACCTCGTGGCTCAGAACAGAAACAAACCCTGGCCGAGACCACACGCCCCGCGCCCTTCCCAAGGGACAAGTAAGAAAAAAGGGTGTCAATGGCATAGCTAATTTTTCCCGTCCCGAACAAAAAATAAGAAACAGCTCCCAAATATTGCAAACCCTAATTCATAAGAATAAACGAGAGCAACAGCAGAAAAAAAACACAATATAAAACAACAACCTATCCCCCAACATTTGAGGAACCGAACCGCGGCGAGTCCAAAGGAATAAGTTAACAATCACGTGCTCGAAGCACGAAAATTAAGACTGGCTTCCGAGAAACCGGAAGGAAACAAACAAGAAAATGCAACGTGATGCAACCACAAAAAAAAAATACCTACTAACCCCAGCTATAAAATACGAAACTAAAAGGAAAACATTGCAGCGGACATATACCTCAAGGCTCACCGCCGAATTATCCGGCACATTCGTCCCCGCGGCGTTTCCCAGTGAAGAACTCTGGAGCACATTTTCGCCGCTCGCAGTTGTTCCCGATGTTGTCCCGACACCAGCCTGAGATAAAGACGAAGACGGCGGAGTGGTTTGCTGAACAGAACCTTGAAGGGGTTGCAAAACTCGCTGAGCGCTCGACGGGACGTTCACGTCAGACGGACGCTCCGGTTCGGTCATCTTGACACGGTTCCAACCAAAGTTAGGCAAAACTGACAACTATGAATAATTAACTCATGCTTATATAATACGCGCGAGGGGTAATGAATATTAATGAAGTATGAATAGTTTATGATCGTAACATGAAATAGAGTACCGAAGTGTGACGTCACAAAAAAATAAATTTGTGAAATTATGAGATTTGGCGCCATTTTCAAATAGAGCGTCCTTAGAAAAGGGTCCTTGCCAAAAATCACCTCTTAATTGTAATTCCCAGCCGAAATATAAAGGATGAAAGTTTGATACTGCCCCATATAAATCTCTCTAATTTTGAGCTGGTTCCAAACTGAAGGAACCAGAACAAATTTTGAAGGGTTTGTATGGGATGCTATCAAACTTTGATCCCTTATATCTCCATCGGGAATTGCAATTCAGAGCTAATTTTGAGTATGAGGGCATCATTTAGGATCCTCTATAAGAATATGACATCATATCCCAAAATTTCAAAAAATATATTTTTGTGACGTCATCACTTCGGTACTCTATTGATATTTGCTCAAGATACCATGCATGCGCATGAATATTCTTACCTTTTTTCTGGAACTGGAAGCATAGTTCAAATCAATATAAATCGATGTCTCTTCAGATACAATAAACTGTTCGTGGGACTTCTGCTGAATCTGAAGAAAAATCTTATAATTATAATATATCACTCAAGAAAGAAACGATAGTTTTCAATTTACAAAACATGTTTCGACATTCTCGTGTCATCTTCAGTTGCAAATGAGCTTTCGGTTATACATTTGAATTTATATTAAGGTACGTTACAAAATAAGGCGTCAAAACGTGCGTAAAATTTGAATATGAAACACGAAATGCACGGAAAACAAAAATAGCGCGCATAACAATAAAATAAGAGGCAAAAGGAAAAACGAAATTAAAAAGAAAGAGACAAGTCTAGATGCCTCAACTGCAGATTAAGAATGGGATTTTCCCAATTAATGTGTCTTAATTTGGAATTTTGAGGCAGCAGAATCTAAGATCGTGAAGCATTCTGTATTACAAGAGTCATGACAGGCCCTAGATGACTACAGGTGCCTGTAAACAGGCGAAGACTTGTCCGACAGGAGATGCTCACGAGAACGTGTACAAAGGTGGCGAGTGGTCTCGCCAATGTAGCTGGCATTCCAGTCAGCACACGAGAATTTATAAACGACACGCGAATGTAGACCTTGCGGTACTGAATCTTTCACGCTGAACATGTTTTCAAGTTTAAACGTACTAAAGGCCAACTTAACATCTAAATCAGCTTACAATAATGTTTGAGTAGTTGTCTTAACTTAGTCTGGGCGATTTTAGAAAATCGGCCAACATGTTTTGTAAATTGAAAACTGTCGTTTCTGTCTTGAGAGTTATCGTTACTCTGCTGTCTTTACGTCCGTTTAGATATAATATATCAATAATAAATTGATGGAAATTCTGCAAGGAATACGCAGGAACAATATGAGATATCTTTTGGTTTATTCAAAATTGAAAGGTTGAAACGAAACTTGACTAATGCACGAAGTCTCATTTTCACTGCCAATAAGCAGTGACTCTCAGCTGATTGATCATTTGTTAAAGCCCTGAGCTCTCTTCTTTTTGCATTCTCGGTTCACATTATTTTGTACGAAAAATCTGTAAGAGAAAACTGCCATGAGACCAGGAGAGTATGAAGGTACTTACCTTCATACACTCTCGATGAAATTAAACTTACAGCTTACCAAGAGAATGTAACCCTTCAGAGCTGGACCCTCGAAAGTGACTATGGTCTTCATGACAAACATCTCATGGCTCACCAGGGCTGGATTGTCTGCACACACCCATCTTCCACTCCCCATAACTTTCGTTTTGTGGATAACAATTGATCGTCCATGGATGGCTACAGCAGAGGGGTTGGCGCAGTGGTAAGATCTCTGCCTTCCAACCCTAAGGTTCCGGGTTCCATTCCCGGTTCTGCCGAGAGTGGAATATTTGGCGACCTTCTTTCCCGCTGAAGTTCACTCAGCTTTCCATCCTTCCGAGGTCGGTAAAATGAGTACCAGCATGCATGGACTGCTTAGAAGCGGCTGCAATTTGCGCCTGAATATGCTTCTAGTCCCGGCTGGGGGTAAATTGATCATTGTAAAGCGCCTTTGAGACTTGTGATAAAGGCGCTATATAAATTCACCACTTTACTTTACTTTTTTCTTGCCAAACAAAGGCAAGTTGAAGTCAACGTGTGTCTTCTTGTAATATGTATAATTATAAAGAGATCCATATTTTTCACTAAGGTCGCCGATTTCATATTCATCATTTGTCCCTAAAAAAAAGAGTGGAAACGACGAGATGAAAAGTCAGCTTTTACACATTTAGTGACAAATCGGTGCAATTCGGCGGTGCGATTTAAATGGTGAAACTGCGAATTCCTTAAAGTGATCAACAGTTCCTGCGACCATATTTAGATCTAAGTGTAACTGGGTTGAAAGCGGAGAGAAAGCAGCCAAGAATTTTTTCAACCTAGAAAAAAGGAATTATAACCGAAAGGTCATTACTATGAAATTGAAACCGAGAAGGGCGCATCCATAAGGATAATAAACTGAAATTTTGTCTAAAAATGAAGAATATTATAGCAATCTTTATTGGTCGAAAATATTACTGGATCTTCCACAAGAAAGTTTTAATACGTTTATACACAAAACGTAGAATAGTCAAAACTTTCAGACGAGAAAAAGTGTCTTTAGAGGGTTATCTGACATTTGAAGAGTGTCAGAAAATATTATAAACCTTACCGAATGAAAAATCACCCGGAGAAGATGGATTTACGGCGGAATTTTAAAAACACTTTTTTGATTTGGTGGGGTATGATCTTGTTGAAGGCCTTAATGCAGCCTACGATATTGGACAACTGTCAATTTCTAAGCGCAGAGGTGTGATCACTCAGTTCATTACCCATGCAAAGGGATGAGTCCTTGACACCTCTATATAGCTGGAGACCAATAACGTTATTGAATGTGGATTATAAAATTGCATCTAAAGCTATAGCGAAGAGAATTGAACAACTCCTAAACAAACTTGTTCATCCAGATCAAACTTGAATCGTTAAAGGAAGGTACATTGGAGAGAACATCAGACTGATTAGTGATATTATGGAACAAACAAAAAAACTAAATAATTACAGGTGTTCTCATCTCGGTCGACTTTCAGATAGCTTTTGATTCACTTGAGTGGTTCTGTATCCAGTCAGCTTTAGAGGGGTATATTTCCGGTGAGGGAATTGTAAAGTAGATTTACTGAATTGTTTAATAAGGACATAGAGATTGCAGTTATGAAGTTCAAGTCGGTTCAAGCCTTTAAGAGACGTGAGACAAGGATGCCCTCTTTCACCATATTTGTTTATTTTGACTGTCGAAAATTTTATCTAACAATATTCGACAAAACACAAATATAAAAGGAATAGTTATCTTTGGAAATGAAACGGCAAGCTGACCCAGTGCGGTGATGACACCAATCTATTTTGTCGTGACCTCGACTCACTTAGTGCCACTCTGAACAAAGTTGATATTTTCAGTAAATTATCAGGGTTGTACCTTAATATTGGTAAAACAAAGGCAACGTGGCTTGGAAGGTGGTCAAACAATAAAACAAGACCTCTGTGGAGATGAAGTGGGTGCGAGAGCCGACTAGGATATTGGGAATTTATGTATCTTACAATAAGAAAGGAAATGACCAACTTAACCTTAGACTTTAAATACAGAAAGTGCAGTCCAAACTGTTTAAACTCGATATTTGGAATTTTAGAGTTATGACACTGTATGGCAAGGTATTGAATTGCAAAATACGTAGGTTTGTCGTCTTTGATATATTCAGCACCTATAGCTAACGTTGCTACGAATATTCCCGCTAATGTAACAAGTAGACTCTTCAGATTTCTTTGGAAAAATATAAGAGATAAAATTAAACGGGGTGTTACGGTGTCAAGAATATGACAAAGGCGGCTTGCGAATGATAGCTGCTAATGTAATATTTAAGTCATTAAGGTTAGCAGGGATACCAAGGCTGTTACAGAACACTAAAAGCAACTGGAAAATTGTTCCTGGGCATTTCTTTCGCAAAAGTGGTAGTCTTCGCGTTCTATTAAGGTGCAACTACCATACAAAATAATTAGTAGGCCTAACAAAATTTTATAGGGATGCTCTGTCTTTCTTCTCCGAACTTAAATCTGTTTATAATTAACAATTAGATTATGAGCTCGAGATTTCTATGAGATGATAGTTGATGAGGAATTCTTACTAAAATTTATTTAAAATAACGGTTTTCAATAATTTTTTGACGTATTATTAAACTTTGCACCTGAAAAAGATCGCTCGGATTGAATTGCCATTTATAATCTAAGTTGTGCGCGCGAGCGCATCAGCTTTTTCAATAATTTTAACTTTTTTGAAAGTCAAGAAAGCGTAAATGTCCTTCGTTTAGACTTCTCAGAAATTTAATCACCTATTTGCATCCAAATTTTCCTCCAAAACTTTGGAAAAACGAAAAAAAAACGTCGTTATTGGTTGATAGTGTTCAATGGCTCAGCCAAACAGATTACAGCATTTGAATTAGTATACTAGTAGGATTCTACTAATCATAATTAGTAAAGAAAATCTCCTGTTTAACAACCAGGATATTCTAATAGATGGTAAACCTATTTTCTTCAGGAGTGGTTTTCTAAAGGTGTTTTTTCAGGTAAAAATCCCGTTTCATGAATAAGGCCGCTACCTTACTTTTCAGGAATTTCTTTCCGAGTATAACTGCAAATCGAATTTTCTTGAGTACTACCAAGCTTTATGTCTAAAAACGTGAGAGATATGGATAACGCAGAAGTGGAGGGTTTTGTCCAAGGGGCCTCATTTTTTGAGCAAGATGAGAATATAGAGTTAAATTTAGAGAAATTCAAATCTCGGGATTTTTATCGGCTTTACTCCAGTCAACTCCAGCTGGCTTACAGCGTTGGAGTAAAAGACTTCTAATTGATAGTGCCTCATGGGGAGAATCTTTTAAGATGTCATATAAAACATGTAAAGAAAATATTAAGCTGAGAGAAATTAAGTTCAAATTTCTTTAACGAATTATAGTGACCAAAAAGGAGTTGAAAAAATAAGGAATTAAAAGTGAAAGTGACTGCTTTATTGCGATGAATCAGATTCCATAGACCACACTTTTCTTGATTGCCAATTCACCTTGTCTTTTACTCGTCAAGTGGTGGGGTGGTAATTAATGCCACAGATAATACTAGTTTTAATCCAGAACGTAAAGAAATCGTGTTTGGCTTGTTCAAGCAAAGCCTGGCTGCGCATGGGGCTGTGAGAAGGTTTAATATACTATTTTATACATATTGTATTACATCTATTCTAACAAGCCAAAAGATAGCTCAATTTTTTTTGTCTGAATTTGTTAATACAAGAGAAAATGAGGGGACAGAGAGGGAGGCTCAGGGCGTTAGCCGGGATATGTCATGTCCACGAAAGTTATTTTAGACGAGCGGAAGTCTGTCTTCCGAGACGTCCGCACGCAGTCTTGCCTCGCTCTCAGGTTCTTAGTAAAAAAAGAAAATGGGGCGCACGTGGAAGGGTGACGAATATTTATATCCATTCAAACATAAGTAATTTATCCGTCAGGAAACAATCAAAAGCATCGAGTACTTCCCTTAAAGAACCTGTGTCATTTCATTTTAGTGCAAAAGAGAAAATGGGCTATCTTCTAAAAATGCATTTTAGAGGGAGTCTCATAACTTCATACCAGTTCCAGGAGAACGACTTGATTTCACATCAACGCCAAAAGGATTCCAATGTCCACCCAGGTAGCCACCTGCACATGTTCCACTTCCGTTGAATTTCATCTCCCATGGCATAGGATAGTTGTGCACGTGGTATCCTTCAGCTTTCCTTTTTGATCCAGTCAAGCTTATCTCTGTTGTGGTAGGATCAAAAGGAGACCGCTGAGTAAACCTGAAATAACAATCGATACCGTCATGTACGCTGGCCGTTAATGTCGCTTTTACAACCATTTCACCGTCATTATCGTCGCACATGCGAAAGGTCTTTCTGGATCTACTTTTAAGAACAGTACGATCGTTTTCCCGATGACATTGTTCGCTCCGCTCAGAGGCAGGTTGGTGTCAGTGAAAGCAACTTTGGTTTTTGACATTTCCTTTGTTGCCATAGAAACTGTGACGTCACCATGCTTAGAGGACAAATCACCAATGGGACAATTTTCTTGTTTTTCCTTGCTGCAGTTTTGTCCATTGATATTGTTAGGGCTGAAAATCTCTCCAGGAGTTTGGCAAGAAACTGTACCTTGGTTAATCTGCCATGTGAATTGACTTGATAATAATGCACTGTTGACATAGAAGAGATTGACAAATAGACTGGTGTCTGTGTCTGAGCTCTTGACGACTTGTCTAAAATAAACATAACCTGCTACCGGATATTTGAAGACTGCTTTAGCCGTCACCATAACCTCCTTTGGAGTTATCAATGCACATGCCTTGGGCATGCCGCCGCTGTAGAGTACAAGTGTTTTAGCCATGATACTGTTCGGACCAGTGATCGGAATCATCACACTCTGGTGTGTAAAATTCCCCTTTGAATTGTTGGCATTCAGGTTCCCAAGCATCCCCGCTAAGTCCCCAACAGCACAGTCTTGGAATCTCGAGTTACTAGATAAAGTGCAGGAGGTACTGTAGTTTGAAGATTTCGCAGCCATTGTAGGATCATATAATGCTCCAACTTCCCCTACGTGACAACTCATAGCCGCGTTTCCATTATAAACCATGGGTAGTTGTCGTATGCTCCATGCCAGAGTATCGTTGACTCCTTCCAAGTCGACCATGATGTGTGTAGGACCATCGTTGTGTCCTTGGAAGAATTTGACACCACCCTTTATTCCACTCATGCTGAAAAGGGCTTGTAGTTGATGATTTGTTGCCGATGAACATTGCATCAAGCAACCTAGATGACAAACAAAACACAAAAATCCGATTTACCTTAGTGATCAAATTTAAAACAGACCTCGCATTGAAATTTTTGAGTGCCATTAATTAAATATGATATTCAACCACGGTTTCATCTAAGGGTATATTAGTAGCTTTTACCAGTTTTTAAACGAAGAAATAACGTGGAAATTTTAAGTTGAGTAATTCCGTGAAGCTCTATTTCGGAGGAGCAGGCTCGAAGGTAGGGGAAGGACAACACAACTTGCATTCTCTTTTGGCGTCGGTTTTTAGAAACCAAGGCATGCCAATGGTTAATTTAATTGCCGCATCAAAAATGGTGTTAACAAAAAGATTTTTGGAACTTTTGTCAAAGGAGAAATGGGACTTTGGATTTAATCCAGGGGTAAGAATTTAGACAAAGATACACTCTTCGCCATCCTTAAACTGTTGTCAGTAACTGGTTTTCAAACCGGTAAAGAGCTCAAATCAAACCTCACTCTTTTTACGTGAACAACTGTTTCGTCCTAAAAGACTGTGTACTAAAACGTAAAATCAAATGGTATTACAATAATGACAGTTTCTTTACCTGTCATAATAAAGTCATCGTCATACACGAAGTTGACGGTTGGATATATGCTTGAAAGACTGAGAGATCACAGCCTCACAATATTTTTTTGTTATTGCTTGTTTTTTTACTTGATTGGAAACTGATAATGCGGATTTCCTAAATTAGCTCAAAAAAACCGATGCTGTTATCATGTTATCATCAGTTGAGGTAGTTCCATATCCTCGACTTTAAAGGCCCACCTTCAACCGACAGGCATTGCGTGCCTCGGAACAATTTTCATCTATGAAAATTCCACCCGAATTCGAGATTCATCCAATTATATCGCTGAGATAAGAAATACGAATTTCCATAACAAAAACAAACGGTCGAAAAGCCTGTCCATTGAAGGTGGGCCTTTAAGTACCCATTAATAACATTTAACACATCGACGAGTGGTTTTCTTTCTTGTTAATCTATTACAGGATCCCATGGAATCCCGTCAACATCGGTCAACACTACAACTTCGCGAGGGACTGGTAATGGCTACACAAGGTTTCCCAAGAGGGGTACAGTGGTATTTCTGCTTTCGCTACAAAGTATAAAACCAAGAGAAAATTAAACTAGTGTTGTATGCTGCGAGTTAGCAGAGGAAGTTATATGATCATTAACTACTGCATGAACTTATAAACACGAATACACTACTTAACATGAGTATTATCTTTGAAAGGTGTATCAAAAGCTTGTTTTACTTCACTTTAAACCAGAGAGAATGTTTGCCATGTTGCACAACAAAGATTGGGTCAGGAATATCAGCTCTTGAACAAAGCAAAATTCCTTGTTCCAAAACAAAGCCCTTCAAACACATCACCCGGCTTTGGAAACATCCTTTATTAACATACACAACTAAGAAAAAACGAACTGAAAGGCCTTTTATTTCTGAAAAACATTCCAAGTAGCCAGTATTTGTAAAGTCCTCATTTACCGAGATTCAAGGTTGAATGGCCTATACAAGAGCATGCTTATAGGCTTTTAGTGCGGTAAAAAAAAACATACCATCGATTTTCTTAGGTACCGCAGTGCTTGGATAATGACTGACTTTCAAGACAATCTCTGCGGGTCTTGCTGTCTTACATGGAATGCACTGATAAAAGTGGTTGCGTTCCGCCTGGTGCGCAACTTAGTTGAAACAGTGAATTTTGCTACAGTTAAGGGAATATTACCTGATAAAGTGAAAATTGCTAGAGACAGCGTCATAAGGAAAAATCGCGAAACCATGGTGTACAGCTGGTGGATCTGGAGTTCTAACTTAGTTTTCAACTTGAAGGACAAACTGTTTGCAGAGTTGATATACCATTTGTTCCATGGAAAGAATGACGTCACAAAGCAAACCTGTTACGCACCTGATACACGGTCCTTAGGCAAAACTGGGCAAAAATCAAAGTCACTGCAAAAATCTCCTTGTTAACAAGTGACCTCTTAAACCGATACTTTTGGCCAATATCACTTATTCCTTGCAAATTCACCCAAAGTCAGGAAGAAAAGAATGCAGATGGCATTTTTCAATATCTAAAGTCTTTCCCTTTTTCTTTAGTTTCGCTAGAATTCCTTTACGACGACATAGTTCCTTTATTTAGATGTTCACTAAATTCAGTCTGTTTAGAGCGCTCCAGCCTTGCTTGTAATCGAAATCAGTCGAAGTCCACGCCATAGATCGAACGGTTCATCGACTCCTTCCGTCGGTATCATTGCAGTTCAACTTCTTGATTTTTTTTCTCCAGAGTTTATTAGAGGCCTCTTAAATAAAGCTACCGAAGAAACGAAGGAATTTAGAAAGTTGACGAAACATTGACGCTGACAGCTCGCCAATCGCTGAAATAACAAGACGTAGATTAATAACAATAATAATAACAAGACATATATATACTCGTAACAACAATAACAAGACGTAGACAAACAAGACTAGTAACAATGATATTGCAAAGCAGTTTAACAAACATTTTTATTAATATTGGCCTAGCTGGGAAAATCGAAAATCAATCAATACCACACAATGCATCATGACACCTTTAATAGTTTATTCCTTTGCTTTATCCGAGAAACACAGATTGCTAATTGTTTGTAAATCCTTCGATGTAAGTAAGTCATCATTAGACATCCCTAATAAATTAACAAAACTTGCAGCTGAGCCAGTATCTGTACCCTTCACCAAAATTTGTAATCAGTCCGGCAGTTGAAACTTGTGTAGTGCCAAATAATTTGAAAATATCGCGGCCGGCTACCCCAGTTTATAAAAATGGTGATACCACAGGCACGGCTGACTATAAGCCCAACTAAATAAATGTTATCGCCAGCTAGAAAAGTGCCCGAAACATTAATTCATAGTCAACTGTATAGCACGTTGGAGAAATACAACATTTACGAGTAGATATCCGTCAGGATTCAGAAATGGTCACTCTACAGCAAACTGTTTTAGAAATTACCGATTTACTTTAGACGACTACAAACAAATAAGCCAAGGTTGTCTTTCAATACTGTTCCGCAAATAGACTATCCGCAAAATATGCAAAGAGCAATTACATTGTAATCTCGTCCCCAATGGTAAGAGAAATAATTTATATACCTAGTATAAAACAAAAAAATGAAATAAAATATCGCGGAATCTACATTGATCAAAATCTAAACTAGGAACCCCAGGTATTACAAGATGAGGAAGTATAATTAAAACTAGACTGTGTGAGGTTGCTACCGAGCAAAACAAATATATCTGTTGCCGGTAAAATCTGCCTTACCACAGTTAATTTTCTAGAGATCAGTCAGTCTCTTTGAATATAAAATGACGGGTAATTCATCAAGTATTCCCAATATATTAGAAAATGTCAGCATTGACAGCGAGTGTGTCTTCGAGTACGAGTTCTGGCTACTGCGTTTCCGTACTGCGCGGCCAGACGTGCTCAACTCTTCCCGGCAAGTTAGTCTCCGACGAAGTCCGATCGGAAAGTCCAATTTTTTCAAAAGGAAATTGCGTCTACTTTTCGCCCCTTACTATAAAAGATTTCAATAACAAAAAGTGGGAAAACCAGCGTCTCATTCAAAACTGGTACCGAGAAGTGAACTTCATCCTATAATTATTTTCTGCAGATAAATACATAGAGCACGACGTCGAGAACGAGTACAAGTGAGCTGTGCTTGTTCTCGTTCTCGACCTCGTTGCCAATTATAACATTAGCGACCTTCTGATTGGACTACGAGAACAGCTGCGAGTACTAGTTTTAAATACGATAGAAGATAGGTGACGTGCTTGAAAAACTCGGGAGAGAAATTCAGGTCTAGACAATTCTACATCAAGCTAGATACCTCTGTTTGTAATATAGAATAGATCTACGGCCTTTACGTGGTTCGTAAAGACTGAAAGATCTTGACAATGAATTGTATCAGTCATCCAGTTGAGAGTAAACGAAAACGAAAATAATTCACTTGCTGGAAAATTATAGACGAACGAGCGACGTTTCGGCCATATCACACGGCCTTCATCTGGAATCTGCCGACTCAGCTTGGGTCACGCAAGTGTCACGTGATAGCTGACTCGGCACGTCCCGTAACGCACGGTCCCAAGTGTGCGATAGCACGAACCGTAGCCCCCCTCTCTTGTTAAGAGAAGGGCCCTCTACCCTCTCCCAAACAGCTTCTTTAATGCCACGTCTGACCCAGTTTTCTTCCTTGTCCAGGATCTTGACATCTCTTACATCAAACGAGTGCACCGAGCTTCGTAAATGGTTATAGACGGCAGAATTCTGTACCTCGATGGTACTAGGCCTTTTATGCTGTCCCATTCTCGAGCCCAGCGCCTACTTAGTCTCTCCAACGTATGTTTCAGTGCAGTTCTCCGAACCGCACCATATCCCGTATATCACATGGGAGATCTTATCTTTACGGGGCTTGTCCTTGACATTTACCAACTTCTGCCTTAAGGTGTTACATGGCTTGAAAGTGATAGAAAAACCGAAGGATCTGAAGACTGACTTCATAGCATCTGAGACACCGGTCATATACTTAGGGGATAGTTATCCGGATGTTCCGCAATCCACTAGGTCCAGTCCTCTGTTCTTGTCCCTGTCGCTGATGGTCGCGTTGCGAAGAACTTGACGCTTTCTGGAAGGCCCAGCTTGGGTAGCCGCAAAGATTTCATGCCTTCCTGATGTGTTCCTTCTCTTTCTCTACTTCGTCCGGATGGCTGATTAAGGTGTTGGCTCTATGTTCAAGGGTGCCTATCACCCCTAGCTTGTGTATAAGGGGGTGATGGGAACTGAACTGGAGGTATTGATCCGTCGCTGTTGATTTTCACCAGGCAGTCGAGGAAGGGTAACAGGTTGTTGGTACACTGCTCCTGTGTAGATTTGATGTTGACGTCCTGACTGTTCAGGTGGTCAAGGAATCTGCTGGTTTCATTTTTCTCTAAAATGACGAAAGTGTCGTCTACGTAACGAAGCCAAAGCCTTGGTCTCACGCCATTGTAACAACCAAGTGCTCTCTCTTCAAACACCTCCATGCACAGATTGGCGACAATAGGAGAAATCGGAGAACCCATGGCGCAGCCGTGAATTTGCTTGTAGAATTTCCCTTTGAATAAAAAAATATGTCGTAGTAAGGCAGATGTCCACCAACTCAACTACTTCCTCTATGCTCAGGCACGTGCGTTCAGCAAGGGTTTCATCCTTTTCCAGCCTTTGGCGGATCGCCGTGATCGCCTCATCCGCTGGAATACTAGTAAAGAGTGCAGAGACGTCATACGATGTTATTGTTTCCTCGGTGGTAAGTTTGATCTCCCTGATCTTTTCAACAAAGGCCTGAGTGTTCTTAAGGTGATGCGAAGAACAGCCTACCAACGGACGAGGGATGTAAGCAGAATGCTTCGCTAAGTTGTACGTAACGAACCAATGCTGCTGACTATCGGCCGGAGTGGAATGGGTTCTGGCTTGTATATTTTAGGGAGGTCGTAGAATGCTGGAACAGATGTCTCTGAAGGAGGATCTAACTTCCTTTTAAAGTCGACCTTAATGGTGCCCTCTGTATAAATTTTGTTGGTGAAGGTGCAAACCTTCTTCCTAAAGCCGTTGGTTGGATTATAACCGAGCGGTTTATAGGTTTTCTTATCATCAAGGAGAGATTTGCATTTCTGATCGTAGTCTTCACGGTTGAGCACTACAAGGCACCTGCCTTTGCCTGCTGGAACAATGACCACATTCTCGTCTTTTGTCAAGCCATGTAAGGCTTCTCTTTCATCTTTGTTGAGATTCATTACCCGCGCTTTGTTCTTACAAAGGGTGTCACAAAATTTGCTTCTTAGCAATTTAGATTTGGCTTCATTCACACTTGACAAACAGCATAAAAGGCCTAGTACCATCGAGGCACAGGATCTACTCGTTTGATCTAAGTGATGTCAAAATCCTGGACAAGGAAGAAAACTGGGTCAGACGTGGCATTAAAGAAGCTGTTTGGGAGAGGGTTGAGGGCCCTTCTCTTAAAAGAGAGGGGGGCTACGGTTTGTGCTATCGCACACTTGGGAGCGTGCGTTACGGGACGTGCCGAGTCAGCTATCACGTGACACTTGCGTGACCCAACCTTACTCGGCAGATTCCTGATGAAGGGCATGTGATATGGCCGAATTATTTTCGTTTGCGTTTACTGAAAAATCTTCGTTCTAAATTTAATGCTGTGAAGTTCCATATGTCTCGTTGCTCAATCGTTTCGTTCGGAGTAAGGCGTTATAACGCGCAGTGACGTGTTGTGTGTTCTATTAAACGCTACAACTATCCGCCATTCGGTCACGCCAAACTATTCAGCGTTATTTTACTATTCTCCAGTGGGTTCTTGCAACCCTTGTGACATTTTTGGTGTCATAAGAATTTGTTTGGACTGATCCGTGTAGCTGTAGCTTTGAATACCCTTCAAACGGAGCATGCGAGCCTCACACGCCGTCTCTCCCCATTCTCCCTCGCCGTTTCCACACTCCTCCAGACCTTTCGTTTGAATATTTATCGCGTTGCTTGCGTTCGCAAAAAATACGACGGTTTTGCAGTCTAACTGAGGGCCACACGTTTATTAGTAACTCGAAATAAGAAATATATCATTTGATTATTTCAAAAAAACTAAATAAATTCTTTCCAAATTGTTGATAAAGCGCAGTCAGGATATAAATAGTTTCAATTTTAAAAATGAAAAAAAGAAAGAATTTTGTTAACTAATAAGTAAATTAGCAGTTTACTGTTCATTTGGCATTACTAAAGGGAAAAGTGTTTTACGAGGGTAACACGTCACTCTTCCATGACATTATACGAATACAGTATACATTCATAAAAAATGGTGTTGAGCATCACGGTCTACATAATAATTAACAATTATTGGATGAGGTTTAGCATGTTAGCGATAATTATCAAGGCCAAAGTTTGTGTTATCTGCCGAAGCCGAAGGCTGAGGCGGATAACACAAACTGAGGCCTTGATAATTATCGCTAACATGCGAAAACCGAATTCAATAATTGTTTTACTATGCATATTCCTGAGCAGAGCTCCGCCTTGACAAAACTGATCAAACTGCTGGTTAGTGTGTTAGGTGACGTCACTTCTGCATGCATAAAGCTATTGTCTGTAGGTATGACGTCAATTCTACATATATAAAATCTATTGTTTGTAGGTATGACGTAAGAGAAACAGAGCAAGCAAGAATTAGCTGCGTGCTTATAGCCAATCAAAATCGAGCTGGTGACACCAATGTATAATAATACCCATTTTCCGCGGATATTATATTTTTACACACAAGCTATTCTTCATCTCCCGGTTTTATTTCTCTCTTTTAAAGAGTTTTTCGCAGTTTCACAATAGTCTTCAGTTATCTTTTGGGGTTGATGTATGCATGGCGAGTTAATGGGTTAATGCATTATTCAAGAGGTGATAATGCAACTTTTAAAAGATTAAGCAGTGGTCAAAGTGGTCAAGTTTGTTTCCTCTAATATAGATTGATTCACAGTGACTCGCTGCAATGACGTTCAAGAAAATGTAATGGATCACTGCGTGATAAATTATTCACTAGTTTTGTTTTATCGGTGTTGAACTTTCAATAAAGCGTACTGTATCCAATTTGTAATTTTATTTAATTCATCTATATTTTTCGTTTATTTAAAACTTGTAAATTATCTTAAACATTTAAAATTATGGTCATTGCATGTATCTAAATTTGCTCATACCTTTTGGTAACTTTTCTTGTTGATCCATTGGGTAAATGGTTAATTTAAATCTCAGAGACAAATTTGCAAAGAATAGTCTGATAAGCAGCCTTGTTTTAAATTCTTCGAACGAAATAAGATTTTTCTGTGCAGAAAAGATTAAATCACCACGTACTTGCTGTGTTTTAACCTATGACAAATTAAATGAGGAAAATCTTTTGGACCTTAATTAAACTCTTTGAAACTAACAAAAGTGGATCTTTTGAACTAAAATTAATATTTAATCTAATTTGGTCTTTGTACAAATTTTATTTGTTGAAATTATTTTTAAAACCAAATTAAATACATAAGTGTTTCATTCGATCCTCCAATATCACTCAACGTCAGTGGCTTCATAGCTCAGTTGGTTAGATCTTCGCACCGGTATCGCGAGGTCACGGGTTCATACCCCGTTGAAGTCCTGAATTTTTCAGGCTTCTTTACGCAATTGCAAAACTTGCGTTCATAACTGCGAAGATCATAGCTTCACTTGATTTCATATCCGCAGTTCATATATGATCCATTTCATATATCATTGTATCGTTAAAATTAATTATGTAGTTCTCTTCAATGTAGATATCTAAGCATGGTCCATTTAAAACAAAACTCGTCTGGATTTTTTATGGTTATTATAGCCGTATAGGGAATGGAATGGACAAAAAATCTCCCCTGAGTGGAGTATATTCAATTGTAACAAAAAAATCAAAGTAATTACTTTGGCCAATCAAAAACGATGGGGACAATCTAGTAAACCAATCAAAACTCGAAGTAATTACACGTAGCCGAGTGACACATCTCGAGGGAAAATGTCCACGCGCTAGCCACAATTGGTTTTGGTTTCACTTCTGATTGCTTGAAAAAATGGCGCGAAAACTTTGAGCCAATCACTAAGTGAAACAATGCAAAACCAAAGCAATTTGCTAATTACTCTCGACATTCAATTGAAAACCGCTCCATTTCCATTCTTTCTCCTTTATTTCATGTCCTCCCCAACTTACTTGATGTTCCTAAAATTTGTTTCCTTTTATCAGTTCAGAATGTTTAAAACTTCCACTGTCATGGATTTAAACTCAAGAGAGATTTGAAAGCTTTAATCGAACATACATCAAGAAACGAAAGGATCTTTTCAAAGAAGACAGGATTCAAAACAGTGCATCTTGACTTTTGAAGATTCTTGTGATTAACACGAAATAGAGGTTTGATAACATACGAGAAGTTTTCCTCTTAAAGTGTGCTCTATAAATGTCTATTCATTTGGGGAATGGCCCTTCGGCACGTATCTGGATATTCTTGAATCCGTAACGTTTTCTTTCGGGATACGCCTTCCATCCACACGCATCGGGCAAATTCGCTGGCGAATCCGGAATTTTTTGAATACGTTCTCCAGAGAGGGCATATTTGAATCCGCTATGAATCCGGAACCGTGGGGACGCTAATCCGGAATTTGTTTTTATCCGGATGACGTAACAAGATCGAGCCCAGTTCCTTACTGTGAAATCAATTCTCAAGATGGCTGCCGAGGGCAATATTATTTCTTTACTTCTTGGACTTATTTCAAGTAGAATCACGTGTGTGCAGTTAAACATAGCTACAAACACTGTACACTTCAATTATGCTTTATTATTCTTTGAGGAGTCCCGAGTACTAGAGTGCATCCGGATACATTTCGGATACGTGTGGACGGGCAAATTCGATTTGAATACGCTGCGTGCGGATGGGAATATTTTTTTAGCGGTAGTCATACTGATATCACGCAATCATATTCATGTTTCAAGTGCCAAAGAGAAATAGACCCTATCAGTCTTGAGTCCATCATCCAAAAGTTAGACTTACTCAAATTGTCCTAGTCCCCGTCAGGTCAGAAGTGTCTATTTTTAAACCAAGTTTTGCGGGAAATTAAATGTTGTACCCAATTCAAACCCTGTCAAAATAAAAAGTTTTGTTCCAAGTATTTCCATATCATTTAAGTGTGAATGCTACACTATAAGGCAAATACAATACACAAAGAACCTTAGCAACGGGAGATGAATTGGGTACAACATTTGGTCTACTGTTTATTTTCCAGCAAAACTTTTCTGACGCTGATGGGAACAAGAGAGATACCAGATTCTTGCTCTTTGGTGATGGATTCTTGTCGGGAACCAATGTGTAGTTCATGAAAAAGAGCCACTGCGAAGTATTTGTTGGAGCTGGGACTCAATAATTTTAATAATACCTAAATCTAGGCGATTCCTTTCATAGAGATAACACAGTACACGCAAGGCATACTTCAAACATTATAAAAAAAAGGGTAAATAATGTAGAACTAAAGCGCGCGCTCTGATTGCTCAATTTGGCTACGTGTCAATGCTTATGACGAAAACACTGACGAATGGGCCGGGAAAAAATTGATTTTTCCACAAACTGCAATAATGACCCACTAGTGTATTGTCGAAAATGCTGAAATTTCTTCACAGCTTTATGAAAAAAGACATTGAAATGTCATGCTTTAACCCGTTAGCGGGTATTTTGCCCGAGCAAAGGGATTTGCGAGCCTAAGTGAAAGCTACAGTAGCTCGACGAGGTCAGTGAAAGAGAGGCATTCAAAGACGACAAAGGAATTCCCAAAATGTCACAAGATGTCTTGGTTCTGTTATAAAACAAATGGTAAACGATTCAGCGTTTACTATTACAAATCCGTGCTGTTAATGAGAGAAGAAGTAGTTATCACACCAGTTCGAAGAGGTGTTGGGACACTGTCAATATGATCACCGATAGACAGGCTCGCAATGCACCCGTCAGCTCTACTGTTGACCCGAAAACAATTAACTTCTATTTCCAGTCTATTAACATTGACGATCAGTACTCCTCGCCAAAAGTCCTTTCCATCCCGGATGGCACTCGAATTCCAACAATTGAGGTGCATACTGTATGGAGTTTCTGAGGACATTAAAGTGCACTGCTCCGGGTCCAGATGAACTTCCGCACTCAAGAAGCAAGAGGCTAGGCCACTGGGCTATGGCCTCGTGAAATTATTACTCTTCTTTTGTGCTTAGTGACCTCTCACGTGCAACTAGAACTCGATAGTACTTGCTGAACCGCTTGATATTTGCTAATTATAACTAATTTAAGTCCAGGTGTTATGAATTCTGACGTCAGATGATGAGATAATGGCTTCAAGAGAGGAGCAAGTCACTGTAAAAAACACAACTTGTCATCTTTGATTCGCAAGTGCAATGATAACCATCGTGTTAAATATGACGAACGAACTCCATTGATTGGTTCGTGCCTTGTTCGGCAGAGGTCGCGGTGAATCTGAGAAGAGAGAAAAGAGACAAAAAAAGAGGAGATCAGTACCAAGGTGACGCCGTTTGGCTTAGTCATGATAGTTCGGCAACTGCAGGCGACTCCTTATCGCTTGCATTTAGAGAGACATTTGACAGCCTCAGTCGAACTCATACAGTCTGCCCAAGGAAGAGCGAATTTCTTACGATGCATCATGACTCTTCAAAGCGTCACGTGATTTACTCAGATAAAAAGTTTCATATAATACGACAAGCCTCCTCTCAAAGGGTGTTCTACATAGTTAATATTGGGGAATGAAAGGGAGAAATGCTTTGACTACTTCGGAGGACTGTGAATTAAGGGAATATTCGATAAAAATATAAAAAATACGTTTTTTTCTATCAGTCTAATTTGCTATCACTACCTCGGTGAAAGCAAATGCGGCGTGCAGTGAAAAACCATAACCATGACTCATTCAGTTTTTACCTTTTGTCGAAGAAGAAGGGCGGCAGTCATCGGACGGTTGAAATTCCTTCAGTTGTGCTGGAGAGCTCCTTAAGATAAAATCGAAAGCTTGCGAAGGTTCACGAACTTGCTTTTCTGTAAAAACGGGAATTAGGAACGGTTTAGCATACTTACGATAAAAAATTATTACATTACATCGTTAGCATGTAATCATCGTGCTTTACACACCAGACCTGACAAAACGACAACAACAACAATCGTCGAATTTAAGGGGATGATCTCATTCAAGAGAGTAAATCGTCGCATACTTCTGCTTAGTATTACCATTCTATAGAGGGAGAACGGTGCTAGATATTCAGTGCTTAACTGCAAAGTTATGATGTGCCCAATATGGGAGAGTTGAGTCCTGTGGGTTGAACTGAATATCATAACCGAATTTTAAATTGGAGTACAATTACGACTAGGAGAACAAATTAAATGTTCAGTTTTGAGCAAACGCAGAGTGTTTAGGGGTAATAGATTTTCATGTGCGCATGTCGAAGAGGTGGCTGTGGACGCATCAACGACTATGCGTTAAGTTCGAGATCTGCACGGTATAGGCCTTTTTGTAGGATTCAAACCCGATAGACCAATTTCGATATATGAAAATTCAGCCCAAAACAAAAGGTATCATCTCGAGGCTCTGGGTAATAAATAGAAGGATTTTGCATGATTTTATTTCCCAGAGCCTCAAGATGATGCCTTTTGTTTTAGGCTGAATTTTAATATATCAAAATTGGTTTATTATACTTAAATAAATCACGAGTCCATACGGAATATTTTTTTCAGCGAATACACCACACAACATTTGAGTCCACACTCCTGGCCCCATTTGTTCATAGCTAGGCCGTAAAGTTTCAGCATGTAAAATGATTTCATGAATATGCACACTGTAGGCACATCTAAGTAAGGGTGTACAACGTTTAACGTGAAGTCATATCATATCATATATCTTTCTTTACCCTTGGATTTTAGAGTAGCTTGGTGTAGCTAATATCTCCGAGCATTTACCCTCCCAACCATTATACACCACAGAAGACAGACGACAACGCCGGGAACTACATGCCATACTCTTCGCGACAAGTGTGTGGCCTCTTTTAAGTCCCACAGAGTTTATGAACATTGAAAGGTTGTGAGACTGGGCCTACGGTTTATCGTCCTTATCTGAGAAGACTAGAGAGTCTAACCATTTGCGGATGTCATTACAAAGGCAGCACTTTCTCCTCAGTTATTTAAAGTCCGTGAGTGTTGGTCCTGCCGGAGTTGAACTCACGTCAGTGACCTATCGACTGGATACAGTTATGCAGCTTCTTAACATTTGGGGCCTGACTGGTTCGTTCATTAACTCTCTTCCTCCTAAAAGTGACACTTAAGGTGATTCCCTTGTTTTGCAGCGCGCATCTCATACTGCGCATAACATAACCGGCCATCTGACGGCAGGCAACAATGGCTGCTTTTGCTGTTCAAGAGCTTTTAAGTGCAATCATGATAATTCTTCTCGGTTAAGCAGGTGTTGTTTTGTAACTCGCCCAAGTCCTTTCGCGGAAAATGGTCATTTTGAAGTTAGGGTTATAGGGTTATTATCGTTTTGCAAAAAAAAAAGAGCACGGAAACCCCTCATTTTTGATGGTTTTATTCACTCGTAATAGGTACACGGTTTTAAGGAAAAAAAGTTTGGATGGGAGAAGTTCTGGTATTTACATATAAATGACGTGAAACTGCATTTGGAGCCCGACGCTGAGTGCAAAGTGATGACTGTAACGGTCCAATTTGATTTCATTTCTTTGCACGATTGAACAATTTGAGATCACTTTACTTAAAGATCATAGCCCGGAAAAGCAAGTAGGTTCAAGTTTTCAGTAATATTTAGTAGCTTTTACTACATAACAACAATTTTTTCCGGTTGACCTAGTTTCGAACGCTTCTCGCGTAATTCGGTGAAAAAACACTTAGAATGAAGGGCATACAGCGCGAAAACAAGCACGGTGACCACATCTTCTTATTGCATTTTTTTAATGTCCTGTGTATGAATATCAGTTGTGCCAAGTTTGAAAAATTCTGGATATTAAGTCATTTTCAAGGAAATTACCTTAACAGATTTTACTCTGTCTAACGTCAGACGATTTTAATCGTCAATAGGGAACCCTTTATAAGAGAAAGGGTGAAGCTCCGTTGGACTTATTTCCTGTATACTTGTTAGCTTGCCGGAAAAGTAGAAACCAAGCTTACAAAAGGCCATGAGTACAAGCAGAATTGTACTAACCATTTCCAATGATCCCAAATTTTACTGTCACACACCCTTGAATATTGCTTTCTTCTTTTCTGATGTAAAATATCCGCCATGTTGGCATATCCAATATTGCTGAAACAGTTCTGGCAAAGGTTTTCCTACCAAAAAACACAAACAGTAAACCTATGGTATAGACTATAACAATTTAAAGAGCCCTACGATTGAACCTTAAAAAACGCCCCACCTGGGGCAAGCGGTGGCCATTTAATAATCTCGACACTCAAAATGTCGACAGATGCTGCAATATTTGTATCCCAACTATCAAGTAGCAACGTACGTTCAACTCTTCTCTACGCCTCAGAGACGTGGAGAACCAACAAGAAGTTGGAGAGCAAACTTCGGGGCTTCGAAGGGAGATGCTTACGGAGAATATTGAAAGTCAGTTGGCAAGAAAAGGTGTGCAATGAGAAGATCTGGAGGCGCACAGGGGTGAATAACATCGTTCTGGAGCTGAAAAGAATACGGTGGACGTGGCTTGGCCATGTCCTTCGCATGAAGAAAGCCGGCACCCGCTCGAGGCGCTGTCTTGGGCGCCCCCTGGGAAGAGGCACCGCGGTAGACCACTCGGCACTTGGCGGAGGACCATCGAGGACGAGATGAAAACAGCTGGGAAGACGTGGAACGAGCTGCGGTGGCTGGCCCAGGACCGGTCTGAATGGAAGAAGTTTGTCGGTTCCTTGTGCTCCCCCAGCGGGGCTCCGAGGATTGACCTGACCTGATCAAGTAGCAAGTGTATTACGGCTTTAAGTCCCAGAGTCTCTGTATCCAATTCAGGATGCGTTCGATCATCCGGAACTGATAAGAATACGTGGAGTGATGATTTAAAACGGCATGTTTGGCGTTTTGAGGAAACAAAGATAATAAAGAAATGTTTAAAATATAGTAATTTTAGCAGGTGTTTTACCATTTTAATGTGAATCTCTGTAAAAACGAAGGATTATTAACTTCTATTGCATGTATTCCTATTTCGGAATACGGTCAATCGAACGCATCCTCAATTTCAATTGATAACTAATGCGTCATAACGCCGTCATAACGAGTTCATCATGCCTACCGTGAAAATCCAGCTCCTTGTACATATTGCAGAGACTTCTCCACATACAAAGATTTTACGGGTTTGATAGTACCGCAGGCAAGACGCGCTGAACCACCGTTTTTTGCATGAACTACGATTCCTCGTCCAACAACTGTGGAAACAAATCCAGAAATAGGAAGTTTCAAACGGAACAACGAGACAGTGACTATAGGGATATTAAGTCGTTTAAGCCATCTGTCAAGTCCCTTTGTCCTTGGAGGGTCCTAATAAAAGGCTTTTGGTTTCTGAAGTCTCCAAGCCAAATGTATTTCTTATATTTCACGGTGCTATTTATTTAGCACTTCTCTTTTCAAAAACTCTTTAAGCTATCGTGGATATGTAGTTATTTATCTTTCTTTCCCTCGCTTTGTGTTGGCTACGTCTAATTACTTCGAGTTTTAATTGGTTTACCAGATTGTCTCCGTCCTTTTTGATTGGCCAAAGTAATTACTTTGGTTTTGGTTTTACGATACTCGATTGAAACTCGCTCTATAATTAGTTATTTGGCAAGTTTGAATGAATAAATAAACGTAGAGATGAAAATGTAACATTCACTCAATTTAATATCACCAAGGGATCCCCACATGATAATGTTCGTATAGCTGTGATTAATTAATCGATCGTGGCTGTTCGGTCAAATAAAAAGCTGGTCGGGGTCAGTGTTTTTATGGCGATTCGGACCGTTGCTTTGTGATTCGAGAGCAATTAGTGGGACGAGATCGCCGAGAGTTACCAGCCTTAACTTTCTTCTCTTTATGAGGGGAAATGATAGCCAACGACATTCTAAAAATTCGAAAGCCACAAACCCGTCTAAAACGGATACAGTTTGCCCTCCGATTGCACAGAAAAGACAAGGACAACTGTACGTAGATGTTATTGAAGTTTATTTCTGCACTTACAGCTTCTTTTAGCATTTATAAGCTCAAAGTTAATTTTTCCATACAAAGTCTATAAATCGTATACCGAGCTTGGGCTGCCTGTGATTGAGCAGCTAATAAACGCTCAACTTAACCTGTCGTCAGCAGTTGTAGAAACAAAACTTCTCATTTTCGTTTCTTTTTTGCTCAAGATGATCTTACCTGACATTTCTCCGAACAATGGAAGATCAGGATCAGTGAAGAACTGCTTTCCGAAACCAACATTCAACCGAGCATGCTTCCCAGAGAGATCCCCAACTTCACAACGCATCATGTTGTTAGAAAGACAAGAGGTTTTGTAGGTTCCCTGAAAACCGAAGAAATATTGCAGACCTTTTCTTAAATCGATGGTATCAGACACTAAGCAATGCACTTTAACACATATCGCTTCTCACACGTTTCTTTTCTTCTACCGTACTTGGCCAGCTAATAATAAGAGCACAAAAAAGAAAGGCATTCAATACTTACGGACAAGTAGACGTGGTATGGGTTATAATGAGGTCCAAGACTCTTACATCTCTTTCCCATTTCAGCAAAGGTGTCATTTCCTTCAGGGTTCACATGCACATGCCATGGATGATCCACGCTCTGATAATGGAAAGAAAATCATTTCATACTTTTTTGGTTCAGCCGTTCTATTGAAGCCCTTTATTCATTTGTCTTCCAGGCTACTTTATGACTAGATTCACTATCTGTTTTTTTCACAAACGTGGAAAAGGAACTTTGATTCGTTCATTGTCTGAAGCCTTTCTGTCTATTTCAATAGTAATTTTCGTAGTAGTTAAACGGATTCATGTCATCGAACCTATAACCTGTGTTCATTGTGAAGCCTCACGTGGATAGTTGAAATATTAACTTATTTTTTTTCTCAAGGAACCATGAATATTTTTACCTTTTTGCTGGAATTGGAGGCATAGCCCAAATCAATGTAAATCGACGTCTCTTCAGATTCTATGAACTTTTCGTGGGACTTCTGCTGAATCTGAAAAAAAAAGCATCAATAATAAATCAATTCAAAGTCCGGAGAGGAAGAAGTTGGTATAATATGAGATATCTTTTGTTGTCTTAACTTTGAAAGGTCGAAACGAAACTTGACTAATGCAACATGTCAAGTAGGACGCCGTTAGACATGTGCATTTTTAACTTTGCTGAAGAAGGCAACAGTAGTAGCCGAAACGTCCAGAACAATATATTTTTAGCCAGTGTCAACTGGCTACACACCGAATATTCTTAACACCAAGTCTCATTTTCACTTCTAATATAATAAGGAGTGACTCCCCTCAGCAGCTGATTTATAATTTTTTTTTTAACCACTCTCTTCTTTTCTCGGTTAATATTATGTTGTACAGCAAAAGCTTTAAGAGCAAGTTCCAGATATTTTAAGGATTTTCAATCAAACATATCGCAAATCTGCCATGACACATAACAGCTCACCAAAAGAATGTAACCCTTCAGAGCAGGGCCCTTGAAAGTCACTTTGGTCTTCATGACAAACATCTCATGATTCAGCACGGCTGGATTGTCTGCACACACCCATCTGCCGCTTCCCATAACTTTCATTTTGTGGATAACGATTGATCGTCCATGGATGCTGTTCTTGCCAAACAAAGGCAGGTTGAAGTCAACGTGTCTCTTATTGTAATATGTGACATTGTGAAATGATCCATATTTTCCACTTAGGTCGCCGATTTCATATTCATCATTTGTCCCTAAAAAGAAATGGGTGGAAACGACGAGATAAAAGTGAGCTTTCACACACACTTCCCTTCAGATAAATTGCAAAATCCTTGGTTGATAGGAACGCATGAAATTGAAAACATTAGGCTGTCCGAATTGAATGGTGAAATTGAAGGCATGCAGATTACGTCGTAAACACGAACAACGCTTTCCTGGATTTCAAAGCACTTAACTCATTTATCCTTCAGAAAAAAATAAAAAAAATGTTTGCCTTTAAAGATACTGGTCTATCTTTTAAGAGTACACTTCAGGCGGAGTCTCCTATTCATCCTATGGAAGTTGTGACAAAGAAATATCGAAAGGAAAACAATTCTGCTTTATACCAGTTCCAGGAGAAGGACTTGATTTCACATCAACGCCAAAAGGATTCCAATGTCCACCCAGGTAGCCACCTGCACATGTTCCACTTCCGTTGAATTTCATCTCCCATGGCATAGGATAGTTGTGCACGTGGTATCCTTCAGCTTTCCTTTTTAAACCAGTCAAGCTTATCTCTGTTGTGGTAGGATCAAAAGGAGACCGTTGAGTAAACTTGAAATAACCATCGATACCGTCATGTACACTGGCCGTGAAGGTCGCTTTTACAACCATTGGTTTCACCTTCATTATACTGGCACATGCAAAAGGTCTTTTTGGATCTACTTTTGAGAACAGTACGATCTTTTTTCCGATGACATTGTTTGCTCCGCTCAGAGGCAGGTTGGTATCAGTGAAAGCAACTTTAGTTTTTGACATTTCCTTTGTAGCCATAGAAACTGTGACGTCACCGTGTTTGGAGGACAAATCACCAATGAGACAATTTTCCTGTTTTTCCTTGCTGCAGTTTTGTCCATTGATACTGTTAGGATTGAAAATCTCTCCAGGAATTTGGCACGAAACTGTACCTTGGTTAATCTGCCATGTAAATTGACTTGATAATAATGCACTGTTGACATAGAAGAGATTGACAAATAGACTGGTGTCTGTGTCTGAGCTCGTGACGACTTGTCTAAAATAAACATAGCCTGCTACCGGATATTTGAAGACTGCTTTAGCCGTCACCATAACCTCCTTTGGAGTTATCAATGCACATGCCTTGGGCATGTCGCCGCTGTACAGTACCAGTGTTTTAGCCATGATACTGTTCGGACCAGTGATCGGAATCATCATGCTCTGGTGTGTAAAATTCCCCTTTGAGTTGTTGGCATTCAGTTTCCCAAGCATCCCCGCTAAGTCCCCAACAGCACAGTCCTGGAATCTCGAGTTACTAGATAAAGTGCAGGAGGTACTGTAGTTTGAAGATTTCGCAGCCATTGTAGGATCATATAATGCTCCAACTTCCCCTTCGTGACAACTCATAGCCGCGTTTCCATTATAAACCATGGGTAGTTGTCGTATGCTCCATGCCAGAGTCTCGTTGACTCCTTCCAAGTCGACCATGATGTTTGTAGGACCATCGTTGTGTCCTTGGAAGAATTTGACACCACCCTTTATTCCACTCATGCTGAAAAGGGCTTGTAGTTGATGATTTGTTGCCAATGAACATTGCATCAAACAACCTAGATGACAAACCAAAACACAAACGAAAAAAAAAGCAGATTACGAGTATATAAAACCATTAAAAAGAGGGGGTAACCGTGCTCGTTCAGGAGAAAGTAGCCATTCCTTGACAGATTAAGCTTGATGTCAGTGATAATCCGCCATTATATTAATGTGCGCGAGCTGATGCACGCCAATGACGCAAAAACTTATGCGCAGTAGGGTTGCGCAATGCAAAACCAGGGAGTCACCTTAAATGTTGTTCAAATGGTTTTTCAATTCCAAAGGACTTAAATAAAACCGCACTCCTTTTACTTATATATATATATATATATTAGTCCTTATTGCCCCCAATGGGGCATAGGGCCGCACTCCTTTTACTTGAACAACTATATTTCCTCCGGATCCTCAGCAAAGTTTCTAGAACAAAATCGTGAAATCGAATTATGTAAATACAATTTCGTTACATCTCAAAACAAAGTTATCGTGACTATATACAATCGTTGATACACCAAATTGGCGGGCAATACTAATGAGACATACATGAAAACGATCTCACAATACAGCCACACATGTACAATATCCCTTGTAAGTGATTTTTTGACGTTTCGGAGAAGTCATGGCCCCATTATCATTAGCAAGGATGACATGTAGGGCCTACTTTGTATTGAAACTTTTAACACCGTAGACATACTATATTTGAAGGTTATTACATGCTGAAACGATAGGAAAACTTACTGATAAATGCAAAATGTTTACTCTATTAGAAAATAAAGACCACATTTTCAAGCATTACATTATTACACGGATTTAGGTAAAATTCTGAAAGATGGGAGTTTTTAAGCAAGCAAAAATATCATAGAATTATGTGGAGAAAATAATCCAGATTTCCGAAAGTTCACCTGTAAACACATTTTCGCCTGTCTTCACTTACTGTTTTATCTTTGGTTCAGTGACCCATTAACTGCGCATTCCTCTGATGTGTGCTTTTAATATCATCGGCCCGCAAAAAAAACGATCCGAGGAGGGCATAATTATGGTTTGGAAATCATAAATGGCGTCAGTTTTCAGGAAGAGTATACAGAAGAAGAAAATAATATTTATCCGGATTCTTTGTTTGTAATGGCTACGATTTATACTTGCAATTTCATTTTTCCGTTTCGCCTATCACAAGAAAAATAAAAAAAGGATTGTTCTTAATTGACGTTTAATATGCAGGAGTGATCAGTTTGACCTATTTATCAGTTTCGAAAATTCTGTCATAACTTGCTTCAACGTGCGTGAGCCGGAACATGTCCGAGTAAAAAGCGTTGATGGAAAATTCTTTCATTTAAGCTACGCTTAGAATAATAAACATTACCTGATTCACGGAAAACCGCTAAAAGTGTTTAGAACATTCAGGTAACAAAACTGTCACGTAACGATGCATCGATAAAGAGCAATTCAATCAGAAAATGATTTGATTTGACTTCCCCGTTTCTTTCACCTCTTCAAGTTTATGACCGAGCAAAAGTTATTAGGCTCTTAGCACTATGCAGCAATGATAGTACAAGAGTTTCCCGTAATGGAGAAACAACGATAGTTTGCAACAGTTTAAAGAACATCACGTGATGAAATGAAAACAGTTAGACACAGCGTCCTAAGGAAAACTCGACAAAACATGGTGAACAGCCGGTGGATCTCCAACTACAACTTATTTTTTTGCTTGATGGACAAAAGGGTTGCAGAGTTTATATGCCATTTATTGTATGGAAAGTAATGATGTCACAAAGCAAAGCTTTTCTATTACGCTTAGACGAAACTGAGAACAAAGTGACCGCAAATATCTTCCTGGCTAATTTTATGACCTCTTTAACCCTGCATGCCTGGGGCCAATATCACGGATTCCTCGCTCATTCAACTGAAGTCGGGAAAAAAAAAAACATGCTGATAGCACTTTTCAATATCGAGCGTCTTTTCCTTGTCCTTTTCTTTTTCCAGCATCATCCTTACGACGATATATTCACGGATTCCGAATTTCACTGTCTGTTAAGGGCGCTCTATAGTGCAGTGGTGATCAAGGTCCTGCTTCAACGACTCCTATACTCTTAGGCATCATATCAATTAAAACTTCAGAATCTTAACAGTTTTTTCCCTGCGGTTTATTACAAGCCAACAAACCGCCGCGAAAAAAAAGAAGGGAAGCTGACAGTTCCCCATTTGAACATTGTATGTATAGTTTGCGTAATCTATTTGTTACGTGGAATGCCGAAGGCATCCACGTCTTAAAACCGGGCTGGAATCTTTTTTTTGTTGGTAGTCACAAATGTGCATACCCCACGGATATTGAATTTATCTCCCATCGGGTGGACTGATTTATATTCCCTACGGTATTTCCAAACTTCCCTGCCCCGAGGAGAACTCCTATACTTCCCAAGCCATCACGATTTTTCTCTGCTAGCGCGTTAGACCACTCGGCCACCGTGACACACTTCTACCAGAATGGTGAAAGCAAACATTTATAATAGAATCTTTCCGCCCGCCATGATTGTTTCAGTATTAAACTATTCGATAAAGTGGATAAATGCTTTTTCTTTGAGAAAGGCAAGTTTTAAAGGTAAGGAGAATTTTCTACGTTATTTCTAGATCTTGCTTCGTACTTGTGTGTTCCACTGTGAACATTATTATTTTGCATACAACGAATACTTCATTAGAAGCATTTTGCATAGAACGAATACGTACTCCAATATTTCTTGGGAACCAGTTTGTTCGCCGTTTTGACGTAGAAAGAAAATAAGAAAATAGCTTTGAACGGCCAAACAAGATAAAAAATGAAATCAAGTTTATAAAAAACGAATTAGCTATCGCCGTCACGGGGACTTCGCAGCCGTCCCCCATCCAAGTACTAACCTCATTCGGAGGAGCTTAACTTCAGCTGACACTTGGACTAGCATCAACGATTGTGATCTTTATGTTAAATTCGCACCTAGATCTTGTCGAACTTTATAACACTTGAAAGAAAAAAAAACGCACTAACAAAAACCAGGTGTTATGCCGTGATTTTGTCACAGATGTATCCTTTGTTTCGTGAGTTGTAAGTAAACACGCAAGGTATAACTTGATCACAGGCGGCCGCTAAAATCGATGTCACTTCCGATTTTGCGATTTTACTTGTATGACCAAAAGTACGATAGAAAAATTGAACTCTGATGGAACGTAACAAATATCTCCCGAAATGTTTTTCGCTGATGGCAAATTGATTTATTGTCGATCGACACTTCCTAAAAGTTCCTTCTGCTCTTCTTAAAAACTACATATTAATATTTATTTACTTTTTCGTCAATATTTGTTTTGCATAAAGCAGGCTAGCAAAATCTGTACCTTGCTTTGTTCGCATTTTTAAGCGTTAAAATAGAATTTTTGGGCGAATGTTCCTGACAGCAAAAGTCGCATATTTTAACGTCCCCCATCCAGATACTAACCCCGCTGGAAAGGGGAAAAAAACTTTATTAACATTGGTCTTGGAAAGGTGTCAGAAGCTCAGAGTACACGCTTAAGCTTGTGGTGAAAAAGAAGTTGTAAATGATCAACATATCGACTTTGAAGCCAAATGTTTCTCGATTTCCTGTTATTTTCTTCAATCGTTCTGGGCTTAGTATTTTACTGAACCACATGTCTTCTTAGAGGGTATATAGCAAAGATGTCTACCATGGCACCGTAATGATTTACGATACCAAACAGTGTCGTGTACTATTAGAGCTACATATTGTGCAAGGACTTGAATCTCCTGGAAAAAACAAAACGCCGCTCAGTTGACATTTATGGAAAAAAACACTGTCAAGTTACTGCACTACCACACGCAATGCGTTCTTACTTTAAAAAATATCCCGTATCTCCTCAATTCTACCCCCCCCCCCCCCCCCACCTCCAGACTAAAAATCCCGTATCCCCACAATTTTTTTACCTAATTATCTCGTATCCTGATCGCTTCTCGGGCTTTTGGCTAAGATTAGTTTCTTGGCCAAGGACTACGGTCAAGTACTATTGTACAACGTACGGTACTTTTTCAGTGCCGTAAGGGGCAGGCACAGAACAGTTTCGGCTGTTTGTCTGTTCTCTCGAAAACGATGACAAGGGTTTTTTGGGTTTTTTGTTCAGCTCGAGTGTAGAATCAGGACGAACTGTTGTAGTTTCTGATAACTATTTACTACTTGTAGCTTTTGTTGAATTTTGAATCGATGATAGAGAGAGTTTTGGCGATCTCAATCCGGACTGGACTACTGGATTTAAGGATTTTTCTTAACGAGATTTCAAGTTATTGTGGAGTTACTGAAATCAAGATTATGGAATTGTAAAATTTGAACTTTGGACTGGACTATACAACACGCAATTACGGAATTTTTGAGCATTGAGAGAAATAGAGCACGGATGTTGTCTTCTTGTCTTCGTCACGGCAAATTTATACAGTTTGCAAGGAACTAAACCAGGATTACAGAACCAGACGTCGATTACAGGGCCCGGTTGTTCGAAAGCCAATTACCTTAATCCAGGATGAGTGTAAACTTTTGTTTCATGTTTTCAACTTTTTGGTCACAGTTTCCTTTGCTTATTTTTGTTTTTCAAGATTGACTTCTTCTAATGTAAAGTTTTTCTGAATATCAGCCTTGAACAGCATTTGGGAGTAGAGGATAAAACTCGTTTTAAAACCCAGTTTCTGAACAACTGGCCCAGGATGATAAGTTGTTGAACTGTGATTTGTAATAAGTTTTTCGGATGATTTAAGGCTGATCCTGTAATTTTTGGATGAAAGGAGTTAACGAAGCAAGTAAAACTGTAGGATTTGAATTAAGTCTCCTTCCAAAAAATAAATAAATAAAAGATCCCGTATCCTGATAACCTGCTAATAGGGCTTCGTTGTTTGCATTTGCAAATTTAGTAACATTAGTAATGAGTTTTTACAACAAAAAACTTTAAGTTATATTACAGATGTATCTTTCTAGTAATCTTTCGCCATTTTCCGAAGTCTACCTGTACTTGAAGTTCACTGTAACTGGACAATTTGTGTTAACTGTTTGCGCATTCCACGGATACGCCCTTGTAGGCGTCTTGTTTGGCTATAAACACGAACTTTCTGTTCACCCACGTAACTGTTTATCAAGGCGTAAGCGATATGATGAAGGCACACGACTATGGCTCACCCGTCGTGAAAGAGATATTCAGGTGTACTCAATTCCACATCAAGATCTTTCTGTAATAAATAATAATAAATTATTATCGTCATTCTGAAGTTTTGGTGGGAAGGCTCAACGTTTCTCGATGGTAAGACGTTTTTTTCTGAGTAAGGAGAACTCAGTAAGGCGTAATGTGAGTATTCCAGTAGACTCTTCAATTTAATGCTATTCCGTTTCAAAACATCACGTATGCCAAATTATTCAACCTCATTTATTTATTACTGATTCAGGGCCACGAAGCCGTTTTGTTGATCCTTCAGTGACCTTAACTTTTTGACAAGGAAAGTTCTTACGGATTTCGAAGGTTAAAATAAGCGCAAAGACGGAACTACTGAAGTGACCATTCCTTAGAGTTCAAAGTTACTGTTCCTCCGTCTATTTTCACTGGCGAAGGTTAGACAAAAGACGAATTTCGAGCCAACCTGTATGTGTAGAATTGAGTTAAGTTAAATTCCTTCCTCGTTCGAGAAGTGACGTGTTTTTTATGGTGCACTAAGGACTGTTCTCAATTCTCAATTCCTTTCATCAAGTAAGTTTCTACCCTAAGAAAGACACGCTTTTAAATTCATCGTCATGTATTACGTGGGGGCGATCGTAGACGGCCGCTCGATCTGCAAAACTAATTCTAAACGTTTCCCTGCTGTTAAACGTTGTAAAGGTTGGCAACCTCAAGGACTTAAAGACAAACGCTCGACTGAGTAGTGCGTATCACGTATAAGTCAAAGTGGCCTCACATTTTTCAACAATCTCCCGCAACCTCGAATCAGTAGCCTTCCGTCATCGTTAAAATTGCAAATGTATTAACGACTTTTTCCTGGGCCCTTCAATTTGAGGTTTTCCGCATTACTTTACAGTGTAATAAAGATACTAACTTCCTAAAAATATAAACTTCGTCAACTAAAGGGCTCGTGCAGAGGTCCGGGTATTAGCAAGCCAGAGTTCGTATAAGTTTGTGCTCGTAACAGGCACGGTTGCTGCTTTTTTAGTCATACTGAAAATTCCCCGCATTGAAATGCCTGCTGTTTTTTTGCTGAGGAAAGGTTGAAGAAACTTCCCTGATGACGCGAAAACTGTCAAACACTTTTTAAACGAAAACTGATACTACCATGATACACGATAAACCGTTAGCAAAAATGGATACCTTTCGAAGTTCCTACTTGTGATTCAAACTCAGTTGCCCGTTTCTTTTCTTTCTGTCAGAGTACTATTATCAGCCGTCATGTAAGGCCCCTGACAGAAATTCGTGTGTAAGAACAAGTTAATCATTGTCAGGCGACTTTCTTCGGCTCACGCGATGATACATGTCCACTTTTTCAGGATTTACGGTTGGATTCCGTTCAACCTATGCCCTCTGCACGCTAGTGTTTCTGGTTTCATCATTTTTTTAAATTCAAATGTTAAAAATTATACATTAAACTATGGTTAAGCCTCATGAGACCAGTCGCCTTAATACATTGTTCTCACTAAAGAAAAGTCCACTGTTTACTTCTTTCTTTGCCAGTGGTTTCTTCATAGAGTGTTGACATTGAAGTTTGGAGCTCGATTTATTACACTTCAGTATGACAGCGATCAGGTGGCAGTTCCTACACATCTTTTACGCAGTTCCTACACATCTTTTACGTATTACAGCGCAAGCAAAGCTGATATCAGTCGTTTAGTGAAGTGTGCAGTCTATCATGTTTGTTGCTGGCACTCGACAGACAAACCAGGAAATTGTACATGACACGACAAAACGTTCCATCTATTTGTTTAATGGACCTATTCATTCCCTGTTTTTCTTCAGAATTTATGTTGGCTCCTACTGAAAAATCCCATAACTTATTCACTGACTTTCACAAAAATCACGTTTAAAACATTTTTTTGCGCGAACGCACTATATGTTATGGCCATTGTCAAATAATGGGACCCTCGCTACTTCAAGTCCTGGGAAACAGAACAGACATCCCATTTTAACCGCAGTGGGGCCCGCTTTCAATTACCAATCATTTCCCTTCAACACCGCATGAAAATTATGCGTGATCGCCATTCCTGGTTTCGTTTCTCAAAGAGAATAATCTGTTTGCGGAATTACAGTGTCCCATTACACTGAAAATTGTGCACAGTCATTGTACGTAAATCTGCGTAAATACCCAGTACTGCTACTTATTAAGGTATGCTGTATGAGAGTTAAATGTCATGCATTTTTAACGATTTGCGTGAGGTAGGAATTCGAAAATGAATGTTTTTCCGCATGTTTCAGTCCGAATGTCTATGCAAATGGCGACATATCAATATCTGAACTAAAACAGCTCAATATCCCGCCATTTAGACAGAGTAAGACGGACGGAAGGCAGTCGAGTGAAACGTAGATGTTCACAAGGTTTTAGAAAACTCACAGTAAAGAATCGTTCGGTTGTGGGTTTTCTCTGAGTCTTCATCTCTGTGGGCCACGCATATTTTTACAAGAAGTGGATTCCTGCACCACTTTAGAGGGAGTTTCGCCGCAATTAAGTATCGAAGCCTTTTAAACTGGACTGGCATATCATGCAATCCCAGCTCAATTGACTTTTCATGAGAAATGCAACCATGGAACCTATTAACCGAAAGCGGTAAATCTCTAAAAATTCTTGAGTCGTTAGGCAAACTAATAAGGTAAGGGTTGAATGGATCTCGATGTTCTTACGATTTGTCCAAAATTGTCTGAAAACAATTCTGCATTTCGTGTCAAGGGCCCGCGGTTTGGAATTCATGTGATTCTTGTCGTACATGTTTTAGGGCCGGAAATGTTAGCGATACTGATACACTTTACTTGAAACATTGCACTGATTTGTAACTGTATGCGAAGTGTTGAAAACAAGTCAACCCAAAGAGCTTTCGTTTAGCCAACGTCAGCTGATTTCTGCTTAATCTGCTTAATCAAGCCACACCGTGAACAAGACACAAATCATTTGTCACAAACTTGATATTAACATCACGAGGCAACGTTAGCGTGTTAGTATTCCCTCCCTTTTGCTGTGCAAAGATAATATCCCACATGCATCTCTAGACTTTTGTATGTTTGTGATCTTAACGATGACGTACTTCTCAGTTATGTAAAAAATAATTAAATCTCGACAGGAAGTTAGAACGTTTTATTTTCCTGGGACTTTTCAAAGCACAAGTCTTGTTCCTTTTTCCAAGCATTTTTTGATAACCGCAGTTCAACTTCCTTTAATTTTTTCCTCCAAATTCAGTACTGGCAATAATGTTTTCCTTCAGCGTATGCTACTGCATTTTCAAAATGTAACGGCCACATCTGGCTGTCACAGAATTGCGTAGAATTATGCGATTTAAACTTGACTGAACATTTTCAAGATCGATGACAGGAAAGAACTATACATTATGCACGCTTTGATTCGAACGGAAAATGGCGCTGAAAATAAAGGAGCATGGCACAACGAAACACTTAAGTTCAAAAGCGTGCATCTTGTTTTCTCCAATGGATTTCTGTAAGCTCTGCGAACTTAAGATTAAGCCACTCATTTTACAGAAATTCCTGGTGCGTTTCGACCAAAAGAAGACAGATAAGTTATGTTTAGAAACGGGATTGTATCACACAACGTTAACACTGACGTTAAGTTTGGTTTTTTTCAGAACTGAACCAAACGTTTACAACTTCTCAGAGCTTATGCCTTCTCTGAACAGTAAGAAATAACTTAACTTAAACCTCAATTTCAATTGTTCTAGGAGCGAGCAGGTCACCATTTATCAGTCCATGACCTTTTTTCAAGTCTTCTATTTCCGTCGATGAATATAGAACTAATCTGAAAAACATCTAGCAAAAATAATATTTTTTTGCAAGATACACAAAACTGAACTCTTGAAACCGATAGTGGTTTTCGTAATGTATGGTGTGGAGCTATTTTTGCTTACGCCGCTATTGCTGGTGCTGAACCGTTCAGTGTTATACTGACCTGATAAAAGGAAAACCATAAAACCAAATGACTTCAGAAAAATATCGAGCGACATGGTGAAAAATGAACCGGTTTCAGCTTCCTGTTTCCAGACAAGTTTATCTTTCCGTTTCTCGAGCAACTGTTTTTATTTCAGGTCGACGGTGGGAAGAATTTTGCATAAACATCAGAGTTATCATAGCGTTAAATGACGCATTTTGTGTCAGTTTTGAAAGGGGATGACTGACCATTGAAAATAAGAAGGCATGTTCTTCCTGCATCACGAACAAGGCCAATGCCAACTTCTGCTCGTTGGGAAGTATTTTTTGTTGCACGTAAAGGCATATTTTTTACAACTTTTTTCGTTTGATTATTGTTCATGCTTGATGTAATCATTGGTTAATAAATTACGGAACAAGCGTTACCTTCCGTGTATCCAAACACTTGATATGCAATAAAATAGGGATCGAAGCTCTTCAGTGTGTTTTTGAGTACTTTAGATTTTATGCTAAGTGCTGTGTAAACGATTAGGTCGTAGATGTCTGTATTGAGTAAACTGATAGATTCGCAAAGGATTTTGAGGCAATTTGAGTCCGCAGCCAATATCATAACGTCATAAAGAGACTGAAGAGGCACTCCACCAGTGGACTCCGACTGAAGCCTTATAAAGTACGCCTCCGCTGAGTCCATTTATTTATTTAGTGCTAAATTTTCTTCTTTGCCTGCGCATTGACGCAAAGAGCGTCCCACATACGGCGAAGACTACACTTCTCAAACGCATTAGACAAAGACACGCTTTGGCTCTTTGTCTTATCCAATAATTCGTCTTAGTGCTACGCGCGATAAATACAGTAAAACTGTGACAGGCAAAAGCAAAAGTTGGTCTTCCGCTGCCCATGCAATGTACAAGAACATAATTCTGAACAGACGAACAAATTAGTACCGAAGTTTTATCTCAGTAAATACTCTCAGTTTTTCCTTAGTTCAAAGAAGATAAAAATCATAGCTTTCCATTCCGACATTCGAGCAAAAATCGTACACAACGTAAAGACTGGCGTTTCAGAAGGGTGTGGAAAAGTCACAGTATGGTGGATTGATCTTTGTGTGACCCTGCGATGATAAAAAATGGTGGAAGCGATTGAAGAGTTTGAGCAGTTAAATTTGTGTGTTTAGTACAGAAATTGCCGCCTTTGAAGAACAAAACGAAAAAGCGGTGGTTAACCACATGGAGCCACGTTTACGCTATTTAAACAAACTCTTCACTGTTCTTTACTGTACTGAACTCTTGACGCACATTTTTTCTTTTAAATTATTTTCAACGTAAATTTGAAAATGGTGATATGGAGACATCAAACCGTTGCTCAGGCTTCCTTGTAGGCGATGACTTCCTTGTCGTGAAAGAATAAATAGTTTTATCTCTCACATTGATATTTCTTCCACATTGAATTAATGCTGTCGAGCATCGTATCTTTCTTCTGGTTATTTTAGGTATTATTTCACCTCTCTCGCGCCCCGTGTAAGATGTATTCCTCGTATGAGTAGGTGAGTCAAGGGCACCCAACGAGCAAATTAAGCCATTGGCAAACTTGATTGTATGAGAACCATTTCTAGGCTCCTTGTAATGTATAAAGACTGTGTAGGGAATGATATCTTCATTTTAGAGATTGATAGCTGAACGTTACCTTCGGAGAACTTCCAGGTGACCTTTTTAAGTGCCAAAAATTGCAAAAATATCCCTTTCGAAAACGTAAGGGTCTACTATTCCCCGGTTGCGGATCAGGTAGGTGAAAATGGTATCGGGAAAAAACCTTGTCAGACCTTCTTGTTTCGTCAATTCGACCATTGACTGTGCGACTTCGTTTCGTTAATTACTCAATAAGTTGTGGATTTCAGCATTCTACTGACCTCCCAAGCAGTTTTTCGTAACGCGTGGCTTTGTGGCATAACCTCGAATACCATTGCGTGCGTTTTTCATGATTTCAAGATATTGTTCATTCAATACTTTTAACAATCAAATTTCCCTAAGGGAAAAAAATTTGCATACAAATGACGAAATTCAAACAGCAAGAATCAAAATTTATTTTAAAACCAGACATTTTCAAGAATTTGCAAAATGTGGATTCTCTGCAAGGGGAATTTAACGTCAAGGGAAGTACAGGACATAATATAATACAAACAATCTTCTGTTTGTATGGGGGTTGAAAAGTTCAAGTGATATTCACGTGCAGAGGCGTGTCTTCCGTCTATTTTAATGGGCTCAGTTTAGACTTAGAGAACATCCGCTTTTTTACCCCAATGGTCTATGCTTAAAGATTATCTCCTACGATCTCGATTTAAGTTTCCATAGTCAATGGACCAACATTTTTATTTACCAACAGATCGCATAGCGAGAAACGTCAGAGAAAGGGCTTTAACGTCATGAAAGGAATTCCCGTTTTGGTTCTTAAAGATCAAATGCCTTTGTCAGGCATTATCACAATAGAATAATACCTCAAACAGTCAACGGTCAAAGATATGGCTTTTTGCAGCTAAAACACTGAGTTATTTTGGTCGCTACGTTAGATTAACAAAAACGGTTGAAGTTTCAAACTTTAAGGGTAATTAGTGCCACCTCAACTTAAATCATCGAAAATAGCACCTGGGCTGACTTTTTCGAGTTTTAACTTTAAATCGTGCCACAAATACGTAGGCGTGGTTTCCGTACGTATAAAAGGCACTCGGAGTATTGACTCAGGCAGCGTTTACACGAATCCGGTTTCATTTATAACCGCATTGTTTTCCATGCGGTTACACCTTCCGTTTACACGACACCGATCGAGACTGTCGCCGAAACCGTGTCGATTTGAAACCTTTGCCAAAAGTGGAGAGTTTTCAAAACGATGCGGTTTCATCTGTCGTGTAAATAGCGAAACCGCTTCCATTTGAATACGGTTACTATTTTGGCGCAAAATTTGCATTGTTGAATTCAAAATACTGAATTTAGCACGTAGTGGAGCGCTCGCTTAGACCATCATGACCTGGATTTTCTGGCGAAAACCGCGCCGTGTAAACACTTTCAAACCGCATCGATT
>NC_090885.1:37028924-37083924 GCF_036669925.1 Montipora capricornis
CTTTGCTTGTAATCGAAATCCGTCGAAGTCCACGCTATAGATCGTACACTTCATCGACTCCTTCCGTCGGTATCATTGCAGTTCAACTTCTTGATTTTTTTCTCCAAAGTTTATTAGAGGCCTCTTAAATGAAACTACCGAAGAAACGAAGGAATTTAGAAAGTTGACGAAACATTGACGCTGACAGCTCGCCAATCGCTGAAATAACAAGACGTAGATTAATAACAATAATAATAACAAGACGTATATATACTCGTAACAACAATAACAAGACATAGACAAACAAGACTAGTAACAATGATATTGCAAAGCAGTTTAACAAACATTTTTATTAATATTGGTCCTAGCTGGGAAAATCAAAAATCAATCAATACCACACAATGCATCTATGACACCTTTAATAGTTTATTCTTTTGCTTTGTCCAAGAAACACAGATTGCTAATTTTTTGTAAATCCTTCGATGTAAGTAAGTCATCATTAGACATCCCTAATAAATTAACAAAACTTGCAGCTGAGCCAGTATCTGTACCCTTCAACAAAATTTGTAATCAGTCCGGCAGTTGAAACTTGTGTAGTGCCAAATAATTTGAAAATATCACGGCCGGCTACCCCATGCAGTTTATAAAAATGGTGATACCACAGGCACGGCCGACTATAGGCCCAACTAAATAAATGTTATCGCCAGTTAGAAAAGTGCCCGAAACATTAATTCATAGTCAACTGTATAGCACGTTGGAGAAATACAACATTTACGAGTAGATATACGTCTGGATTCAGAAATGGTCACTCTAGAAGATAGGTGACGTGCTTGAAAAACTCGGGAGAGAAATTTCTACATCAAGCTAGATACCTCTTTTTGTAATATAGAATAGATCTACGACCTTTACGTGGTTCGTAAAGACTGAAAGATCTTGACAATGAATTGTATCAGTCATCCAGTTGAGAGTAAACGAAAACGAAAATAATTCACCTACTGGAAAATTATAGACGAACGAGCGACGTTTCGGCCATATCACACGGCCTTCATCAGGAATCTGGCGAGTCAGCTTGCGTCACGCAAGTGTCACGTTATAGCTGACTCGGCGCGTCCCGTAACGCACGGTCCCAAGTGTGCGATAGCACGAATCGTAGCCCCCCTCTCTTGTTAAGAGAAGGGCCCTCTACCCTAAACGAGTGCACCGAGCTTCGTAAATGGTTATAGACAACTACTTCCTCTATGCTCAGGCACGTGCGTTCAGCAAGGGTTTCATCCTTTTCCAGCCTTCGGCGGATCGCCGTGATCGCCTCATCCGCTGGAATACTAGTAAAGAGTGCAGAGACGTCATACGATGTTATTGTTTCCTCGGTGGTAAGTTTGATCTCCCTGATCTTTTCAACAAAGGCCTGAGTGTTCTTAAGGTGATGCGAAGAAAAGCCTACCAACGGACGAGGGATGTAAGCAGAATGCCTCGCTACGTTGTACGTAACCGAACCAATGCTGCTGACTATCGGCCGGAGTGGAATGGGTTCTGGCTTGTGTATTTTAGGTAGGCCGTAGAATGCTGGAACAGATGTCTCTGAAGGAGGATCTAACTTCCTTTTAAAGTCGACCTTAATGGTGCCCTCGGTATAAATTTTGTTGGTGAAGGTGCAAACCTTCTTCCTAAAGCCGTTGGTTGGATTACAACCGAGCAGTTTATAGGTTTTCTTATCATCAAGGAGATATTTGCATTTCTGATCTTAGTCTTCACGGTTGAGCACTACAAGGCACCTGCCTTTGTCTGCTGGAACAATGACCACATTCTCGTCCTTTGTCAAGCCATGTAAGGCTTCTCTTTCATCTTTGTTGAGATTTATTACCCGCGCTTTGTTCTTACAAAGGGTGTCACAAAATTTGCTTCTTAGCAATTCAGATTTGGCTTCATTCACACTTGACAAACAGCATAAAAGGCCTAGTACCATCGAGGCACAGGATCTACTCGTTTGATCTAATTATAAGTGATGTCAAGATCCTGGACAAGGAAGAAAACTGGGTCAGACGTGGCATTAAAGAAGCTGTTTGGGAGAGGGTAGAGGGCCCTTCTCTTAACAAGAGAGGGGGGCTACGGTTCGTGCTATCGCAGACTTGGGACCGTGCGTTGCGGGACGTGCCGAGTCAGCTATCACGAGACACTTGCGTGACCCAAGCTGACTCGGCAGATTCCTGATGAAGGTCGTGTGATATGGCCGAAACGTCGATCGTTCGTCTGTAATTTTCCAGTAGGTAATTATTTTCGTTTTCGTTTACTGAAAGATCTTCGTTCTAAATTTAATGCTGTGAAGTTCAATATGTCTCGCTGCTCAATCGTTTCGTTCTGAGTAACGCGCAGTGACGTGTTGTGTGCTCTAATAAACGCTACAACTATCCGCCATTCGGTCACGCCAAACTATTCAGCGTTATTTTACTATTCTCCAGTGGGTTCTTGCAACCATTGGGACATTTTTGGTGTCATAAGAATTTGTTTGGACTGATCCGTGTAGCTGTAGCTTTGAATACCCTTCAAACGGAGCATGCGAGCCTCACACGCCGTCTCTCCCCATTCTCCCTCGCCGTTTCCACACTCCTCCTGACCTTTCGTTTGAATATTTATCGCGTTGCTTGCGTTCGCAAAAAATACGACTGTTTTGCAGTCTAACTGAGGGCCACACGTTTATTAGTAACTCGAAATAAGAAATATATCATTTGATTATTTCAAAAAAACTAAATAAATTCTTTCCAAATTGTTGATAAAGCGCAGTCAGGATATAAATAGTTTCAATTTTAAAAATGAAAAAAAAAAGAATTTTGTTAACTAATAAGTAAATTAGCAGTTTACTGTTCATTTGGCATTACTAAAGGGAAAAGTGTTTTACGAGGGTAACACGTTACTCTTCCATGACATTATACGAATACAGTATACATTCATAAAAAATGGTGTTGAGCATCACGGTCTACATAATAATTAACAATTATTGGATGAGGTTGAGCATGTTAGCGATACTTATCAAGGCCAAAGTTTGTGTTATGTGCCGAAGCCGAAGGCTGAGGCGGTAACATAAACTGAGGCCTTGATAATTATCGCTAACATGCGAAAACCGAATTCAATAATTGTTTTATTATGCATATTCCTGAGCAGAGCTCCGCCATGACAAAACTGATCAAACTGCTGGTTAGTGTGTTAGGTGACGTCACTTCTGCATGCATAAAACTATTGTCTGTAGGTATGATGTCAATTCTACATATATAAAATCTATTGTTTGTAGGTATGACGTAAGAGAAACAGAGCAAGCAAGAATTAGCTGCGTGCTTATAGCCAATCAAAATCGAGCTGGTGACACCAATGTATAATAATACCCATTTTCCGCTGATATTATATTTTTACACACAAGCTATTCTTCATCTTCCGGTTTTATTTCTCTCTTTTAAAGAGTTTTTCGCAGTTTCACAATAGTCTTCAGTTATCTTTTGGGGTTGATGTATGCATGGCGAGTTAATGGGTTAATGCTCTTATTCAAGAGGTGATAATGCAACTTTTAAAAGATTAAGCAGTGGTCAAAGTGGTCAAGTTTGTTTCCTCTAATATAGATTGATTCACAGTGACTCGCTGCAATGACGTTCAAGAAAATGTAATGGATCAACAACTTCTGCATTTGATAAAAGGTTGGACTGCGTGATAAATTATTCACTAGTTTTGTTTTATCGGTGTTGAACTTTCAATAAAGCGTACTGTATCCAATTTGTAATTTTATTTAATTCATCTATATTTTTCGTTTATTTAAAACTTGTAAATTATCTTAAACATTTAAAATTATGGTCATTGCATGTATCTAAATTTGCTCATACCTTTTGGTAACTTTTCTTGTTGAGCCATTGGGTAAATGGTTAATTTAAATCTCAGAGACAAATTTGCAAAGAATAGTCTGATAAGCAGCCTTGTTTTAAATTTTTCGAACGAAATAAGATTTTTCTGTGCAGAAAAGATTAAATCACCCCTTGCTGTGTTTTAACCTATGACAAATTAAATGAGGAAAATCTTTTGGACCTTAATTAAACTCTTTGAAACTAACAAAAGTGGATCTTTTGAACTAAAATTAGTATTTAATCTAATTTGGTCTTTGTACAAATTTTATTTGTTGAAATTATTTTTAAAACCAAATTAAATACATAAGTGTTTCATTCGATCCTCCAATATCACTCAACGTCAGTGGCTTCATAGATCAGTTGGTTAGATCTTCGCACCGGTATCGCGAGGTCACGGGTTCATACCCCGTTGAAGTCCTGAATTTTTCAGGCTTCTTTACGCAATTGCAAACCTTGCGTTCATAACTGCGAAGATCATAGCTTCACTTGATTTCATATCCGCAGTTCATATATGATCCATTTCATATATCATTGTATCGTTAAAATTAATTATGTAGTCCTCTTCAATGTAGATATCTAAGCATGGTCCATTTAAAACAAAACTCGTCTGGATTTTTTATGGTTATTATAGCCGTATAGGGAATGGAATGGACAAAAAATCTCCCCTGAGTGGAGTATATTCAATTGTAACAAAAAAATCAAAGTAATTACTTTGGCCAATCAAAAACGATGGGGACAATCGAGTAAACCAATCAAAACTCGAAGTAATTACACGTAGCCGAGTGACACATCTCGAGGGAAATTGTCCACGCGCGAGCCACAATTGGTTTTGGTTTCACTTCTGATTGCTTGAAAAAATGGCGCGAAAACTTTGAACCAATCACTAAGTGAAACGATGCAAAACCAAAGCAATTTGCTAATTACTCTCGACATTCAATTGAAAACCGCTCCATTTCCATTTTCTCCTTTATTTCATGTCCTCCGCCAACTTACGTGATGTTCCTAAAATTTGTTTTCTTTTATCAGTTCAGAATGTTTAAAACTTCCACTGTCATTGATTTAAACTCGAGAGAGATTTGAAAGCTTTAATCGAACATACATCAAGAAATGAAAGGATCTTTTCAAAGAAGAAAGGATTCAAAACAGTGCATCTTGACTTTTGAAGATTCTTGTGATCAACACGAAATAGAGGTTTGATAACATACGAGAAGTTTTCCTCTTAAAGTGTGCTCTATAAATGTCTATTCATTTGGGGAATGGCCCTTCGGCACGTATCTGGATATTCTTGAATCCGTAACGTTTTCTTTCCGGATACGCCTTCCATCCACACGCATCGGGCGAATTCGCTGGCGAATCCGGAATTGTTTGAATATGCTCTCCAGAGAGGGCATATTTGAATCCGCTATGAATCCGGAACCGTGTGGACGCTAATCCGGAATTTGTTTTTATCCGGATGACGTAACAAGATCGAGCCCAGTTCCTTACTGTGAAATCAATTCTCAAGATGGCTGCCGAGGGCAATATTATTTCTTTACTTCTTGGACTTATTTCAAGTAGAATCACGTGTGTGCAGTTAAACATAGCTACAAACACTGTACACTTCAATTATGCTTTATTATTCTTTGAGGAGTACCGAGTACTAGAGTGCATCCGGATACATTTCGGATACGTGTGGACGGGCAAATTCGATTTGAATACGCTGCGTGCGGATGGGAATATTTTTTTAGCGGTAGTCATACTGATATCACGCAATCATATTCATGTTTCAAGTGCCAAAGAAAAATAGACCCTATCAGTCTTGAGTCCATCATCCAAAAGTAAGACTTACTCAAATTGTCCTAGTCCCCGTCAGGTCAGAAGTGTCTATTTTTAAACCAAGTTTTGCGGGAAATTACAAACAATAGACCAATGTTGTACCCAATTCAAACCTTGTCAAAATAAAAAGTTTTGTTCCAAGTATTTCCATATCATTTAAGTGTGAATGCTACACTATAAGGCAAATACAATACACAAAGAACCTTAGCAACGGGAGATGAATTGGGTACAACATTTGGTCTACTGTTTATTTTCCAGCAAAACTTTTCTGACGCTGATGGGAACAAGAGAGATACCAGATTCTTGCTCTTTGGTGATGGATTCTTGTCGGGAACCAATGTGTAGTTCATGAAAAAGAGCCACTGCGAAGTATTTGTTGGAGCTGGGACTCAATAATTTTAATAATACCTAAATCTAGGCGATTCCTTTCATAGAGATAACACAGTACACGCAAGGCATACTTCAAACATTATAAAAAAAGGGTAAATAATGTAGAACTAAAGCGCGCGCTCTGATTGCTCAATTTGGCTACGTGTGAATGCTTATGACGAAAACACTGACGCATGGGCCGGGAAAAAAATTGATTTTCCACAAACTGCAATAATGACCCACTAGTGTATTGTCAAAAATGCTGAAATTTCTTCACAGCTTTATGAAAAAAAAGCCTTGAAATGTCATTTTAACCCGTTAGCGGGTATTTTGCCCGAGCCCCTTGCAAAGGGATTTGCGAGCCCAAGTGAAAGCTACAGTAGCTCGAGGAGGTCAGTGAAAGAGAGGCATTCAAAGACGACAAAGGAATTCCCAAAATGTCACAAAATGTCTTGGTTCTGTTATAAAACAAATGGTAAACGGTTCAGCGTTTACTATTACAAATCCGTGCTGTTAATGAGAGAAGAAGTAGTTATCACACCAGTTCGAAGAGGTGGTGGGACACTGTCAATATGATCACCGATAGACAGGCTCGCAATGCACCCGTCAGCTCTACTGTTGACCCGAAAACAATTAACTTCTATTTCCAGTCTATCAACATTGACGATCAGTACTCCTCGCCAAAAGTCCTTTCCATCCCGGATGGCACTCGAATTCCAACAATTGAGGTGCATACTTTATGGAGTTTCTGAGGACATTAAAGTGCACTGCTCCGGGTCCAGATGAACTTCCGCACTCAAGAAGCAAGAGGCTAGGCCACTGGGCTATGGCCTCGTGAAATTATTACCCTTCTTTCGTGCTTAGTGACCTTTCGCGTGCAACTAGAACTCGATAGTACTTGCTGAACCGCTTGATATTTGCTAATTATAACTAATTTAAGTCCAGGTGTTATGAATTCTGACGTCAGATGATGAGATAATGGCTTCAAGAGAGGAGCAAGTCACTGTAAAAAACAAAACTTGTCATCTTTGATTCGCAAGTGCAATGATAACCATCGTGTTAAATATGACGAACGAACTCCATTGATTGGTTCGTGCCTTGTTCGGCAGAGGTCGCGGTGAATCTGAGAAGAGAAAAAAAAGACGAAAAAGGAGGAGATCAGTACCAAGGTGACGCCGTTTGCCTTAGTCATGATAGTTCGGCAACTGCAGGCGACTCCTTATCGCTTGCATTTAGAGAGACATTTGACAGCTTCAGTCGAACTCATACAGTCTGCCCAAGGAAGAGCGAATTTCTTACGATGCATCATGACTCTTCAAGGCGTCACGTGATTTACTCGCAAATAAAAAGTTTCATATAATACGACAAGCCTCTTCTCAAAGGGTGTTCTACATAGTTAATACTGGGGAATGAAAGGGAGAAATGCTTTGACTACTTCGGAGGACTGTGAATTAAGGGAATATTCGATAAAAATATAAAAAATACGTTTTTTTCTATCAGTCTAATTTGCTATCACTACCTCGGTGAAAGCAAATGCGGCGTGCAGTGAAAAACCATAACCATGACTCATTCAGTTTTTACCTTTTGTCGAAGAAGAAGGGCGGCAGTCATCGGACGGTTGAAATTCCTTCAGTTGTGCTGGAGAGCTCCTTAAGATAAAATCGAAAGCTTGCGAAGGTTCACGAACTTGCTTTTCTGTAAAAACGGGAATTAGGAACGGTTTAGCATACTTACGATAAAAAATTATTACATTACATCGTTAGCATGTAATCATCGTGCTTTACACACCAGACCTGACAAAACGACAACAACAACAATCGTCGAATTTAAGGGGATGATCTCATTCAAGAGGGTAAATCGTCGCATATTTCTGCTTAGTATTACCATTCTATAGAGGGAGAATGGTGCTAGATATTCAGTGCTTAACTGCAAAGTTATGATGTGCCCAATATAGGAGAGTTGAGTCCTGTGGGTTGTACTGAATATCATAACCGAATTTTAAATTGGAGTACAATTACGACTAGGAGAACAAATTAAATGTTCAGTTTTGAGCAAACGCAGAGTGTTTAGGGGTAATAGATTTTCATGTGCGCATGTCGAAGAGGTGGCTGTGGACGCATCAACGACTATGCGTTAAGTTCGAGATCTGCACGGTATAGGCCTTTTTGTAGGATTCAAACCCGATAGACCAATTTCGATATATGAAAATTCAGCCCAAAACAAAAGGTATCATCTCGAGGCTCTGGGTAATAAATAGAAGGATTTTGCATGATTTTATTTCCCAGAGCCTCAAGATGATGCCTTTTGTTTTAGGCTGAATTTTAATATAACGAAATTGGTTTATTGTACTTAAATAAATCACGAGTAAATTTAAAACGGAATATTTTTTTCAGCGAATACACCACACAACATTTGAGTCCACACTCCTGGCCCCATTTGTTCATAGCTAGGCCGTATAGTTTCAGCATGTGAAATGATTTCATGAATATGCACACTGTAGGCACATCTAAGTAAGGGTGTACAACGTTTAACGTGAAGTCATATCATATTATGTACCCTTGGATTTTAGAGTAGCTTGGTGTAGCTAATATCTCCGAGCATTTACCCTCCCAACCATTATACACCACAGAAGACAGACGACAACGCCGGGAACTACATGCCATACTCTTCGCGACAAGTGTGTGGCCTCTTTTAAGTCCCACAGAGTTTATGAACATTGAAGGATTGTGAGACTGGGCTTACGGTTTATCGTCCTTATCTGAGAAGACTGGAGAGTCTAACCATTTGCGGATGTCATTATTATTTTTAAGGCAGCACTTTCTCCTCAGTTATTTAAAGTCCGTGAGTGTTGGTCCGGCCGGAGTTGAACTCACGTCAGTGACCTATCGACTGGATACAGTTATGCAGCTTCTTAACATTTGGGGCCTGACTGGTTCGTTCATTAACTCTCTTCCTCCTAAAAGTGACACTTAAGGTGATTCCCTTGTTTTGCAGCGCGCATCTCATACTGCGCATAACATAACCGGCCATCTGACGGCAGGCAACAATGGCTGCTTTTGCTGTTCAAGAGCTTTTAAGTGCAATCATGATAATTCTTCTCGGTTAAGCAGGTGTTGTTTTGTAACTCGCCCAAGTCCTTTCGCGGAAAATGGTCATTTTGAAGCCGAAATTGCCCCTTTGCCATCCATTATTATCGTTTTGCAAAAAAAAAAAGAGCACGGAAACCCCTCATTTTTGATGGTTTTATTCACTCGTAATAGGTACACGGTTTTAAGGAAAAAAAGTTTGGATGGGAGAAGTTCTGGTAGTGCAAAGTGATGACTGTAACGGTCCAATTTGATTTCATTTCTTTGCACGATTGAACAATTTGAGATCACTTTACTTAAAGATCATAGTCCGGAAAAGCAAGTAGTTTCAAGTTTTCAGTAATATTTAGTAGCTTTTACTACATAACAACAATTTTTCCGGTTGACCTAGTTTCGAACGCTTCTCGCGTAATTCGGTGAAAAAACACTTAGAATGAAGGGCATACAGCGCGAAAACAAGCACGGTGACCACATCTTCTTATTGCATTTTTTTAATGTCCTGTGTATGAATATCAGTTGTGCCAAGTTTGAAAAATTCTGGATATTAAGTCATTTTCAAGGAAATTACCTTAACAGATTTTACTCTGTCTAACGTCAGACGATTTTAATCGTCAATAGGGAACCCTTTATAAGAGAAAGGGTAAAGCTCCGTTGGACTTATTTCCTGTATACTTGTTAGCTTGCCGGAAAAGTAGAAACCAAGCTTACAAAAGGCCATGAGTACAAGCAGAATTGTACTAACCATTTCCAATGATCCCAAATTTTACTGTCACACACCCTTGAATATTGCTTTCTTCTTTTCTGATGTAAAATATCCGCCATGTTGGCATATCCAATATTGCTGAAACAGTTCTGGCAAAGGTTTTCCTACCAAAAAACACAAACAGTAAACCTATGGTATAGACTATAACAATTTAAAGAGCCCTACGATTGAACCTTAAAAAACGCCCCACCTGGGGCAAGCGGTGGCCATTTAATAATCTCGACACTCAAAATGTCGACAGATGCTGCAATATTTGTATCCCAACTATCAAGTAGCAACGTACGTTCAACTCTTCTCTACGCCTCAGAGACGTGGAGAACCAACAAGAAGTTGGAGAGCAAACTTCGGGGCTTCGAAGGGAGATGCTTACGGAGAATATTGAAAGTCAGTTGGCAAGAAAAGGTGTGCAATGAGAAGATCTGGAGGCGCACAGGGGTGAATAACATCGTTCTGGAGCTGAAAAGAATACGGTGGACGTGGCTTGGCCATGTCCTTCGCATGAAGAAAGCCGGCACCCGCTCGAGGCGCTGTCTTGGGCGCCCCCTGGGAAGAGGCACCGCGGTAGACCACTCGGCACTTGGCGGAGGACCATCGAGGACGAGATGAAAACAGCTGGGAAGACGTGGAACGAGCTGCGGTGGCTGGCCCAGGACCGGTCTGAATGGAAGAAGTTTGTCGGTTCCTTGTGCTCCCCCAGCGGGGCTCCGAGGATTGACCTGACCTGATCAAGTAGCAAGTGTATTACGGCTTTAAGTCCCAGAGTCTCTGTATCCAATTCAGGATGCGTTCGATCATCCGGAACTGATAAGAATACGTGGAGTGATGATTTAAAACGGCATGTTTGGCGTTTTGAGGAAACAAAGATAATAAAGAAATGTTTAAAATATAGTAATTTTAGCAGGTGTTTTACCATTTTAATGTGAATCTCTGTAAAAACGAAGGATTATTAACTTCTATTGCATGTATTCCTATTTCGGAATACGGTCAATCGAACGCATCCTCAATTTCAATTGATAACTAATGCGTCATAACGCCGTCATAACGAGTTCATCATGCCTACCGTGAAAATCCAGCTCCTTGTACATATTGCAGAGACTTCTCCACATACAAAGATTTTACGGGTTTGATAGTACCGCAGGCAAGACGCGCTGAACCACCGTTTTTTGCATGAACTACGATTCCTCGTCCAACAACTGTGGAAACAAATCCAGAAATAGGAAGTTTCAAACGGAACAACGAGACAGTGACTATAGGGATATTAAGTCGTTTAAGCCATCTGTCAAGTCCCTTTGTCCTTGGAGGGTCCTAATAAAAGGCTTTTGGTTTCTGAAGTCTCCAAGCCAAATGTATTTCTTATATTTCACGGTGCTATTTATTTAGCACTTCTCTTTTCAAAAACTCTTTAAGCTATCGTGGATATGTAGTTATTTATCTTTCTTTCCCTCGCTTTGTGTTGGCTACGTCTAATTACTTCGAGTTTTAATTGGTTTACCAGATTGTCTCCGTCCTTTTTGATTGGCCAAAGTAATTACTTTGGTTTTGGTTTTACGATACTCGATTGAAACTCGCTCTATAATTAGTTATTTGGCAAGTTTGAATGAATAAATAAACGTAGAGATGAAAATGTAACATTCACTCAATTTAATATCACCAAGGGATCCCCACATGATAATGTTCGTATAGCTGTGATTAATTAATCGATCGTGGCTGTTCGGTCAAATAAAAAGCTGGTCGGGGTCAGTGTTTTTATGGCGATTCGGACCGTTGCTTTGTGATTCGAGAGCAATTAGTGGGACGAGATCGCCGAGAGTTACCAGCCTTAACTTTCTTCTCTTTATGAGGGGAAATGATAGCCAACGACATTCTAAAAATTCGAAAGCCACAAACCCGTCTAAAACGGATACAGTTTGCCCTCCGATTGCACAGAAAAGACAAGGACAACTGTACGTAGATGTTATTGAAGTTTATTTCTGCACTTACAGCTTCTTTTAGCATTTATAAGCTCAAAGTTAATTTTTCCATACAAAGTCTATAAATCGTATACCGAGCTTGGGCTGCCTGTGATTGAGCAGCTAATAAACGCTCAACTTAACCTGTCGTCAGCAGTTGTAGAAACAAAACTTCTCATTTTCGTTTCTTTTTTGCTCAAGATGATCTTACCTGACATTTCTCCGAACAATGGAAGATCAGGATCAGTGAAGAACTGCTTTCCGAAACCAACATTCAACCGAGCATGCTTCCCAGAGAGATCCCCAACTTCACAACGCATCATGTTGTTAGAAAGACAAGAGGTTTTGTAGGTTCCCTGAAAACCGAAGAAATATTGCAGACCTTTTCTTAAATCGATGGTATCAGACACTAAGCAATGCACTTTAACACATATCGCTTCTCACACGTTTCTTTTCTTCTACCGTACTTGGCCAGCTAATAATAAGAGCACAAAAAAGAAAGGCATTCAATACTTACGGACAAGTAGACGTGGTATGGGTTATAATGAGGTCCAAGACTCTTACATCTCTTTCCCATTTCAGCAAAGGTGTCATTTCCTTCAGGGTTCACATGCACATGCCATGGATGATCCACGCTCTGATAATGGAAAGAAAATCATTTCATACTTTTTTGGTTCAGCCGTTCTATTGAAGCCCTTTATTCATTTGTCTTCCAGGCTACTTTATGACTAGATTCACTATCTGTTTTTTTCACAAACGTGGAAAAGGAACTTTGATTCGTTCATTGTCTGAAGCCTTTCTGTCTATTTCAATAGTAATTTTCGTAGTAGTTAAACGGATTCATGTCATCGAACCTATAACCTGTGTTCATTGTGAAGCCTCACGTGGATAGTTGAAATATTAACTTATTTTTTTTCTCAAGGAACCATGAATATTTTTACCTTTTTGCTGGAATTGGAGGCATAGCCCAAATCAATGTAAATCGACGTCTCTTCAGATTTCATGAACTTTTCGTGGGACTTCTGCTGGATCTGAAAAAAAAAGCATCAATAATAAATCAATTCAAAGTCCGGAGAGGAAGAAGTTGGTATAATATGAGATATCTTTTGTTGTCTTAACTTTGAAAGGTCGAAACGAAACTTGACTAATGCAACATGTCAAGTAGGACGCCGTTAGACATGTGCATTTTTAACTTTGCTGAAGAAGGCAACAGTAGTAGCCGAAACGTCCAGAACAATCTATTTTTAGCCAGTGTCAACTGGCTACACACCGAATATTCTTAACACCAAGTCTCATTTTCACTTCTAATATAATAAGGAGTGACTCCCCTCAGCAGCTGATTTATATTTTTTTTTAACCACTCTCTTCTTTTCTCGGTTAATATTATTTTGTACGGCAAAAGCTTTAAGAGCAAGTTCCAGATATTTTAAGGATTTTTATCCAAACATATCGCAAATCTGCCATGACACATAACAGCTCACCAAAAGAATGTAACCCTTCAGAGCAGGGCCCTTGAAAGTCACTTTGGTCTTCATGACAAACATCTCATGATTCAGCACGGCTGGATTGTCTGCACACACCCATCTGCCGCTTCCCATAACTTTCATTTTGTGGATAACGATTGATCGTCCATGGATGCTGTTCTTGCCAAACAAAGGCAGGTTGAAGTCAACGTGTCTCTTATTGTAATATGTGACATTGTGAAATGATCCATATTTTCCACTTAGGTCGCCGATTTCATATTCATCATTTGTCCCTAAAAAGAAATGGGTGGAAACGACGAGATAAAAGTGAGCTTTCACACACACTTCCCTTCAGATAAATTGCAAAATCCTTGGTTGATAGGAACGCATGAAATTGAAAACATTAGGCTGTCCGAATTGAATGGTGAAATTGAAGGCATGCAGATTACGTCGTAAACACGAACAACGCTTTCCTGGATTTCAAAGCACTTAACTCATTTATCCTTCAGAAAAAAATAAAAAAAATGTTTGCCTTTAAAGATACTGGTCTATCTTTTAAGAGTACACTTCAGGCGGAGTCTCCTATTCATCCTATGGAAGTTGTGACAAAGAAATATCGAAAGGAAAACAATTCTGCTTTATACCAGTTCCAGGAGAAGGACTTGATTTCACATCAACGCCAAAAGGATTCCAATGTCCACCCAGGTAGCCACCTGCACATGTTCCACTTCCGTTGAATTTCATCTCCCATGGCATAGGATAGTTGTGCACGTGGTATCCTTCAGCTTTCCTTTTTAAACCAGTCAAGCTTATCTCTGTTGTGGTAGGATCAAAAGGAGACCGCTGAGTAAACTTGAAATAACCATCGATACCATCATGAACACTGGCCGCGAAGGTCGCTTTTACAACCATTGGTTTCACCTTCATTATACTGGCACATGCAAAAGGTCTTTTTGGATCTACTTTTGAGAACAGTACGATCTTTTTTCCGATGACATTGTTTGCTCCGCTCAAAGGCAGGTTGGTATCAGTGAAAGCAACTTTAGTTTTTGACATTTCCTTTGTAGCCATAGAAACTGTGACGTCACCGTGTTTGGAGGACAAATCACCAATGAGACAATTTTCCTGTTTTTCCTTGCTGCAGTTTTGTCCATTGATACTGTTAGGATTGAAAATCTCTCCAGGAATTTGGCACGAAACTGTACCTTGGTTAATCTGCCATGTAAATTGACTTGATAATAATGCACTGTTGACATAAAAGAGATTGACAAATAGACTGGTGTCTGTGTCTGAGCTCGTGACGACTTGTCTAAAATAAACATAGCCTGCTACCGGATATTTGAAGACTGCTTTAGCCGTCACCATAACCTCCTTTGGAGTTATCAATGCACATGCCTTGGGCATGTCGCCGCTGTACAGTACCAGTGTTTTAGCCATGATACTGTTCGGACCAGTGATCGGAATCATCATGCTCTGGTGTGTAAAATTCCCCTTTGAATTGTTGGCATTCAGGTTCCCAAGCATCCCCGCTAAGTCCCCAACAGCACAGTCCTGGAATCTCGAGTTACTAGATAAAGTGCAGGAGGTACTGTAGTTTGAAGATCTCGCAGCCATTGTAGGATCATATAATGCTCCAACTTCCCCTTCGTGACAACTCATAGCCGCGTTTCCATTATAAACCATGGGTAGTTGTCGTATGCTCCATGCCAGAGTCTCGTTGACTCCTTCCAAGTCGACCATGATGTGTGTAGGACCATCGTTGTGTCCTTGGAAGAATTTGACACCACCCTTTATTCCACTCATGCTGAAAAGGGCTTGTAGTTGATGATTTGTTGCCAATGAACATTGCATCAAACAACCTAGATGACAAACCAAAACACAAACGAAAAAAAAAGCAGATTACGAGTATATAAAACCATTAAAAAGAGGGGGTAACCGTGCTCGTTCAGGAGAAAGTAGCCATTCCTTGACAGATTAAGCTTGATGTCAGTGATAATCCGCCATTATATTAATGTGCGCGAGCTGGTGCACGCCAAAGACGCAAAAACTTATGCGCAGTAGGGTTCCGCAATGCAAAACCAGGGAGTCACCTTAAATGTTGTTCAAATGGTTTTTCAATTCCAAAGGACTCAAATAAAACCGCACTCCTTTTACTTGAACAACTATATTTCCTCCGGATCCTCAGCAAAGTTTCTAGAACAAAATCGTGAAATCGAATTATGTAAATACAATTTCGTTACATCTCAAAACAAAGTTATCGTGACTATATACAATCGTTGATACACCAAATTGGCGGGCAATACTAATGAGACATACGTGAAAACGATCTCACAATACAGCCACACATGTACAATATCGCTTGTAAGTGATTTTTCGACGTTTCGGAGAAGTCATGGCCCCATTATCATTAGCAAGGATGACATGTAGGGCCTACTTTGTATTGAAACTTTTAACACCGTAGACATACTATATTTGAAGGTTATTACATGCTGAAACGATAGGAAAACTTACTGATAAATGCAAAATGTTTACTCTATTGAAAAATAAAGACCACATTTTCAAGCATTACATTATTACACGGATTTAGGTAAAATTCTGAAAGATGGGAGTTTTTAAGCAAGCAAAAATATCATAGAATTATGTGGAGAAAATAATCCAGATTTCCGAAAGTTCACCTGTAAACACATTTTCGCCTGTCTTCACTTACTGCTTTATCTTTGGTTCAGTGACCCATTAACTGCGCATTCCTCTGATGTGTGCTTTTAATATCATCGGCCCGCAAAGAAAACCATCCGAGGAGAGCATAATTATGGTTTGGAAATCATAAATGGCGTCAGTTTTCAGGAAGAGTATACAGAAGAAGAAAATAAGATTTATCCGGATTCTTTGTTTGTAATGGCTACGATTTATACTTGCAATTTCATTTTTCCATTTCGCCTATCACAAGAAAAATAAAAAAAGGATTGTTCTTAATTGACGTTTAATATGCAGGAGTGATAAGTTTGACCTATTTATTAGTTTCTAAAATTCTGTCATAACTTGCTTCAACGTGCGTGAGCCGGAACATGTCCGAGTAAAAAGCGTTGATGGAAAATTCTTTCATTTAAGCTACGCTTAGAATAATAAACATTACCTGATTCACGGAAAACCGCTAAAAGTGTTTAGAACATTCAGTTAACAAAACTGTCATGTAACGATGCATCGATAAAGAGCAATTCAATCAGAAAATGATTTGATTTGACTTCCCCGTTTCTTTCACCTCTTCAAGTTTATGACTGAGCAAAAGTTATTAGGCTCTTAGCACTATGCAGCAATGATAGTACAAGAGTTTTCCGTAATGGAGAAACAACGACAGTTTGCAACAGTTTAAAGAACATCACCTGATGAAATGAAAACAGTTAGACACAGCGTCCTAAGGAAAACTCGATAAACCATGGTGAACAGCCGGTGGATCTCCAACTACAACTTTTTTTTTTGCTTGATGGACAAAAGGGTTGCAGAGTTTATATGCCATTTATTGTATGGAAAGTAATGATGTCACAAAGCAAAGCTTTTCTATTACGCTTAGACGAAACTGAGAACAAAGTGACCGCAAATATCTTCCTGGCTAATTTTATGACCTCTTCAACCAATCATGGCTGGGGCCAATATCACGGATTCCTCGCTCATTCAACTGAAGTCGGGAAAAAAAAAACATGCTGATAGCACTTTTCAATATCGAGCGTCTTTTCCTTGTCCTTTTCTTTTTCCAGCATCCTCCTTACGACGATATATTCACGGTTTCCGAATTTCACTGTCTGTTAAGGGCGCTCTATAGTGCAGTGGTGATCAAGGTCCTGCTTCAACGACTCCTATACTCTTAGGCATCATATCAATTAAAACTTCAGAATCTTAACAGTTTTTTCCCTGCGGTTTATTACAAGCCAACAAACCGCCGCGAAAAAAAAGAAGGGAAGCTGACAGTTCCCCATTTGAACATTGTATGTATAGTTTGCGTAATCTGCTTGTTTGGCTATAAACACGAACTTTCTGTTCACCCACGTAACTGCTTATCAAGGCGTAAGCGATATGATGAAGGCACACGACTTTGGCTCACCCGTCGTGAAAGAGATATTCAGGTGTACTCAATTCCACATCAAGATCTTTCTGTAATAAATAATAATAAATTATTATCGTCATTCTGAAGTTTTGGTGGGAAGGCTCAACGTTTCTCGATGGTAAAACGTTTTTTTCTGAGTAAGGAGAACTCAGTAAGGCGTAATGTGAGTGTTCCAGTAGACTCTTCAATTTAATGCTATTCCGTTACAAAACATCACGTATGCCAAATTATTCAACCTTATTTATTTATTACTGATTCAGGGCCACGAAGCCGTTTTGTTGATCCTTCAGTGACCTTAACTTTTTGACAAGGAAAGTTCTTACGGATTTCGAAGGTTAAAACAAGCGCAAAGACGGAACTACTGAAGTGACCATTCCTTGGGGTTCAAAGTTACTGTTCCTCCGTCTATTTTTACTGGCGAAGGTCAGACAAAAGACGAATTTCGAGCCAACCTGTATGTGTGGAATTGAGTTAAGTTAAATTCCATCCTCGTTCGAGAACTGACGTGTTTTTATGGTGCACTAAGGACTGTTCTCAATTCTCCATTCCTTTCATCGAGTAAGTTTCTACCCTAAGAAAGACAAGCTTTTAAATTCATCGTCATGTATTACGTGGAAGCGATCGTAGACGGCCGCTCGATCTGCAAAACTCATTCTAAACGTTTCCCTGCTGTTAAACGTTGTAAAGGTTGGCAACCTCAAGGACTTAAAGACAAACGCTCGACTGAGTAGTGCGTATCACGTATAAGTGGCCTCACATTTTTCAACAATCTCCAGCAACCTCGAATCAGTAGCCTTCCGTCATCGTAAAAGTTGCAAATGTATTAACGACTTTTTCCTGGGCCCTTCAATTTGAGGTTTTCCGCATTATTTTACAATGTAATAAAGATACTAATTTCCTAAAAATATAAACTTCGTCAACTAAAGGGCTCGTTTAGAGGTCCGGCTATTAGCAAGCCAGAGTTCGTATAAGTTTGTGCTCGTAACAGGCACGGTTGCTGCTTTTTTTAGTCAGACTGAAAATTCCCCGCATTGAATTGCCTGCTGTTTTTTTGCTGAGGAAAGGTTGAAGAAACTTCCCTGATGACGCGAAAACTGTCAAACACTTTTTAAACGAAAACTGATACTACCATGATACACGATAAACCGTTAGCAAAAATGGATACCTTTCGAAGTTCCCACTTGTGATTCAAACTCAGTTGCCCGTTTCTTTTCTTTCTGTCAGAGTACTAATATCAGCCGTCATGCAAGGCCCCTGACAGAAATTCGTGTGTAAGAACAAATTAATCATTGTCAGGCGACTTTCTTCGGCTCACGCAATACTTCATGTCCACTTTTTCAGGATTTACGGTTGGATTACGTTCAACCTATGCCCTCTGCACGCTAGTCGTTCTGGTTTCATCATTTTTTAAAATTCAAATGTTAAAAATTATACATTAAACTATGGTTAAGCCTGTGAAACCAGTCGCCTTAATACATTGTTCTCACTAAAAAAGTCCACTGTTTACTTCTTTCTTTGCCAGTGGTTTCTTCATAGAGTGTTGACATTGAAGTTTGGAGCTCGATTTATTACACTTCAATATGACAGAGATAAGGTGGCAGTTCCTACACATCTTTTACGTATTACAGCGCAAGCAAAGCTGATATCAGTCGTTTAGTGAAGTGTGCAGTCTATCATGTTTGTTGCTGGCACTCGACATACAAACCAGGAAAGGGTACATGACACGACAAAACGTTCCATCTATTTGTTTAATGGACTCATTCCCTGTTTTTCTTCAGAATTTATGTTGCTCCTACTGAAAAAAAAAATCTCTAAAAATTCTTGAGTCGTTAGGCAAACTAATAAGGTAAGGGTTGAATAGATTTCGATGTTCTTACGATTTGTCCAAAATTGTCTGAAAACAATTCTGCATTTCGTGTCAAGGGCCCGCGGTTTGGAATTCATGTGATTCTTGTCGTACATGTTTTAGGGCCGGAAATGTTAGCGATACTGATACACTTTACTTGAAACATTGCACTGATTTGTAACTGTACGCGAAATGTTGAAAACAAGTCAACCCAAAGAGCTTTCGTTTAGCCAACGTCAGCTCTCGGTTTTCAAGATTGCTACTTAATCAAGCCACACCGTGAACAAGACACAAATCATTTGTCACAAACTTGATAATAACATCACGAGGCAACGTTAGCGTGTTAGCATTCCCTCCCTTTTGCTGTGCAAAGATAATATCCCACATGCATCTCTAGACTTTTGTATGTTTGTGATCTTAACGATGACGTACTTCTCAGTTATGTAAAAAATAATTAAATCTCGACAGGAAGTTAGAACGTTTTATTTTCCTTGGACTTTTCAAAGCACAAGTCTTGTTCCTTTTTCCAAGCATTTTTTGATAACCGCAGTTCAACTTCCTTTAATTTTTTCCTCCAAATTCAGTACTGGCAATAATGTTTTCCTTCAGCGTATGCTACTGCATTTTCAAAATGTAACGGCCACATCTGGCTGTCACAGAATTGCGTAGAATTATGCGATTTAAACTTGACTGAACATTTTCAAGATCGATGACAGGAAAGAACTATACATTATGCACGCTTTGATTCGAACGGAAAATGGCGCTGAAAATAAAGGAGCATGGCACAACGAAACACTTTAGTTCAAAAGCGTGCATCTTGTTCTCTCCAATGGATTTCTGTAAGCTCTACGAACTTAAGATTAAGCCACTCATTTTACAGAAATTCCTGGTGCGTTTCGACCAAAAGAAGACAGATAAGTTATGTTTAGAAACGGGATTATATCACACAACGTTAACACTGACGTTAAGTTTGGTTTTTTCCAGAACTGAACCAAACGTTTACAACCGTCTCTCAGAGCTTATGCCTTCTCTGAACAGTAAGAAATAACTTAAGTTAAACCTCAATTTCAATTGTTCTAGGAGCGCGCAGGTCACCATTTATCAGTCCATGACCTTTTTTCAAGTCTTCTATTTCCGTCGATGAATATAGAACTAATCTGAAAAACATCTAGCAAAAAAAATATTTTTTTGCAAGATAAGCAAAACTGAACTCTTGAAACCGATAGTGGTTTTCGTAATGTATGGTGTGGAGCTATTTTTGCTTACGCCGCTATTGCTGGTGCTGAACCGTTCAGTGCTATACTGACCTGATAAAAGGAAAACCATAAAACCAAATGACTTCAGAAAAATATCGAGCGACATGGTGAAAAATGAACCGGTTTCAGCTTCCTGTTTCCAGACAAGTTTATCTTTCCGTTTCTAGAGCAACTGTTTTTATTTCAGGTCGACGGTGGGAAGAATTTTGCATAAACATCAGAATTATCATAGCGTTAAATGACGCATTTTGTGTCAGTTTTGAAAGGGGATGACTGACCATTGAAAATAAGAAGGCATGTCCTGCATCACGAACAAGGCCAATGCCAACTTCTGCTCGTTGGGAAGTATTTTTTGTTGCACGTAAAGGCATATTTTTTACAACTTTTTTCGTTTGATTATTGTTCATGCTTGATGTAATCATTGGTTAATAAATTAGGTACAAGCGTTGCCTTCCCTGTATCCAAACACTTGATATGCAATAAAATAGGGATCGAAGCTCTTCAGTGTGTTTTTGAGTACTTTAGATTTTATGCTAAGTGCTGTCTAAACGATTTGGTCGTAGATGTCTGTATTAAGTAAACCGCAGCCAATATCATAACGTCATAAAGAGACTGAAGAGGCACTCCGCCAGTGGACTCCGACTGAAACCTTATAAAGTACGCCTCCGCTGAGTCCATTTATTTGTTTAGTGCTAAATTTTCTTCTTTGCCTGCGCATTGACGCAAAGCGCGTCTCACATACGGCGAAGACTACACTTCTCAAACGCATTAGACAAAGACACGCTTTGGCTCTTTGTCTTATCCAATAATTCGTCTTAGTGCTACGCGCGATAAATACAGTAAAACTGTGACAGGCAAAAGCAAAAGTTGGTCTTCCGCTGCCCATGCAATGTACAAGAACATAATTCTGAACAGACGAACAAATTAGTACCGAAGTTTTATCTCAGTAAATACTCTCAGTTTTTCCTTAGTTCAAAGAAGATAACAATCATAGCTTTCCATTCCGACATTCGAGCAAAAATCGTACACAACGTAAAGACTGGCGTTTCAGAAGGGTGTGGAAAAGTCACAGTATGGTGGATTGATCTTTGTGTGACCCTGCGATGATAAAAAATGGTGGAAGCGATTGAAGAGTTTGAGCAGTTAAATTTGTGTGTTTAGTACAGAAATTATTACACTGAGTTATTTGCCGCCTTTGAAGAACAAAACGAAAAAGCGGTGGTTAACCACATGGAGCCACGTTTACGCTATTTAAACAAACTCTTCACTGTTCTTTACTGTACTGAACTCTTGACGCACATTTTTTCTTTTAAATTATTTTCAACGTAAATTTGAAAATGGTGATATGGAGACATCAAACCGTTGCTCAGAATGCAAGTCAGTTCGATCGAAAGTTGTTTCGATCGAAGGTCGTTTCGATCGACAAAAGTCGATTCGATCGAAGACAAGAGTCAGTTCGATCGAAGACTGTAACTCCTTGTAGGCGATGAGTCCCTTGTCGTGAAAGAATAAATAGTTTTATCTCTCGCAGTGATATTTCTGTATTTCTTCCACATTGAATTAATGCTGTCGAGCATCGTATCTTTCTTCTGGTTATTTTAGGTATTATTTCACCTCTCTCGCGCCCCGTGTAAGATGTATTCCTCGTATGAGTAGGTGAGTCAATGGCACCCAACGAGCAAATTAAGCCATTGGCAAACTTGAATGTATGAGAACCATTTCTAGGCTCCTTGTAATGTATAAAGACTGTGTAGGGAATGATATCTTCATTTTAGAGATTGATAGCTGAACGTTACCTTCGGAGAACTTCCAGGTGACCTTTTTAAGTGCCAAAAATTGCAAAAATATCCCTTTCGAAAACGTAAGGGTCTACTATTCCCTGGTTGCGGATCAGGTAGGTGAAAATGGTATCGGGAAAAAACCTTGTCAGACCTTCTTGTTTCGTCAATTCGACCATTGACTGTGCGACTTCGTTTCGTTAATTACTCAATAAGTTGTAGATTTCAGCATTCTACTGACCTCCCAAGCAGTTTTTCGTATCGCGTGGCTTTGTGGCATAACCTCGAATAGCATTGCGTGCGTTTTTCATGATATCAAGATATTGTTCATTCAATACTTTTAACAATCAAATTTCCCTAAGGGACTGACAGCAAATATTTGCATACAAATGAAATTCAAACAGCAAGAATCAAAATTTATTTTAAAACCAGACATTTTCAAGAATTTGCAAAATGTGGATTCTCTGCAAGGGGAATTTAACGTCAAGGGAAGTACAGGACATAATATAATACAAACAATCTTCTGTGTGTATGGGGGTTGAAAAGTTCAAGTGATATTCACGTGCAGAGGCGTGTCTTCCGTCTATTTCAATGGGCTCAGTTTAGACTTAGAGAACATCCGCTTTTTTACCCCAATGGTCTATGCTTAAAGATTATCTCCTACGATCTCGATTTAAGTTTCCATAGTCAATGGACCAACATTTTTATTTACCAACAGATCGCATAGCGAGAAACGTCAGAGAAAGGGCTTTAACGTCATGAAAGGAATTCCCGTTTTGGTTCTCAAAGATCAAATGCCTTTGTCAGGCATTATCACAATAGAATATACCTCAAACAGACAACGGTCAAAGATATGGCTTTTTGCAGCTAAAACACTGAGTTATTTTGGTCGCTACGTTAGATTAACAAAAACGGTTGAAGTTTCAAACTTTAAGGGTAATTAGTGCCACCTCAACTTAAATCATCGAAAATAGCACCTGGGCTGACTTTTCCGAGTTTTAACTTTAAATCGTGCCACAAATACGTAGGCGTGGTTTCCGTACGTATAAAAGGCACTCGGAGTATTGACTCAGGCAGCGTTTACACGAATCCGGTTTCATTTATAACCGCATTGTTTTCCATGCGGTTACACCTTCCGTTTACACGACACCGATCGAGACTGTCGCCGAAACCGTGTCGATTTGAAACCTTTGCCAAAAGTGGAGAGTTTTCAAAACGATGCGGTTTCATCTGTCGTGTAAATAGCGAAACTGCTTCCATATGAACACGGTTACTATTTTGGCGCGAAATTTGCATTGTTGAATTCAAAATACTGAATTTAGCACGTAGTGGAGCGCTCGCTTAGACCATCACGACCTGGATTTTCTGGCGAAAACCGCGCCGTGTAAACACTTTCAAACCGCATCGATTTTGACGCGGTTTCGAAGTCATGAAACCGTGTCGATGTAAAACCGCGGTCGTGTAAACGCTGCCTGATCTCGAAGGACTGCGGTCCTGAAAGCAAAGAGTTGAGTTATTAAATTTTATTCCTTTAGGCTACTTTTTTTTGCAATTTGCAGGCCAAAGGTTAGCCCAATTGAGATCCGCTCTTGAGAACAGCAAAAAGCGTTGCAATCAAAGGCTTTCGTCTTTTCCGAAACAGGAAGAAATAGAGACCTTTGTGTTTAGAATTAATCATGATGTACACGGGTTTTTCAGTGACATAAATTGCGATTGTCAGATGATCCACAATTCTTGGTCAGAGTAACCAGCCTCAGTTGTGGATCGCTAATACTCGTAAAAATTTGTATGTGTGATTGCGTGCATCGCTGGACGTTTTGCAAGATCGTAAAGGGCTTGAGATGCCTCTCCCTCACTATTACTTTAGTACAGCGATCAATGCTTTACTGACCTGTTGAAAGGAAGATCATGAAACAGACTGTCCACAGAAAAGCAGCGAACGGCATATCGCAGGTTTACTTCGGATGTTTGATAACTGACCAGGTCATTCTCAAAGGCAGCTCCTTTTATGCATTTATGAGGGAGTAATCAATGCAAACGTAATTAATTTGCACAATTACTCCATTGGTTAATAGACAAATAGCGTCATTTTTTCGTGGACTTATTTTAGCGGCATTAAAACAAAGAGGAAAAAGTAATCTGCTCTTGCGAATGAACTAGCCACCTTCAAACATTTCTTCTTAAACTGCCGCTGTTATCCGGCCACATTACAAATTTTGCACCACGCAAAAACAATATGCAGTGTTGATCCAGGTTCTCATTATTGGAAGAGTCGCATCCCCTAGATCGTAGAACGAGTTCAAGGCTTTTCGATGTTTTGAATGTGTCTATATTGCGCTGTTGGACGTAAACATACCCTTTTATAGCAATATACATTTTACAGTTTAATATCTAACATTATAAGGAAAAGCGGAAAAATATAAAATCGTTTTCAATCATTGCTTGCTATATATACATTCATCTAAATTTATATAGTTCTCCTCCGGATGTTCGTTTTTTGTAAATTATATTAAGGAAAAGGACGTAACGAGAGATGGCTCCCCTCAAAAAAAAATTCCTAAAATAGCTCAACATGTTTTTAAAGTTTAAACAGTTCGGTGAATGCAAATGTTATTTAACTGTTCGAGTATAAAGTGTTGATCCGATATCGTCGCACATGCGAAAGGTCTTTCTGGATCTACTTTTTAGAACAGTACGATCGTTTTCCCGATGACATTGTTCGCTCCGCTCAGAGGCAGGTTGGTGTCAGTGAAAGCAACTTTGGTTTTTGACATTTCCTTTGTTGCCATAGAAACTGTGACGTCACCATGCTTAGAGGACAAATCACCAATGGGACAATTTTCTTGTTTTTCCTTGCTGCAGTTTTGTCCATTGATATTGTTAGGGCTGAAAATCTCTCCAGGAGTTTGGCAAGAAACTGTACCTTGGTTAATCTGCCATGTGAATTGACTTGATAATAATGCACTGTTGACATAGAAGAGATTGACAAATAGACTGGTGTCTGTGTCTGAGCTCTTGACGACTTGTCTAAAATAAACATAACCTGCTACCGGATATTTGAAGACTGCTTTAGCCGTCACCATAACCTCCTTTGGAGTTATCAATGCACATGCCTTGGGCATGCCGCCGCTGTAGAGTACAAGTGTTTTAGCCATGATACTGTTCGGACCAGTGATCGGAATCATCACACTCTGGTGTGTAAAATTCCCCTTTGAATTGTTGGCATTCAGGTTCCCAAGCATCCCCGCTAAGTCCCCAACAGCACAGTCTTGGAATCTCGAGTTACTGGATGGACTGCAGGAGATATTGTAGTTCAAAGATTTCTTAGCCATTGTAGGATCATATAATGCTCCAACTTCGCCTTCATGACAACTCATAGCCGCGTTTCCATTGTAAACCATGGGTAGTTGTCGCATGCTCCATGTCAGAGTCTCGTTGACTCCTCCCAAGTCGACAATGATGTGTGTAGGACCATCGTTGTGTCCTTGGGAGAATTTGACATCACCCTTTATTCCACTCATGCTGAAAAGAGCTTGTAGCTGATAATTTGTTGCCGATGAACATTGCATCAAGCAACCTAGATGACAAACAAAACACAAACGAAAAAGAAACATAAGTCTTTTCTAAAGCTATCATTCTTCGAGGTTTTAAGGTGCGTTTTAAAATCCGATTTACCTTAGTGATCAAATTTAAAACAGACCTCGCATTGAAATTTTTGAGTGCCATTAATTAAATATGATATTCAACCACGGTTTCATCTAAGGGTATATTAGTAGCTTTTACCAGTTTTTAAACGAAGAAATAACGTGGAAATTTTAAGTTGAGTAATTCCGTGAAGCTCTATTTCGGAGGAGCAGGCTCGAAGGTAGGGGAAGGACAACACAACTTGCATTCTCTTTTGGCGTCGGTTTTTAGAAACCAAGGCATGCCAATGGTTAATTTAATTGCCGCATCAAAAATGGTGTTCACAAAAAGATTTTTGGAACTTTTGACAAAGGAGAAATGGGACTTTGGATTTAATCCAGGGGTAAGAACTTAGACAATGATATACTCTTCGCCATCCTTAAACTGTTGTCAGTAACTGGTTTTCAAACCGGTAAAGAGCTCAAATCAAACCTCACTCTTTTTACGTGAACAACTGTTTCGTCCTAAAAGACTGTGTACTAAAACGTGAAATCAAATGGTATTACAATAATGACAGTTTCTTTACCTGTCATAACAAAGTCATCGTCATACACGAAGTTGGCGGTTGGATATATGCTTGAAAGACTGAGAGATCACAGCCTCACAATATTTTTTGTTATTGCTTGTTTTTTTACTTGATTGGAAACTGATAATGCGAATTTCCTAAATTAGCTCAAAGAAAAAGATGCTGTTATCATGTTATCATCAGTCGAGGTAGTTCCATATCCTCGACTTTAAAGGCCCACCTTCAACCGACAGGCATTGCGTGCCTCGGAACAATTTTCATCTATGAAAATTCCACCCGAATCCGAGATTCATCCAATTAGATCGCTGCGATAAGAAATACGAATTTCCATAACAAAAACAAACGGTCGAAAAGCCTGTCCGTTGAAGGTGGGCCTTTAAGTACCAATTAATAACATTTAACACATCGACGAGTGGTTTTCTTTCTTGTTAATCTATTACAGGATCCCATGGAATCCCGTCAACATCGGTCAACACTACAACTTCGCGAGGGACTGGTAATGGCTACACAAGGTTTCCCAAGGGGGGTACAGTGGTATTTCTGCTTTCGCTACATTATTATTGCTCTTAAGTATAAAACCAAGAGAAAATTAAACTAGTGCTGTATGCTGCGAGTTAGCAGAGGAAGTTATATGATCATTAACTACTGCATGAACTTATAAACACGAATACACTACTTAACATGAGTATTATCTTTGAAAGGTGTATCAAAAGCTTTTTTTACTTCACTTTAAACCAGAGAGAATGTTTGCCATGTTGCACAACAAAGATTGGGTCAGGAATATCAGCTCTTTAGTTATGAACAAAGCAAAATTCCTTGTTCCAAAACAAAGCCCTTCAAACACATCACCCGGCTTTGGAAACATCCTTTATTAACATACACAACTAAGAAAAAACGAACTGAAAGGCCTTTTATTTCCAAAAAAATTCCAAGTAGCCAGTATTTGTAAAGTCCTCATTTACCGAGATTCAAGGTTGAATGACCTATACAAGTGTATGCTTATAGGCTTTTAGTGTGGGAAAACAACATACCATGCATCGGCTATGCATATAAATTGGGAACAGCCTAATTTAAACCAACAAGTTCATCACGTCAACCTGACACTTACGCTTTAGGCTCTTTATTGTGGGAAAAAAACATAGCCATGCATCGGCTATGCATATAAATTGAGAACAGCCTAATTTAAACCAACAAGTTCATCACGTCAACCTGACACTTACGCTTTAGGCTCTACATTCTTTCTAACACTCTGTAACTCACTCAAATATGTATTTCTTGTCACTTAATCATATTTAATTATGCAAGTTTCGCCTAGTTGTTATATAAGTCCTAACGGTTTTTCAAATATTTTGTAACTGACGATGATGTTTGTAACATCGAAACATGTCTTCGAAATTAAAAAATGTCATAACTTTCTTAAAGATAACGATTTGCTTTCTGCTGTCTCGACCTTTTGGTACCATCGATTTTCTTAGGTACCGCAGTGCTTGGATAATGACTGACTTTCAAGACAATCTCTGCGGGTCTTGCTGTCTTACATGCAATGCACTGATAAAAGTGGTTGCGTTCCGCCTGGGACGCAACAGTGAATTTTGCTACAGTACTAGTTAAGGGAATATTACCTGATAAAGTGAAAACTGCTAGAGACAGCGTCATAAGGAAAAATCGCGAAACCATGGTGTACAGCTGGTGGATCTGGAGTTCTAACTTAGTTTTCAACTTGAAGGACAAACTGTTTGCAGAGTTGATATACCATTTGTTCCATGGAAAGAATGACGTCACAAAGCAAACCTGTTACGCACCTGATACACGGTCCTTAGGCAAAACTGGGCAAAAATCAAAGTCACTGCAAAAATCTCCTTGTTAACAAGTGACCTCTTAAACCGATACTTTTGGCCAATATCACTTATTCCTTGCAAATTCACCCAAAGTCAGGAAAAAAAGAATGCAAATGGCATTTTTCAATATCTAAAGTCTTTCCCTTTTTCTTTAGTTTCGCTAGAATTCCTTTACGACGACATAGTTCCTTTATTTAGATGTTCACTAAATTCAGTCTGTTTAGAGCGCTCCAGCCTTGCTTGTAATCCGTCGAAGTCCACGCTTTAGATCGTACGCTTCATCGACTCCTTCCGTCGGTATCATTGCAGTTCAACTTCTTGATTTTTTTCTCCAAAGTTTATTAGAGGCCTCTTAAATAAAGCTACCGAAGAAACGAAGGAATTTAGAAAGTTGACGAAACATTGACAGCTCGCCAATCGCTGAAATAACAAGACGTAGATTAATATCAATAATAATAACAAGACGTATATATACTCGTAACAACAATAACAAGACGTAGACAAACAAGACTAGTAACAATGATATTGCAAAGCAGTTTAACAAACATTTTTATTAATATTGGTCCTAGCTGGGAAAATCAAAAATCAATCAATACCACACAATACATCTATGACACCTTTAATCGTTTATTCTTTTGCTTTGTCCGAGAAACACAGATTGCTAATTTTTTGTAAATCCTTCGATGTAAGTAAGTCATCATTAGACATCCCTAATAAATTAACAAAACTTGCAGCTGAGCCAGTATCTGTACCCTTCAACAAAATTTGTAATCAGTCCGGCAGTTGAAACTTGTGTAGTGTCAAATAATTTGAAAATATCACGGCCGGCTACCCCATGCAGTTTATAAAAATGGTGATACCACAGGCACGGCCGACTATAAGCCCAACTAAATAAATGTTATCGCCAGTTAGAAAAGTGCCCGAAACATTAATTCATAGTCAACTGTATAGCACGTTGGAGAAATACAACATTTACAAGTAGATATCCGTCTGGATTCAGAAATGGTCACTCTACACGAGACTGTTTTAGAAATTACGGATTCACTTTAGACGACTACAAACAAATAAGCCAAGGTTGTCTTTCAATACTGTTCCGCAAATAGACTATCCGCAAAATACGCAAAGACCAATTACATTGTAATCTCGTCCCCAATAGTAAGAGAAATAATTTATATACCTAATATAAAACAAAAAAATGAAAAAAAGTATCGCGGAATCTACATTGATCAAAATCTAAACTAGGAACCCCAGGTATTACAAGATGAGGAAGTACAAATAAAACTAGACTGTGTGAGGTTGCTACCAAGCAAAACTAATGTATCTGTTGCCGGTAAAATCTGCTCGTAAAGGAGACAGCATTGTGCCTTACCACAGTTAATTTTCTAGAGATCAGTCAGTCTCTTTGAATATAAAATGACGGGTAATTCATCAAGTATTCCAAATATATTAGAGAATGCCAGCATTGACAACGAGTGTGTCTTCGAGTACGAGTTCTGGCTACTGCGCATCCGTACTGCGCGGCCAGACATGCTCAACTCTTCCCGGCAAGTTAGTCTCCGACGAAGTCCGATCGGAAAGTCCAATTTTTTCAAAAGGAAATTGCGTCTACTTTTCGCCCTTTACTATAAAGGATTTCCATAACAAAAAGTGGGAAAACCAGCGTCTCATTCAAAACTGGTACCGAGAAGTGAACTTCGTCCCATAATTATTTTCTGCAGATAAATACATAGAGCACGACGTCGAGAACGAGTACAAGTGAGCTGTACTTGTTCTCGTTCTCGATCTCGTTGCCGATGATAACATAAGCGACCTTCTGATTGGACTACGAGAACAGCTGCGAGTACTAGTTTTAAATACGATAGAAGATAGGTGACGTGCTTGAAAAACTCGGGAGAGAAATTCAGGTCTAGACAATTCTACATCAAGCTAGATACCTCTTTTTGTAATATAGAATATATCTACGGCCTTTACGTGGTTTGTAAAGACTGAAAGATCTTGACAATGAATTGTATCATTCATCCAGTTGAGAGTAAACGAAAACGAAAATAATTCACCTACTGGAAAATTATAGACGAACGAGCGACGTTTCGGCCATATCACACGGCCTTCACCAGGAATCTGCCGAATCAGCTTGGGTCACGCAATTGTCACGTTATAGCTGACTCGGCGCGTCCCGTAACGCACGGTCCCAAGTGTGCGATAGCACGAACCGTAGCCCCCCTCTCTTGTTAAGAGAAGGGCCCTCTACCCTAAACGAGTGCACCGAGCTTCGTAAATGGTTATAGACGTCAGAATTCTGTACCTCGATGGTACTAGGCCTTTTATGCTGTCCCATTCTCGAGCCCAGCGCCTACTTAGTCTCTCCAACGTATGTTTCAGTGCAGTTCTCCGAACCGCACCATATCCCGTATATCACATGGGAGATCTTATCTTTACGGGGCTTGTCCTTGACATTTACCAACTTCTGCCTTAAGGTGTTACATGGCTTGAAAGTGATAGAAAAACCGAAGGATCTGAAGACTGACTTCATAGCATCTGAGACACCGGTCACATATATAGGGGATAGTTAGCCGGATGTTCCGCAATCCACTAGGTCCAGTCCTCTGTTCTTGTCCCTGTCGCTGATGGTCGCGTTGCGAAGAACTTGACGCTTTCTGGAAGGCCCAGCTTGGGTAGCCGCAAAGATTTCATGCCTTCCTGATGTGTTCCTTCTCTTTCTCTACTTCGTCCGGATGGCTGATTAGGGTGTTGGCTCTATGTTCAAGGGTGTGTATCACCCCTAGCTTGTGTATAAGGGGGTGATGGGAACTGAACTGGAGGTATTGATCCGTCGCTGTTGATTTTCACCAGGCAGTCGAGGACAGTAACAGGTTGTTGGTACACTGCTCCTGTGTAGATTTGATGTTGAAGTCCTGACTGTTCAGGTGGTCAAGGAATCTGCTGGTTTCATTTTTCTCTAAAATGACGAAAGTGTCGTCTACGTAACGAAGCCAAAGCCTTGGTCTCACGCCATTGTAACAGCCAAGTGCTCTCTCTTCAAACACCTCCATGCACAGATTGGCGACAATAGGAGAAATCGGAGAACCCATGGCGCAGCCGTGAATTTGCTTGTAGAATTTCCCTTTGAATGAAAAATATGTCGTAGCAAGGCAGATGTCCACCAACTCAATTACTTCCTCTATGCTCAGGCACGTGCGTTCAGCAAGGGTTTCATCCTTTTCCAGCCTTTGGCGGATCGCCGTGATCGCCTCATCCGCTGGAATACTAGTAAAGAGTGCAGAGACGTCATACGATGTTATTGTTTCCTCGGTGGTAAGTTTGATCTCCCTGATCTTTTCAACAAAGGCCTGAGTGTTCTTAAGGTGATGCGAAGAACAGCCTACCAACGGACGAGGGATGTAAGCAGAATGCTTCGCTAAGTTGTACGTAACCGAACCAATGCTGCTGACTATCGGCCGGAGTGGAATGGGTTCTGGCTTGTATATTTTAGGGAGGCCGTAGAATGCTGGAACAGATGTCTCTGAAGGAGGATCTAACTTCCTTTTAAAGTCGACCTTAATGGTGCCCTCTGTATAAATTTTGTTGGTGAAGGTGCAAACCTTCTTCCTAAAGCCGTTGGTTGGATTATAACCGAGCGGTTTATAGGTTTTCTTATCATCAAGGAGAGATTTGCATTTCTGATCGTAGTCTTCACGGTTGAGCACTACAAGGCACCTGCCTTTGCCTGCTGGAACAATGACCACATTCTCGTTCTTTGTCAAGCTTCTCTTTCATCTTTGTTGAGATTCATTACCCGCGCTTTGTTCTTACAAAGGGTGTCACAAAATTTGCTTCTCAGCAATTCAGATTTGGCTTCATTCACACTTGACAAACAGCATAAAAGGCCTAGTACCATCGAGGCACAGGATCTACTCGTTTGATCTAAGTGATGTCAAGATCCTGGACAAGGAAGAAAACTGGGTCAGACGTGGCATTAAAGAAGCTGTTTGGGAGAGGGTAGAGGGCCCTTCTCTTAGCAAGAGAGGGGGGCTACGGTTCGTGCTATCGCACACTTGGGACCGTGCGTTACGGGACGTGCCGAGTCAGCTACCACGTGACACTTGCGTGACCCAAGCTGACTCGGCAGATTCCAGATGAAAGCCGTGTGATATGGCCGAAACGTTGATCGTTCGTCTATAATTTTCCAGTAGGTAATTATTTTCGTTTTCGTTTACTGAAAGATCTTCGTTCTAAATTTAATGCTGTGAAGTTCAATATGTCTCGTTGCTCAATCGTTTCGTTCTGAGTAAGGCGTTATAACGAGCAGTGACGTGTTGTGTGCTCTAATAAACGCTACAACTACCCGCCATTCGGTCACGCCAAACTATTCAGCGTTATTTTACTATTCTCCAGTGGGTTCTTGCAACCCTTGTGACATTTTTGGTGTCATAAGAATTTGTTTGGACTGATCCGTGTTGCTGTAGCTTTGAATACCCTTCGGAGCATGCGAGCCTCACACGCCGTCTCTCCCCATTCTCCCTCGCCGTTTCCACACTACTCCAGACATTTCGTTTGAAAATTTGTTCTTACAAAGGGTGACACAAAATTTGCTTCTTAGCAATTCAGATTTGGCTTCATTCACACTTGACAAACAGCATAAAAGGCCTAGTACCATCGAGGCACAGGATCGACTCGTTTGATCTAAGTGGTGTCAAGATCCTGGACAAGGAAGAAAACTGGGTCAGACTTGTCATGAAAGAAGCTGTTTGGGAGAGGGTAGAGGGCCCTTCTCTTAGCAAGAGAGGGGGGCTACGGTTCGTGCTATCGCACACTTGGGACCGTGCGTTACGGGACGTGCCGAGTCAGCTACCACGTGACACTTGCGTGACCCAAGCTGACTCGGCAGATTCCAGATGAAAGCCGTGTGATATGGCCGAAACGTTGATCGTTCGTCTATAATTTTCCAGTAGGTAATTATTTTCGTTTTCGTTTACTGAAAGATCTTCGTTCTAAATTTAATGCTGTGAAGTTCAATATGTCTCGTTGCTCAATCGTTTCGTTCTGAGTAAGGCGTTATAACGAGCAGTGACGTGTTGTGTGCTCTAATAAACGCTACAACTACCCGCCATTCGGTCACGCCAAACTATTCAGCGTTATTTTACTATTCTCCAGTGGGTTCTTGCAACCCTTGTGACATTTTTGGTGTCATAAGAATTTGTTTGGACTGATCCGTGTTGCTGTAGCTTTGAATACCCTTCAAACGGAGCATGCGAGCCTCACACGCCGTCTCTCCCCATTCTCCCTCGCCGTTTCCACACTACTCCAGACATTTCGTTTGAAAATTTATCGCGATGCTTGCGTTCGCAAAAAATACGACTGTTTTGCAGTCTAACTGAGGGCCACACGTTTATTAGTAACTCGAAATAAGAAATATATCATTTGATTATTTCAAAAAAACTAAATTAATTCTTTCCAAATTGTTGATAAAGCGCAGTCAGGATATAAATAGTTTCAATTTTAAACATGAAAAAAAGAAAGAATTTTGTTAACTAATAAGTAAATTAGCAGTTTACTGTTCATTTGGCATTACTAAAGGGAAAAGTGTTTTACGAGGGTAACACGTTACTCTTCCATGACATTATACGAATACAGTATACATTCATAAAAAATGGTGTTGAGCATCACGGTCTACATAATAATTAACAATTATTGGATGAGGTTGAGCATGTTAGCGATAATTATCAAGGCCAAAGTTTGTGTTATCTGCCGAAGCCGAAGGCTGAGGCGGATAACACAAACTGAGGCCTTGATAATTATCGCTAACATGCGAAAACCGAATTCAATAATTGTTTTATTATGCATATTCCTGAGCAGAGCTCCGCCATGGCAAAACTGATCAAACTGCTGGTTAGTGTGTTAGGTGACGTCACTTCTGCATGCATAAAACTATTGTCTGTAGGTATGACGTCAATTCTACATATATAAAATCTATTGTTTGTAGGTATGACGTAAGAGAAACAGAGCAAGCAAGAATTAGCTGCGTGCTTATAGCCAATCAAAATCGAGCTGGTGACACCAATGTATAATAATACCCATTTTCCGCTGATATTATATTTTTACACACAAGCTATTCTTCATCTTCCGGTTTTATTTCTCTCTTTTAAAGAGTTTTTCGCAGTTTCACAATAGTCTTCAGTTATCTTTTGGGGTTGATGTATGCATGGCGAGTTAATGGGTTAATGCTCTTATTCAAGAGGTGATAATGCAACTTTTAAAAGATTAAGCAGTGGTCAAGTTTGTTTCCTCTGATATAGATTGATTCACAGTGACTCGCTGCAATGACGTTCAAGAAAATGTAATGGATCAACAACTTCTGCATTTGACAACAGGTTGGACTGCGTGATATATTGTTCACTAGTTTTGTTTCATTGGTGTTGAACTTTCAATAAAGCGTACTCTATCCAATTTGTAATTTTATTTAATTCATCTATATTTTTCGTTTATTTAAAACTTGTAAATTATCTTAAACATTTAAAATTATGATCATTGCATGTATCTAAATTTGTTCATACCTTTTGGTAACTTTTCTTGTTGATCCATTGGGTAAATGGTTAATTTAAATCTCAGAGACAAATTTGCAAAGATTAGTCTGATAAGCAGCCTTGTTTTAAATTTTTCGAACGAAATAAGATTTTTCTGTGCAGAAAAGATTAAATCACCACTTGCTGTGTTTTAACCTATGACAAATTAAATGAGGAAAATCTTTTGGACCTTAATTAAACTCTTTGAAACTAACAAAAGTGGATCTTTTGAACTAAAATTAATACTTAATCTAATTTGGTCTTTGTACAAATTTTATTTGTTGAAATTATTTTTAAAACCAAATTAAATACATAAGTGTTTCATTCGATCCTCCAATATCACTCAACGTCAGTGGCTTCATAGCTCAGTTGGTTAGATCTTCGCACCGGTATCGCGAGGTCACGGGTTCATACCCCGTTGAAGTCCTGAATTTTTCAGGCTTCTTTACGCAATTGCAAAACTTGCGTTCATAACTGCGAAGATCATAGCTTCACTTGATTTCATATCCGCAGTTCATATATGATCCATTTCATATATCATTGTATCGTTAAAATAATTATGTAGTCCTCTTCATTGAAGATATCTAAGCATGGTCCATTTAAAACAAAACTCGTCTTGATTTTTTATGATTATTATAGCCGCATAGGGAATGGAATGGACAAAAAATCTCCCCTGAGTGGAGTATATTCAATTGTAACAAAAAAATCAAAGTAATTACTTTGGCCAATCAAAAACGATGGGGACAATCGAGTAAACCAATCAAAACTCAAAGTAATTACACGTAGCCGAGTGACACATCTCGAGGGAAAATGTCCACGCGCTAGCCACAATTGGTTTTGGTTTCACTTCTGATTGCTTGAAAAAATGGCGCGAAAAGTTTGAGCCAATCACTAAGTGAAACAATGCAAAACCAAAGCATTTTGCTAATTACTCTCGAAATTCAATTGAAAACCGCTCCATTTCCATTCTTTCTCCTTTATTTCATGTCCTCCGCCAACTTTCTTGGTGTTCCTAAAATTTGTTTCCTTTGATAAGTTCAGAATGTTTAAAACTTCCACTGTCATCGATTTAAACTCAAGAGAGATTTGAAAGCTTCAGTCGAACATACATCAAGAAATGAAAGGATCTTTTCAAAGAAGAAAGGATTCAAAACAGTGCATCTTGACTTTTGAAGATTCTTGTGATTAACACGAAATAGAGGTTTGATAACATACGAGAAGTTTTCCTCTTAAAGTGTGCTCTATAAATGTCTATTCATTTGGGGAATGGCCCTTCGGCACGTATCTGGATATTCTTGAATCCGTAACGTTTTCTTTCCGGATACGCCTTCCATCCACACGCATCGGGCGAATTCGCTGGCGAATCCGGAATTTTTTGAATACGCTCTCCAGAGAGGGCATATTTGAATCCGCTATGAATCCGGAACCGTGTGAACACTAATCCGGAATTTGTTTTTATCCGGATGACGTAACAAGATCGAGCCCAGTTCCTTACAGTGAAATCAATTCTCAAGATGGCTGCCGAGGGCAATATTATTTCTTTACCTCTTGGACTTATTCCAAGTAGAATCACGTGTGTGCAGTTAAACACGAGCTACGAACACTGTACACTTCAATTATGCTTTATTATTCTTTGAGGAGTCCTGAGTACTAGAGTGGATCCGGATACATTTCTGATACGTGTGGACGGGCAAATTCGATTTGAATACGCTGCGTGCGGATGGGAATATTTTTTTAGCGGTAGTCATACTGATATCACGCAATCATATTCATGTTTCAAGTGCCAAAGAGAAATAGACCCTATCAGTCTTGAGTCCATCATCCAAAAAACTTTTCAAAAAACTGACGCGGATGGGAACAAGAGAGATACCAGATTCTTGCTCTTTGGTGATGGATTCTTGTCGTGAACCAATGTGTAGTTCATGAAAAAGAGCCACTGCGAAGTATTTGTTGGAGCTGGGACTCAATAATTTTAATAATACCTAAATCTAGGCGATTCCTTTCATAGAGATAACACAGTACACGCAAGGCATACTTCAAACATTATAAAAAAAGGGTAAATAATGTAGAACTAAAGCGCGCGCTCTGATTGCTTAATTTGGCTACTTGTGAATGCTTATGACGAAAACACTGACACATGGGCCGGGAAAAAATTGATTTTTCCACAAACTGCAATAATGACCCACTAGTGTATTGTCGAAAATGCTGAAATTTCTTCACAGCTTTATGAAAAAAGTCCTTAAAATGTCATGCTTTAACCCGTTAGCGAGTATTTTGCCCGAGCCCCTTGCAAAGGGATTTGCAAGCCTAAGTGAAAGCTAAAGTAGCTCGACGAGGTCAGTGAAAGAGAGGCATTCAAAGACGACAAAGGAATTCACAAAATGTCACAAGATGTCTTGGTTCTGTTATAAAACAAATGGTAAACGGTTCAGCGTTTACTATTACAAATCCGTGCTGTTAATGAGAGAAGAAGTAGTTATCACACCAGTTCCAAGAGGTGGTGGGACACTGTCAATATGATTACCGATAGACAGGCTCGCAATGCACCCGTCAGCTCTACTGTTGACCCGAAAACAATTAACTTCTATTTCCAGTCTATTAACATTGACGATCAGTACTCCTCGCCAAAAGTCCTTTCCATCCCGGATGGCACTCGAATTCCAACAATTGAGGTGCATACTGTATGGAGTTTCTGAGGACATTAAAGTGCACTGCTCCGGGTCCAGATGAACTTCCGCACTCGAGAAGCAAGAGGCTAGGCCACTGGGCTATGGCCTCTTGAAATTATTACCCTTCTTTCGTGCTTAGTGACCTCTCGCGTGCAACTAGAACTCGATAGTACTTGCTGAACCGCTTGATATTTGCTAATTATAAGCAATTTAAGTCAGGTGTTATGAATTCTGACGTCAGATGATGAGATAATGGCTTCAAGAGAAGAGCAAGTCACTGTAAAAAACAAAACTTGTCATCTTTGATTCGCAAGTGCAATGATAACCATCGTGTTAAATATGACGAACGAACTCCATTGATTGGTTCGTGCCTTGTTCGGCAGAGGTCGCGGTAAATCTGAGAAGAGAGAAAAGAGACAAAAAAAGAGGAGATCAGTACCAAGGTTACGCCGTTTGGCTTAGTCATGAACGTTCGACTCCTTATCGCTTGCATTTAAAGAGACATTTGACAGCCTCAGTCGAACTCATACAGTCTGCCCAAGGAAGAGCGAATTTCTTACGATGCATCATGACTCTTCAAAGCGTCACGTGATTTACTCATATAATACGACAAGCCTCCTCTCAAAGGGTGTTCTACATAGTTAATATTGGGAAATGAAAGGGAGAAATGCTTTGACTACTTCGGAGGACTGTGAATTAAGGGAATATTCGATAAAAATATCAAAAAATACGTTTTTTTCTATCAATCTAATTTGCTATCACTGCCTCGGTAAAAGCAAATGCGGCGTGCAGTGAAAAACCATAACCATGACTCATTCAGTTTTTACCTTTTGTCGAAGAAGAAGGGCGGCAGTCATCGGACGGTTGATACTCCTTCAGTTGTGCTGGAGAGTTCCTTAAGATAAAATCGAAAGCTTGCGAAGGTTCACGAACTTGCTTTTCTATAAAAATGGGAATTAGGAACGGTTTAGCATACTTACGATAAAAAATTATTACATTACATCGTTAGCATGTAATCGTCGTGCTTTACACACCAGACCTGACAAAACGACAACAACAACAATCGTCGAATTTAAGGCGACGATCTCATTCAAAAGAGTAAATCGTCGCATATTTCTGCTACGTATTACCATTCTATAGAGGGAGAACGGTGCTAGATATTCAGTGCTTAACTGCAAAGTTATGATGTGCCCAATATGAGAGAGTTGAGTCCTGTGGGTTGTACTGAGTATCATAACCGAATTTTAAATCGGAGTACAATGACGACTAGGAGAACAAATTAAATGTTCAGTTTTGAGCAAACGCAGAGTGTTTAGGGGTAACAGATTTTCATGTGCGCATGTCGAAGAGGTGGCTGTGGACGCATCAGCGACTATGCGTTAAGTTCGAGATCTGCACGGTATAGGCCTTTTTGTAGGATTCAAACCCGATAGACCAATTTCGATATATGAAAATTCAGTCCAAAACAAAAGGTATCATCTCGAGGCTCTGGGTAATAAATAGAAGGATTTGCATGATTTTATTTCCCAGAGCCTCAAGATGATGCCTTTTGTTTTAGGCTGAATTTTAATATATCAAAATTGGTTTATTATACTTAAATAATCACGAGTCCATACGGAATATTTTTTTAGCGAATACACCACACAACATTTGAGTCCACACTCCTGGCCCCATTTGTTCATAGCTAGGCCGTATAGTTTCAGCATGTGAAATGATTTCATGAATATGCACACTCTAGGCACATCTAAGTAAGGGTGTACAACGTTTAACGTGAAGTCATATCATATCATATATCTTTCTTTACCCTTGGATTTTAGAGTAGCTAATATCTCCGAGCATTTACCCTCCCAACCATTATACACCACAGAAGACAGACGACAACGCCGGGAACTACATGCCATACTCTTCGCGACAAGTGTGTGGCCTCTTTTAAGTCCCACAGAGTTTATGAACATTGAAGGATTGTGAGACTGGGCTTACGGTTTATCGTCCTTATCTGAGAAGACTGGAGAGTCTAACCATTTGCGGATGTCATTATTATTTTTAAGGCAGCACTTTCTCCTCAGTTATTTAAAGTCCGTGAGTGTTGGTCCGGCCGGAGTTGAACTCACGTCAGTGACCTATCGACTGGATACAGTTATGCAGCTTCTTAACATTTGGGGCCTGACTGGTTCGTTCATTAACTCTCTTCCTCCTAAAAGTGACACTTAAGGTGATTCCCTTGTTTTGCAGCGCGCATCTCATACTGCGCATAACATAACCGGCCATCTGACGGCAGGCAACAATGGCTGCTTTTGCTGTTCAAGAGCTTTTAAGTGCAATCATGATAATTCTTCTCGGTTAAGAAGGTGTTGTTTTGTAACTCGTCCAAAACCTTTCGCGGAAAATGGTCATTTTGAAGCCGAAATTGCCCCTTTGCCATCCATTTATTATCGTGTTGCGAAAAAACGAGCACGGAAACCCCTCATTTTTGATAATTTTATTCACTCGTAATAGGTACACGGTTTTAAGGAAAAAAAGTTGGATGGGAGAAGTTCTGGTATTTACATACAAATCACATGAAACTGCATTTGGAGCCCGACGCTGAGTGCAAAGTGATGACTGTAACGGTCCAATTTGATTTCATTTCTTTGCACGATTGAACAATTTGAAATCACTTTACTTAAAGATCATAGCCCGGAAAAACAAGTAGGTTCAAGTTTTCAGTAATATTTAGTAGCTTTTGCTACATAACAACAATTTTTTTCGGTTGACCTAGTTTCGAACGCTTCTCGCGTAATTCGGTGAAAAAACACTTAGAATAAAGGGCATACAGCGCGAAAACAAGCACGGTGACCCCATCTTTTCATTGCATTTTTTGTAATGTCCTTTGTATGAATATCAATTGTGCCAAGTTTGAAAAATTCTGGATATTAAGTCATTTTCAAGGAAATTACCTTAACAGATCTTATTCTGTATAACGTCAGACGATTTTAATCGTCAATAGGGAACCCTTTATAAGAAAAAGGGTAAAGCTCCGTTGGACTCATTTCCTATATACTTGTTAGCTTGCCGGAAAAGTAGAAACCAAGCTTACAAAAGGCTATGAGTACAAGCAAAATTGTACTAACCATTTCCAATGATCCCAAATTTTACTGTCACACACCCTTGAATATTGCTTTCTTCTTTTCTGATGTAAAATATCCGCCATGTTGGCATATCCAATATTGCTGAAACAGTTCTGGCAAAGGTTTTCCTACCAAAAAACACCAACAGTAAACCTATGGTATACACTATAACAATTTAAAGAGCCTACCATTGAACCTTAAAAAACGCCCCACCTGGGGCAAGCGGTGGCCATTTAATAATCTCGACACTCAAAATGTCGACAGATGATGCAATATTTGTAGCCCAACTATCAAGTAGCAACGTACGTTCAACTCTTCTGTACGCCTCAGAGACGTGGAGAACCAACAAGAAGTTGGAGAGCAAACTTCGGGGCTTCGAAGGGAGGTGCTTACGGAGAATATTGAAAGTCAGGTGGCAAGAAAAGGTGTGCAATGAGGAGATCTGGAGGCGCACAGGGGTGAATGACATCGTTCTGGAGCTGAAAAGAAGACGGTGGACGTGGCTTGGCCATGTCCTTTGCATGAAGAAAGGCCGGCACCCGCTCGAGGCGCTGTCTTGGGCGCCCCCTGGGAAGAGGCACCGGGGTAGACCACTCGGCACTTGGCGGAGGACCATCGAGGACGAAATGAAAACAGCTGGGAAGACGTGGAACGAGCTGCGGTGGCTGGCCCAGGACCGGTCTGAATGGAAGAAGTTTGTCGGTGCCTTATGCTCCCCCAGCGGGGCTCCGAGGATTGACCTGACCTGATCAAGTGGCAAGTGTATTACGGCTTTAAGTCCCAGAGTCTCTGTATCCAATTCAGGATGCGTTCGATCATCCGGAACTGATAAGAATACGTGGAGTGATGATTTAAAACGGCATGTTTGGCGTTTTGAGGAAACAAAGATAATAAAGAAATGTTTAAATTAGAGTAATTTTAGCAGGTGTTTTACCATTTTAATGTGAATCTCTGTAAAAACGAAGGATTACTAACTTCTATTGCATCTATTCCTATTTCAGAATACGGTCAATCGAACGCATCCTCAATTTCAATTGATAACTAATGCGTCATAACGAGTTCATCATGCCTACCGTGAAAATCCAGCTCCTTGTACATATTGCAGAGACTTCTCCACATACAAAGATTTTACGGGTTTGATAGTACCGCAGGCAAGACGCGCTGAACCACCGTTTTTTGCATGAACTACGATTCCTCGTCCAACAACTGTGGAAACAAATCCAGAAATAGGAAGTTTCAAACGGAACAACGAGACAGTGACTATAGGGATATTAAGTCGTTTAAGTCATCTGTCAAGTCCCTTTGTCCGTGGAGGGTCCTAATAAAAGCCTTGTGGTTTCTGAAGTCTCCAAGCCAAATGTATCTCTTATATTTCACGGTGCTATTTATTTAGTACTTCTCTTTTCAAAAACTCTTTAACCTATAGTGGATATGTAGTTATTTATCTTTCTTTCCCTCGCTTTGTGTTGGCTACGTCTAATTACTTCGAGTTTTAATTGGTTTACCAGATTGTCTCCGTCCTTTTTGATTGGCCAAAGTAATTACTTTGGTTTTGGTTTTACGATACTCGATTGAAACTCGCTCTATAATTAGTTATTTGGCAAGTTTGAATGAATAAATAAACGTAGAGATGAAAATGTAGGATTCACTCAATTTAACATCACCAAGGGATAAGATCCCCACATGATAATGTTCGTATAGTTGTGATTAATTAATCGATCGTGGCTATTCGGTCAAATAAAAAGCTGGTCGAGGTCAGTGTTTTTATGGCGATTCGGACCGTTGCTTTGTGATTCGAGAGCAATTAGTGGGACGAGATCGCCGAGAGTCACCAGCCTTAACTTTCTTCTCTTTATGAGGGGAAATGATAGCTAACGACATTCTAAAAATTCGAAAGCCACAAACCCGTCTAAAACGGATACAGTTTGCCCTCCGATTGCACAGAAAAGACAAGGACAACTGTACGTAGATGTAATTGAAGTTTATTTCTGCACTTACAGCTTATTTTAGCATTTATAAGCTCAAAGTTAATTTTCCCATACAAAGTCTATAAATCGTATACCGAGCTTGGGCTGCCTGTGATTGAGCAGCTAATTAATAAACGCTCACCTTAACCTGTCGTCAGCAGTTGTAGAAACAAAACTTCTTATTTTCGTTCTTTTTTGCTCAAGATGATCTTACCTGACATTTCTCCGAACAATGGAAGATCAGGATCAGTGAAGAACTGCTTTCCGAAACCAACATTCAACCGAGCATGCTTGCCAGAGAGATCCCCAACTTCACAACGCATCATGTTGTTAGAAAGACAAGAGGTTTTGTAGGTTCCCTGAAAACCGAAGAAATATTGCAGACTTTTTCTTAAATCGATGGTATCAGACACTAAACAATGCACTTTAACACATATCGCTTCTCACACGTTTCTTTTCTTCTACCATACTTGGCCAGCTAATAATAAGAGCACAAAAAAGAAAGGCATTCAATACTTACGGACAAGTAGACGTGGTATGGGTTATAATGAGGTCCAAGACTTTTACATCTCTTTCCCATTTCAGCAAAGGTGTCATTTCCTTCAGGGTTCACATGCACATGCCATGGATGATCCACGCTCTGATAATGGAAAGAAAATCATTTCATACTTTTTTGGTTCAGCCGTTCTATTGAAGCCCTTTATTCATTTGTCTTCCAGGCTACTTTATGACTAGATTCACTATCTGTTTTTTTCACAAACGTGGAAAAGGAACTTTGATTCGTTCATTGTCTGAAGCCTTTCTGTCTATTTCAATAGTAATTTTCGTAGTAGTTAAACGGATTCATGTCATCGAACCTATAACCTGTGTTCATTGTGAAGCCTCACGTGGATAGTTGAAATATTAACTTATTTTTTTTCTCAAGGAACCATGAATATTTTTACCTTTTTGCTGGAATTGGAGGCATAGCCCAAATCAATGTAAATCGACGTCTCTTCAGATTCTATGAACTTTTCGTGGGACTTCTGCTGAATCTGAAAAAAAAAGCATCAATAATAAATCAATTCAAAGTCCGGAGAGGATGAAGTTGGTATAATATGAGATATCTTTTGTTGTCTTAACTTTGAAAGGTCGAAACGAAACTTGACTAATGCATCATGTCAAGTAGGACGCCGTTAGACATGTGCATTTTTAACTTTGCTGAAGAAGGCAACAGTAGTAGCCGAAACGTCCAGAACAATCTATTTTTAGCCAGTGTCAACTGGCTACACACCGAATATTCTTAACACCAAGTCTCATTTTCACTTCTAATATAATAAGGAGTGACTCCCCTCAGCAGCTGATTTATATATTTTTTTTTAACCACTCTCTTCTTTTCTCGGTTAATATTATTTTGTACGGCAAAAGCTTTAAGAGCAAGTTCCAGATATTTTAAGGATTTTCATCCAAACATATCGCAAATCTGCCATGACACATAACAGCTCACCAAAAGAATGTAACCCTTCAGAGCAGGGCCCTTGAAAGTCACTTTGGTCTTCATGACAAACATCTCATGATTCAGTACGGCTGGATTGTCTGCACACACCCATCTGCCGCTTCCCATAACTTTCATTTTGTGGATAACGATTGATCGTCCATGGATGCTGTTCTTGCCAAACAAAGGCAGGTTGAAGTCAACGTGTGTCTTATTGTAATATGTGACATTGTGAAATGATCCATATTTTCCGCTTAGGTCGCCGATTTCATATTCATCATTTGTCCCTAAAAAGAAATGGGTGGAAACGACGAGATAAAAGTGAGCTTTCACACACACTTCCCTACAGATAAATTGCAAAATCCTTGGTTGATAGGAACGCATGAAATTGAAAACATTAGGCTGTCCGAATTGAATGGTGAAATTAAAGGCATGCAGATTACGTCGTAAACACGAACAACGCTTCCCTGGATTTCAAAGCACTTAACTCATTTATCCTTCAGAAAAAAATAAAAAAAGTGTTAAAGGAATGAAAGAACTTTGCCTTTAAAGATACTGGTCTATCTTTTAAGAGTACACTTCAGGAGGAGTCTCCTATTCATCCTATGGAAGTTGTGACAAAGAAATATCGAAAGGAAAACAATTCTGCTTTATACCAGTTCCAGGAGAAGGACTTGATTTCACATCAACGCCAAAAGGATTCCAATGTCCACCCAGGTAGCCACCTGCACATGTTCCACTTCCGTTGAATTTCATCTCCCATGGCATAGGATAGTTGTGCACGTGGTATCCTTCAGCTTTCCTTTTTAAACCAGTCAAGCTTATCTCTGTTGTGGTAGGATCAAAAGGAGACCGCTGAGTAAACTTGAAATAACCATCGATACCATCATGAACACTGGCCGCGAAGGTCGCTTTTACAACCATTGGTTTCACCTTCATTATACTGGCACATGCAAAAGGTCTTTTTGGATCTACTTTTGAGAACAGTACGATCTTTTTTCCGATGACATTGTTTGCTCCGCTCAAAGGCAGGTTGGTATCAGTGAAAGCAACTTTAGTTTTTGACATTTCCTTTGTAGCCATAGAAACTGTGACGTCACCGTGTTTGGAGGACAAATCACCAATGAGACAATTTTCCTGTTTTTCCTTGCTGCAGTTTTGTCCATTGATACTGTTAGGATTGAAAATCTCTCCAGGAATTTGGCACGAAACTGTACCTTGGTTAATCTGCCATGTAAATTGACTTGACAATAATGCACTGTTGACATAAAAGAGATTGACAAATAGACTGGTGTCTGTGTCTGAGCTCTTGACGACTTGTCTAAAATAAACATAACCTGCTACCGGATATTTGAAGACTGCTTTAGCCGTCACCATAACCTCTTTTGGAGTTATCAATGCGCATGCCTTTGGCATGTCGCTGCTGTACAGCACGAGTGTCTTATCCATGATACTGTTTGGTCCACTGATCGGAATCATCATGCTCTGGTGTGTAAAATTCCCCTTTGAGTTGTTGGCATTCAGGTTCCCAAGCATCCCCGCTAAGTCCCCAACAGCACAGTCCTGGAATCTCGAGTTACTAGATAAAGTGCAGGAGGTACTGTAGTTTGAAGATTTCGCAGCCATTTTAGGATCATATAATGCTCCAACTTCCCCTTCGTGACAACTCATAGCCGCGTTTCCATTATAAACCATGGGTAGTTGTCGTATGCTCCATGCCAGAGTATCGTTGACTCCTTCCAAGTCGACCATGATGTGTGTAGGACCATCGTTGTGTCCTTGGAAGAATTTGACACCACCCTTTATTCCACTCATGCTGAAAAGGGCTTGTAGTTGATGATTTGTTGCCAATGAACATTGCATCAAACAACCTAGATGACAAACCAAAACACAAACGAAAAAAAAAGCAGATTATGAGTATATAAAACCATTAAAAAGAGGAGGTAACCGTGCTCGTTCAGGAAAAAGTAGCCATTCCTTGACAGATTAAGCTTGATGTCACTGATAATAAGCCATTATATTAATGTGCGCGAGCTGGCGCACGCCAATGACGCAAAAAATTATGCGCAGTAGGGTTGCGCAATGCAAAACCAGGGAGTCACCTTAAATGTTGTTCAAATGATTTTTCAATTCCAAAGGACTTAAATAAAACCGCACTCCTTTTACTTGAACAACTATATTTCCTCCACATCCCCAGTAAAGTTTCTAGAACAAAATCGTGAAATCGAATTATGTAAATACAATTTCGTTACATCTCAAAACAAAGTTATCGTGACTATATACAATCGTTGATACACCAAATTGGCGGGCAATACTAATGAGACATACGTGAAAACGATCTCACAATACAGCCACACATGTACAATATCGCTTGTCAGTGATTTTTCGACGTTTCGGAGAAGTCATGGCCCCATTATCATTAGCAAGGATGAAATGTAGGGCCTACTTTGTATTGAAACTTTTAACAGCGTAGACATACTATATTTGAAGGTAATTACATGCTGAAACGGTAGGAAAACTTACTGATAAATACAAAATGTTTACTCTATTAGAAAATAAAGACCACATTTTCAAGCATTACATTACTACACGGATTTAGGTAAAATTCTGAAAGATGGGAGTTTTTAAGCAAGCAAAAATATCATAGAATTATGTGAAGAAGATAATCCAGATTTCCTTAAGTTCACATGTAAACACATTTTCCCCTGTCTTCACTTACTGTTTTATCTTTGGTTCAGTGACCCATTAACTTCGCATTCCTCTGATGTGTGCTTTTAATTTCATCGGCCCGCAAAAAAAACCATCCGAGGAGGGCATAATTATGGTTTGGAAATCATAAATGGCGTCAGTTTTCAGGAAGAGCATACAGAAGAAGAAAATAATATTTATCCGGATTCTTTGTTTGTAATGGCTACGATTTATACTTGCAATCTCATTTTTCCATTTCGCCTATCACAAGAAAAATAAAAAAGGATTGTTCTTAATTGACGTTTAATATGCAGGAGTGATCAGTTTGACCTATTTATCAGTTTCTAAAATTCTCTTATAACTTGCTTCAACGTGCGTGAGCCGGAACATGTCCGAGTAAAAAGCGTTGATGGAAAATTCTTTCATTTAAGCTACGCTTAGAATAATAAACATTACCTGATTCACGGAAAACCGCTAAAAGTGTTTAGAACATTCAGTTAACAAAACTGTCATGTAACGATGCATCGATAAAGAGCAATTCAATCAGAAAATGATTTGATTTGACTTCCCCGTTTCTTTCACCTCTTCAAGTTTATGACTGAGCAAAAGTTATTAGGCTCTTAGCACTATGCAGCAATGATAGTACAAGATTTTCCCGTAATGGAGAAACAACGATAGTTTGCAACAGTTAAAAGAACATCACCTGATGAAATGAAAACAGTTAGACACAGCGTCCTAAGGAAAACTCGACAAACCATGGTGAACAGCCGGTGGATCTCCAACTGCAACTTTTTTTTTCTGCTTGATGGACAAAAGGGTTGCAGAGTTTATATGCCATTTATTGTATGGAAAGTAATGATGTCACAAAGCAAAGCTTTCCTATTACGCTTAGACGAAACTGAGAACAAAGTGACCGCAAATATCTTCCCGGCTAATTTTATGACCTCTTTAACCCTGTATGCCTGGGGCCAATATCACGGATTCGTCGCTCATTAAACTGAAGTCGGGAAAAAAAAAACATGCTGATAGCACTTTTCAATATCGAGCGTCTTTTCCTTGTCCTTTTCTTTTTCCAGCATCATCCTTACGACGATGTATTCACGGATTCCGAATTTCACTGTCTGTTAAGGGCGCTCCAGATATAGTGCAGTGGTGATCAAGGTCCTGCTTCAACGACTCCTATACTCTTAGGAATCATATCAATTAAAACTTCAGAATCTTAACAGTTTTTTCCCTGCGATTTATTACAAGCCAACAAACCGCCGCGAAAAAAAAGAAGGGAAGCTGACAGTTCCCCATTTGAACATTGTATGTATAGTTTGCGTAATCTGCTTGTTTGGCTATAAACACGAACTTTCTGTTCACCCACGTAACTGCTTATCAAGGCGTAAGCGATATGATGAAGGCACACGACTTTGGCTCACCCGTCGTGAAAGAGATATTCAGGTGTACTCAATTCCACATCAAGATCTTTCTGTAATAAATAATAATAAATTATTATCGTCATTCTGAAGTTTTGGTGGGAAGGCTCAACGTTTCTCGATGGTAAAACGTTTTTTTCTGAGTAAGGAGAACTCAGTAAGGCGTAATGTGAGTGTTCCAGTAGACTCTTCAATTTAATGCTATTCCGTTTCAAAACATCACGTATGCCAAATTATTCAACCTCATTTATTTATTACTGATTCAGGGCCACGAAGCCGTTTTGTTGATCCTTCAGTGACCTTAACTTTTTGACAAGGAAAGTTCTTACGGATTTCGAAGGTTAAAATAAGCGCAAAGACGGAACTACTGAAGTGACCATTCCTTGGGGTTCAAAGTTACTGTTGCTCCGTCTATTTTCACTGGCGAAGGTCAGACAAAAGACGAATTTCGAGCCAACCATTCCTTCCTCGTTCGAGAACTGACGTGTTTTTTATGGTGCACTAAGGACTGTTCTCAATTTTCAATTCCTTTCATCAAGTAAGTTTCTACCCTAAGAAAGACATGCTCTTAAATTCATCGTCATGTATTACGTGGAAGCGATCGTAGACGGCCGCTCGATCTGCAAAACTCATTCTAAACGTTTCCCTGCTGTTAAACGTTTTAAAGGTTGGCAACCTCAAGGACTTAGAGACAAACGCTCGACTGAGTAGTGCGTATCACGTATAAGTCAAAGTGGCCTCACATTTTTCAACAATCTCCCGCAACCTCGAATCAGTAGCCTTCCGTCATCGTTAAAGTTGCAAATGTATTAACGACTTTTTCCTGGGCCCTTCAATTTGAGGTTTTCCGCATTACTTTACAATGTAATAAAGATACTAATTTCCTAAAAATATAAACTTCGTCAACTAAAGGGCTCGTGCAGAGGTCCGGGTATTAGCAAGCCAGAGTTCGTATAAGTTTGTGCTCGTAACAGGCACGGTTGCTGCTTTTTTAGTCATACTGAAAATTCCCCGCATTGAATTGCCTGCTGTTTTTTTGCTGAGGAAAGGTTGAAGAAACTTCCCTGATGACGCGAAAACTCTCAAACACTTTTTAAACGAAAACTGATACTACCATGATACACGATAAACCGTTAGCAAAAATGGACACCTTTCGAAGTTCCCACTTGTGATTCAAACTCAGTTGCCCGTTTCTTTTCTTTCTGTCAGAGTACTATTATCAGCCGTCATGTAAGGCCCCTGACAGAAATTCGTGTGTAAGAACAAGTTAATCATTGTCAGGCGACTTTCTTCGGCTCACGCGATGATACATGTCCACTTTTTCAGGATTTACGGTTGGATTACGTTCAACCTATGCCCTCTGCACGCTAGTCTTTCTGCTTTCATCATTTTTTAAAATTCAAATGTTGGTTTCTTCATAGAGTATTGACATTGAAGTTTGGAGCTCGATTTATTACACTTCAGTATGACAGCGATCAGGTGGCAGTTCCTGCATATCTTTTATTTATTACAGTGCAAGCAAAGCTGATATCAGTCGTTTAGTGAAGTGTGCAGTCTATCATGTTTGTTGCTGGCACTCGACAGACAAACCAGGAAGGGGAATTCTCATGGGCTCCTGAAAATTCTGTAGTACATGACACGACAAAACGTTCCATCTATTTGTTTAATGGACCTATTCATTCCCTGTTTTTCTTCAGAATTTATGTTGGCTCCTACTGAAAAATCCCATAACTTATTCACTGACTTTCACAAAAATCACGTTTAAAATATTTTTTTGCACGAACGCACTATATGTTATGGCCATTGTCAAATAATGGGACCCTCGCCACTTCAAGTCCTGGGAAACAGAACAGACATCCCATTTTAATCGCAGTGGGCCCGCTTTCAATTACCAATCATTTCCCTTCAACACCGCATGAAAATTATGCGTGTTCGCCATTCCTGGTTTCTTTTCTCAAAGAGAATAATCTGTTTGCGGAATTACAGTGTCCCATTACGCTGAAAATTGTGCACAGTCATTGTACGTAAATCTGCGTAAATACCCAGTACTGCTACTTATTAAGTTATGCTGTATGAGAGTTAAATGTCATGCATTTTTAACGATTTGCGTGAAGTAGGAATTCCAAAATAAATCTTTTTCCGCATGTTTCAGTCCGAACTCTATGCAAATGGCGACATATTAATATCTCAACTAAAACAGCTCAATATCCGGCCATTTAGACAGAGTAAGACGGACGCAAGGCAGTCGAGTGCAAGGTAGATGTTCACAAGGTTTTAGAAAACTCACAGTAAAGAATCGTTTGGTTGTGGGTTTTCTCTGAGCCCTCATCTCTGTGGGCCACGCATATTTTTACAAGAAGTGGATTCCTGCACCACTTTAGAGGGAGTTTCGCCGCAATTAAGTATCGAAGCTTGTACCGTACATGTTTTAGGGCCGGAAATGTTAGCGATACTGATACACTTTACTTGAAACATTGCACTGATTTGTAACTGTATGCGAAATGTTGAAAACAAGTCAACCCAAAGAGCTTTCGTTTAGCCAACGTCAGCTCTCGGTTTTCAAGATTGCTACTTAATCAAGCCACACCGTGAACAAGACACAAATCATTTGTCACAAACTTGATATTAACATCACGAGGCAACGTTAGCGTGTTAGTATTCCCTCCCTTTTGCTGTGCAAAGATAATATCCCACATGCATCTCTAGACTTTTGTATGTTTGTGATCTTAACGATGACGTACTTCTCAGTTATGTAAAAAATAATTAAATCTCGACAGGAAGTTAGAACGTTTTATTTTCCTGGGACTTTTCAAAGCACAAGTCTTGTTCCTTTTTCCAAGCATTTTTTGATAACCGCAGTTCAACTTCCTTTAATTTTTTCCTCCAAATTCAGTACTGGCAATAATGTTTTCCTTCAGCGTATGCTACTGCATTTTCAAAATGTAACGGCCACATCTGGCTGTCACAGAATTGCGTAGAATTATGCGATTTAAACTTGACTGAACATTTTCAAGATCGATGACAGGAAAGAACTATACATTATGCACGCTTTGATTCGAACGGAAAATGGCGCTGAAAATAAAGGAGCATGGCACAACGAAACACTTTAACGAACTTAAGATTAAGCCACTCATTTTACAGAGCTTCCTGGTGCGTTTCGCTATTTTTGCTTACGCCACTATTGCTGGTGCTGAACCGTTCAGTGTTATACTGACCTGATAAAAGGAAAACCATAAAACCAAATGACTTCAGAAAAATATCGAGCGACATGGTGAAAAATGAGCCGGTTTCTGCTTCCTGTTTCCAGACAAGTACAACTTTCCGTTTCTAGAGCAACTGTTTTTATTTCAGGTCGACGGTGGGAAGAATTTTGCATAAACATCAGAGTTATCATAGCGTTAAATGACGCATTTTGTGTCAGTTTTGAAAGGGGATGACTGACCATTGAAAATAAGAAGGCATGTCCTGCATCACGAACAAGGCCAATGCCAACTTCTGCTCGTTGGGAAGTATTTTTTGTTGCACGTAAAGGCATATTTTTTACAACTTTTTTCGTTTGATTATTGTTCATGCTTGATGTAATCATTGGTTAATAAATTACGGAACAAGCGTTACCTTCCGTGTATCCAAACACTTGATATGCAATAAAATAGGGATCGAAGCTCTTGAGTGTGTTTTTGAGTACTTTAGATTTTATGCTAAGTGCTGTCTAAACGATTAGGTCGTAGATGTCTGTATTAAGTAAACTGGTAGATTCGCAAAGGATTTTAAGGCAATTTGAGTCCGCAGCCAATATCATAACGTCATAAAGAGACTGAAGAGGCACTCTGCCAGTGGACTCCGACTGAAGCCTTATAAAGTACGCCTCCGCTGAGTCCATTTATTTGTCATTTTAGTGCTAAATTTTCTTCTTTGCCTGCGCATTGACGCAAAGAGCGTCTCACATACGGCGAAGACTACACTTCTCAAACGCATTAGACAAAGACACGCTTTGGCTCTTTGTCTTATCCAATAATTCGTCTTAGTGCTACGCGCGATAAATACAGTAAAACTGTGACAGGCAAAAGCAAAAGTTGGTCTTCCGCTGCCCATGCACTGTACAAGAACATAATTCTGAACAGACGAACAAATTAGTACCGAAGTTTTATCTCAGTAAATACTCTCAGTTTTTCCTTAGTTCAAAGAAGATAACACTCATAGCTTTCCATTCCGACATTCGAGCAAAAATCGTACACAACGTAAAGACTGGCGTTTCAGAAGGGTGTGGAAAAGTCACAGTATGGTGGATTGATCTTTGTGTGACCCTGCGATGATAAAAAATGGTGGAAGCGATTGAAGAGTTTGAGCAGTTAAATTTGCGTGTTTAGTACAGAAATTGCCGCCTTTGAAGAACAAAACGAAAAAGCGGTGGTTAACCACATGGAGCCACGTTTACGCTATTTAAACAAACTCTTCACTGTTCTTTACTGTACTGAACTCTTGACGCACATTTTTTCTTTTAAATTATTTTCAACGTAAATTTGAAAATGGTGATATGGAGACATCAACCCGTTGCTCAGGCCTCCTTGTAGGCGATGACTTCCTTGTCGTGAAAGAATAAATAGTTTTATCTCTCGCAGTGATATTTCCTCCACATTGATTTAATGCTGTCGAGTATCGTATCTTTCTTCTGGTTATTTTAGGTATTATTTCACTTCTCTCGCGCCCCGTGTAAGATGTATTCCTCGTATGAGTAAGTGAGTCAAGGGCACCCAACGAGCAAATTAAACCATTGGCAAACTTGATTGTATGAGAACCATTTCTAGGCTCCTTGTAATGTATAAAGACTGTGTAGGGAATGATATCTTCATTTTAGAGATTGATAGCTGAACGTTAAAAATTGCAAAAATATCCCTTTCGAAAACGTAAGGGTCTACTAATCCCTGGTTGCGGATCAGTTAGGTGAAAATGGTATCGGGAGAGAACCTTGTCAGACCTTCTCGTTTCGTCAATTCGACCATTGACTGTGCGCCTTCGTTTCGTTAATTGCTCATTAAGTTGTGGATTTCAGCATTCTACTGACCTCTCAAGCAGTTTTTCGTAACGCGTGGCTTTGTGGCATAACCTCGAATAGCATTGCGTGCGTTTTTCATGATATCAAGATATTGTTCATTCAATACTTTTAACAATCAAATTTCCCTAAGGGAAAAACATTTGCATACAAATGACGAAATTCAAACAGCAAGAATCAAAATTTATTTTAAAACCAGACATTTTCAAGAATTTGCAAAATGTGGATTCTCTGCAAGGGGAATTTAACGTCAAGGGAAGTACAGGACATAATATAATACAAACAATCTTCTGTTTGTATGGGGGTTGAAAAGTTCAAGTGATATTCACGTGCAGAGGCGTGTCTTCCGTCTATTTTAATGGCTCAGTTTAGACTTAGAGAACATCCGCTTTTTTACCCCAATGGTCCATGCTTAAAGATTATCTCCTACGATCTCGATTTAAGTTTCCATAGTCAATGGACCAACACTTTTATTTACCAACAGATCGGGTAGCGAAAAACGCCAGAGAAAGGGCTTTAACGTCATGAAAGGAATTCCCGTTTTGGTTCTCAAAGATCAAATGCCTTTGTCAGGCATTATCAAAATAGAATAATACCTCAAACAGACAACGGTCAAAGATATGGCTTTTTGCAGCTAAAACACCGAGTTATTTTGATCGCTACGTTAGATTAACAAAAACGGTTGAAGTTTCAAACTTAAATCATCGAAAATAGCACCTGGGCTGACTTTTCCGAGTTTTAACTTTAAATCGTGCCACAAATACGTAGGCGTGGTTTCCGTACGTATAAAAGGCACTCGGAGTATTGACTCAGGCAGCGTTTACACGAATCCGGTTTCATTTATAACCGCATTGTTTTCCATGCGGTTACACCTTCCGTTTACACGACACCGATCGAGACTGTCGCCGAAACCGTGTCGATTTGAAACCTTTGCCAAAAGTGGAGAGTTTTCAAAACGATGCGGTTTCATCTGTCGTGTAAATAGCGAAACCGCTTCCATTTGAATACGGTTACTATTTTGGCGCAAAATTTGCATTGTTGAATTCAAAATACTGAATTTAGCACGTAGTGGAGCGTTCGGTTAGACCATCACGACCTGGATTTTCTAGCGAAAACCGCGCCGTGTAAACACTTTCAAACCGCATCGATTTTGACGCGGTTTCGAAGTCATGAAACCGTGTCGATGTGAAACCGCGTTCGTGTAAACGCTGCCTGATCTCGAAGGACTGCGGTCCTGAAAGCAAAGAGTTGAGTTATTAAATTTTATTCCTTTAGGCTACTTTTTTATTGCTATTTGCAGACCAAAGGTTAACCCAATCGAGATCCGCTCTTGAGAACAGCAAAAAGCGTTGCAATCAAAGGCTTTCGTCTTTTCCGAAACAGGAAGAAATAGAGACCTTTGTGTTTAGAATTAATCATGATGTACATGGGTTTTTCAGTGACATAAATTGCGATCGTCAGATGATCCACAATTCTTGGTCAGAGTAACCAGCCTCAGTTGTGGATCGCTAATACTCGTAAAAATTTGGATGTGTGATTGCGTGCATCGCTGGACGTTTTGCAAGATCGTAAAGGGCTTGAGATGCCTCTCCCTCACTATTACTTTAGTACAGTGATCAATGCCTTACTGACCTGTTGAAAGGAAGATCATGAAACAGACTGTCCTCAGAAAAGCAGGGAACGGCATATCGCAGGTTTACTTCGGATGTTTGATAACTGACCAGGTCATTCT
>NC_090885.1:37088924-37093924 GCF_036669925.1 Montipora capricornis
CATTTTGAGTGTTCAGAGTCGGTCTCTCTTTCCTCATTAAAAGCACTTGAACTTTCCGCGGCATTTCTTTAAGGTGTTAAATTGCTCACGAAGATGGTTGGATCTTTGGTTGTGCTTGTCCTTGTAGTTTACCGATGACGGAATATTTATGCTACTCAATGCGCAGGGAGAGATAACCAAAACCAAAACAGTATTAAGCAATTAAGCCAGTCGACAGCCCTGTACGATAACCTTGCCCTTAAAAGATCTGAAATCAGCCGACTCCGTGCGCAGGCAACTAAGCGACCTTGGAAAGACAATCGATCGTGTATTACAACCAGTTTTCACAAGTAGGAAAATCTCTGAAGATTTCAAAGTTACGGAAACAAAGCCCTCACGTGTAAACCAACAATGCGTTGTGTATGAATTTCAATGCAATTCGTCTGATTCGAATTATATAAGCTACACGAGCCGTTATCTCCACCTGCGCATCGAGGAGCATAAATATTTCGTCATTGGTAAACATCTGGGCCCGGTTGTTCAAAAGCCGATTAACGCTAATCTGAGATTAAAAATTAACCAAGGAATTTATTTCTCTTCCCCCAAATGCTGTTCAACGCTGAATTTCTGCAAAACTTTAAATTACAATACATCAATCTTGAAAAACAAAAATAAGCGAAAGAAACTGTCACCAAAAAGTTGAAAGCATGAAAGAAAAGTTTACGCTAATCCTGGATTAAGTTAATCGGGTTTAGAACAACCGGGCCCTGAAGAACAAAAACAACCAAAGATCCAACAATCTTCACTGACGAGCAATTTACCACCTTAAAGAAATGCCTCGGAAAGTTCGAGTGCCTCATTTATGAGATGCTTTTAATAAGGAAAGAGAGACCGACTCTGAACATTCAAAATGACTCCATTCCAGTAAAACTGTTTAATTAGATTTTGTTCATTCGTTTGTTTATCCCCGCCTTATTGATTCTAATGTATTTTCCTACTCTCTATCCTATATATATCGCTATCTAACTTACAATAATTTGCATTTGATAATGGTGACATGTCGTCGTCGAAACGTCATGTTTTTATGTCGCTACGTTTTATTCTGAAATATTAATTCTGAATGATATAATATTTGAAATGGTCATATTATTTCAAATCACCAATTGACCCTTTCAGCAATAGTAATAGTAACACCATTTCGCGTTTGGCACAATCCATGGGCTTGTAGCCTGGATAGACCACAATGCATTAGGACTCAAGATGGCATAGCTATCGTGAATAGGTCAATTCACTGACTCCCCTGATGAGTGGGCGACCACGAGACAGGCTTGTAGGGATGAAGTTACAGTTTACTTTGTATTCAATACATCGAGACTGAAACAGGGATGGTTTGTCCTTTGGTCCTGAAAAGATTGTGCCTAAACTGCTGAGTGGTTTAAAACCAACTTTGACTCCATTGATGCGTAGCACTCTTGACACTCTTTCTGTTTTGCCTTTTGCCTTTCACGTAGGGTAGGACAACAAATAATGTTGTTACTTCATTTGCAGTGTAGTTAGTGTTGGAGTCGCGATACCTGGCTTTGCGTGCGGAGTCACATTTCTTGATAAATTACAAGGGATAGTTGTTGTTCATCAAGACTTTAATAACAGGTTGCTTTTCTTTGTGTTTCTCTATATTTGTTGACGGGGTTTTCTCCGCTCTATCAAGGAGTTCATTAACTACTGATCTTTTGTGTTGAGCTGGTTGATGAGAGTAGAAATCAAGATATTTATCAGTGTGTGCCGGCTTTCGGTACAAGTTGACCTGTATGCGACCGTTTGCTCTAACTGTTGTAGTGTCTAAAAAGGAGCCTGAGATCGTTGTCGCTTTCAACCTCACTAGTAAATTGAATGTGTGGGTTAATAGAGTTAAGGTGGGAATGGAACTCCTGCACGTACTCCTTTGACAGACAAACGTGGCTGTCATCGACATACCTATACCACCATCTTGGAGGGTGGACGGCCGTGGAAATTGCTCTTTCCTCTACAAACTCAATCACCAGGTTGGCTATGGTTGCACTCACGGGCGAGCCCATGGCGCAGCCAAACGTTTGATGGTAATGCTCCTTTTCATAAGTAAAATAGCTGTTCCGCAGAACGAACTCTAACAATCGCATTATGTTGCCCTTAGTGCGCTCTATTACGTTATCATCGCGATCTAATCTCTCAGGGGACGGTGACCTGCAGAGCCAACTATACAGGGATTGACGTGAACAGAGAACACTCAGAGAAACCACATCGCAAACCACATCATTGATCCAAACACAGATTCATTACCTTGATTAAAGTCTGCACAAACGGTATGAGTAGGATCAACTAATTTGTTAAAATTGATAGAACCGTGATGCTTGCCGTTCACATCACTCCCTTGGCTAATATCTACACTAACTGCTTTTGCTGGATCAAACACTCCTCGACATCGTTTGACTTCTCTCAAGAACAGCGGGTGAATATTGTAGCACACAGTTTTAGTTAACCATAATGTCACTTCATTCTCACATCTATACCACTGTATCACTGAAGCATTTTAATGTTGGTTATTCTGGCTCTATACTGTTCATTTGTCACACCTATTTTCAAATTGCTGCTGTTTAATTTTCCTACTGCACGATACTGAACTTGATACAGTACTGGAGTATGACTAACTTCACAGGAAACAAAATGGCTGAGTCATGACATAAGTTTAAGTGCAATTGAAATTAAAATACAGTTTGAAGTACTAAACGATTATTTTACACACTGTTTTGTAATGGCAATTTCACAGCAAACAAAATGACCAATGCGATAATTTTTCACTGAAATTCAATTTAGGTTTCGTTGGTTCTCTTCACCATCTCTTTAGCTTAATACAGGCTAAATAGATCGATTCACCGATCAATTCAATAGTTTACGCCGATTGCTGTCTGTATGCAGTGCCACAGATCACCTACAATGTAGTGAACACCATAAGAACTTTATGGCTCAAAATTCTACTAAGTAAACTTCAGAGTCGAGTGAAATGTAATTTATTCCGGTGAAACACTAATAATCGTAAAACGTTGTACTTCAATGATGCAAAGCGGTTAAAACCAGTTATTTATGTTACAACATCAGTGGATTCCGGTGCCCATATCTCACGTTCAAAGAATGTTACCCCACAAATTTTCAAGGGTTCTGCGCACATGTGAATCTATAGTTTGTTTGCGATACAGCATGCATCGCGACTTTCTTAAAGACTCATTTACATTAGCAAGTTTTCCTTGAAAAGTCCACTGTACATGTTACAGTTAAATTTTAATTCAGGTTAATTTTAACTTCAAAATAAGGTCATTTTATTTTAAACTAGGTTAAAATTGATAGTAGTAAACATCAACAAAAACCCATCTATTATTAGCATGTAAATGTAATATATTGGTAATTAAGTTGGTCCTAGAGCTGAGTGGATGAACTTGGTGTCGCTTAAATTTTTCATGAGTATTTTATAAAACTCCAATGGTTGTTAACTCTAGGCACTGATTTTAAATGGTTAGAATTAACAAAGGTTGGTGTAGGGCATACTGTGCATGATAATCGATTCTACTTTTCTTTCTCAGAGCTTTTTAAAAGGACATTGTTCATTGATGAATCTCCTTTAGAGGGCAGGGGGCAACAATATTAATTATCTTCTAAGGAATAAAAGAACAGAAACATACATGATTTTTTATGTATAATTTGCATAGTTATTTGCTCAGCTATCTTTTGCTTACAAAGAGTTCATAATAATCAAAAGCAAGTAAAAACAAACCTTTGAAAAATCAGGAAAAAGGGTTTCATAATCTATCGATCAAAAGCCATTTTGTAGGCTCTTGTAAGTGTTATTTCTTTTGAATTATCAAAAAAATATTTGCTTTTTATTTTATTTTGCTGAGTCTGTTTGAAGTGATAAATTCAATCTTTGTGATTATTCTGGCACAGTCCCCTTCAAGTTCTACAATTTTGACAAGTAGCACATTTGGATGGAGGGGCGGTTCCTTTTCCATTTTGTTAATTTTCAGCGCCATATAATCCTGAAGTCCGAACTGCTTCTTTTTCTTCTTCCCTTTCTGGTGTATGATAACTTCAAAAGGCAGACTGCTGGCTACCTACAAATAGCGATGATAAGCAGTATTTAAGTCTAAGCACCCATTTGAAATAGTGCTGATAAACAGAAGTAATCTCGGATGTCCAATGGTGCTAGGGTTCGAATCTGTGGAGTGGCATGGAATGTTGTGGAAGCTCGAGGTAAGTGGCACAGTCTGTTGGTAGTAAGTAAGGAAAGTAAGTGGGGTTAGTATCTGGATGTGTTACCTAAAAAATATACCACTTTGAAACAAAAGCATAGGACCGAAAATTCTATTTTAACGCTAAAAAATGCGAGCTAAGCAAGATACAGATTTTGTTAGCTTGCTTTGTGCAAAACAAATACTGATGCAAAAGTAAATAAATATTGAATGAAGGGGGTAGTTTCTAAAGAAACTGTGGTGCTGTGTTGGTGGGGAAGTAGTACACAAAAATTTGGTTTTATCAACGGAGTTGCATAACGTACAGGTTATGCAATAAATAACATTTGCGGAGGTACAGGTGAAACGATCGGTGATCATAACAGATCGCTTAGGTCCCGATATTTTGCTAGTGTTAAGAGTGAAAAGACAAGTTTTGCATCGCGAGAGCGCACATTTGAAAGTGCCGGCTTGCTCGTTAGTTTTGAGCGCGATTCTAACTAATGAGTTGCCTACGTTTTTGTCGCGTTTGAATGAAATATGTGGAGGTTGCGAAAAGATTCTACCAGTCTCGGGATCATTTTGTAGTAACTTAAAGTTATTAAGAATGTTACTTTTGACTGCGTGATTATGAGGATGGAAAGTGAGGGGGAATAGAATTCTGTCATTCTTATCTTTTTGCGACGTTTGTAGTGCTGACTGTCGATCAATTGTTGGGCGCGATGATGGCCCGCTTTGCCCACAGAGACAAGATAGCCACGTTTT
>NC_090885.1:37098924-37103924 GCF_036669925.1 Montipora capricornis
CACTATTTATGCTTTATTGGCTAGTTAATTTTTAATTAACTTTGACTTCGCTTTCGGTGGTTGTTGCATAGTTGCTTTCCTCATGAAATGAACGTTTCACTCAACTACCTTGCGTCCTCTTGCTTTTTTGAAGTGGCCGGATATTAAATTGGTTAAGTTGTAATATTGACAGACATGCGTGCTTTTGCTTTAACTTTCGGTTTCTGCACTCAAAATATTTGATGCATTTCGAAGTCTGACTGAAGCATGCGGGAATAGATTTCATTTCTTTTCTCACGCAAATCGTTAAAATGCGCCAAATTCAACGTTGTCAACTCATGTGGTATATAACTTACAACAAGTGAAAATATTTACATGCAATGACGGTTGACCGCCTATAAATTTTAGTTTACTGGGACAAAATTACGTCTAGTGCTTTCCATTTCTAACAGTCTGTGAACAGAAATTTCTTCTTGAGTAGCGAAACCATACATGGCGAAATTACATTCGGTTTGATGAGCACAGATTGATGGATAATTGAAAGCGGTCTCCTGTTGCTAAAAAAATGAATCTCTTTTAATTGGTTGCAATAGGTCCCCCAAAAAAGGGCAAAATTGTGCCTTGATAAAATTACAATATTTATAACAATTACTGCGTTCGCACAAAATTGTAAAACGGTTAACCTTTTAACAGCAGTTGAGATTGCCGACGGCCTTTTCATTAGGAGCCCCCTTTGCAATGTTAAAGGAATTAAAGATAATTATGTTTGTTTGTCTTTGTCCTTTTGGCAGGTAATACTAATCCACCAGTTTATGTAAGCTAGAGTGAAACTTGAAATGAATGGTTGAACGGTTTCTAACGCCTTTTACCACAGGAATTCCGCCCTTTGTCTTTCGAATGCACGATCGAGCAAACAATATTGGTAGGGTGTGCGCTCCACTGAACAATTGTTATCTTTGATAACGCTGTACGTGTGTAGGAAGTGTAGTTAATCTGACAAGTCGCGGTGCTATGTGGAATTTTGCTCTGTAACGTGCAACTTTGCTGCACTCAATTGCGGTCACCTGAAACTAGCCAATAAGTAATGGAGGGTTAAGTCGAGAGGTTCAATCATGATACCCCTTGTATTCTATTTTTCAAAGCGAGTATGCAATCTCCAAACTTTACTGTCAACAAACGTAAAATAAATACATCAAAGACAAAAGAAAAATCCGTCCGTTGTTGATTTTTACGGTGAGAACAATCATGACCGGTAAGCCGACTGCTTTCATGAGTCTCAACTGTGTGGAACCCCTTTCATTGTTTCCTTTTATGTGAGCAAACTAAAGTAGTCTTCCTTACAACGCACTTTTTTCACCGTAAAGATGAAACATTTTGAAGCCGGTTCTACTAGCACACGAGGAAAAGAAATCCTGTAACTCCTGAAAAAAGGACAACTGAAATGTTGATTTATTTTTACGTATGAGTTTGCATGTCTTGTTATTGACTGCTGACTGATTTCCGTGTCTTCATTAGAGTCAGTGACCGTAGATTCTGATGATAAAGGTACTCAGACGAAAAGAAAGTACATGCCGGGACATCTCAATTTGAACCACAAGTGTGACCCAGACTTTAAAAAGAGAATTTCCATTTGGCGTCCACGTCGAAGCCAAATGTGACTAATTCTAAGTATTTGTAACTTTGTTGTGTTTTTGCTACATGTAATTAAAAATGATTGCATGCCGGAATCGATTTGAACGGTCTTCTCATGGCTATAAGGCAGTACATACATGCATGGCAGAGACTGAGTTATTAAATAATAATAAGTCTGCTTACGAGCCAGAAGGCCCATCAGGCCGGCGCTTATCTCCGGTTTCCGAAGCTTGAAGTGATTAGGAGTACTTCTACTCCTCCCTGGATGGGATGCTACGTAGTTCATCGCAGGGCTACCCCCGACATTAAATTCGCCAGTACCCATTTATACACCTGAGTTATTAGTCTGGTTAAAATGTTGCGCAACCATGTGTGAGTAGAAATTAAACTTTTACACTCCATGAGGTAAGAATGACTTGCTGCGCAGGGCAATTATCCTTAAAAGTAACACCGAGTGCTGCCTTGGGTTTAGGCTCTTTTCATCAGTTTCCTAGGTTTTACTCATTTATCGTTGTTAGTGTTTAATTGATACACTTATTATGAAAGGCGAAAAAACGCCGGGCCGTTTACAAGCGCTTTACGAAAACAGTCAGGGTTCAATTTACAACTATTCACCTCCAAGCTAGCCAATCAGAATGCGCGGAAAGCACTGTTCACTTCTGTGATATGTATCAATCGTAAATATCTGCACTTTTACGACGTGGCGTGCACTAACCTACAACGGACTTAGTACTAAAGTAGTTAGGGATATTCGTCATTTTAATGTATGAAACTACCTGCGGTAGGTGTTTATATCCTCTATTACTAAAAAGGAGAGCACCATCACCCGAGATGTCATATTTGTTTTGAAATTCTACGCACAAAAGTTCTCTTACCTCCAAATGAACCCTGAATCTTTAAATCCCTGCTAATCGAACGTCACAACTGAAACAACACCAGCAGGTTTTATCCAAATGTTTAATTGTTTTTCAGTCAAGATGCGTGAGCGATTACAAACTGTGCATGGATAACAAGCTGAAAGCTCAATTGAAAAATAATCAATATAACAGAAAGCTGAGAGTTTAAAGACTTATCGATAAATCGGCTGAAGGAAACATAAATTAAGGCTGAGATAGCACAGAATGTTCACTTGTTTTCACCACTCAGTTTATGTTCACTGAATCCACGACAATGCCCTGGTATGCACATTAAAGTGCTTGTCCGTGGGGCCCGGCATTGGCCTAATGACATTGGAAATTATCATGGTGCGATAACTTTGAACCTCTTGTAATGATCGCCTCCAGTTTCGTCCCTTGCAACTAGTTTGCCCTTATCTTAACCTTCGAAACTCTCCACGACTTTACTTCTCGACTGGGGCAATAGTCAACAAAACGGCTCCGGCTCTGGTCCTTATCTTGGGCAATATAAACTTCGCACAACAGCTAAAGGAAAACGAGGTGTGAGTACGTGTGGCTTTAGGAACACACGTAAGTAGAGTGAATGACCTTGAATGATCCTGCTTATCTGATGTTTTGAAACGGAATAGAGTAAAGTTTGAACTTCGTTAACGCCCACGCCTTGTATTCAGAAGACTGTGAAGCACACGCTAGCTTTTGGGATCTTGGGGGGTGAAACGTCCTTATTTTTTTGCGATTTGAGCCTGAAAACGTTCTCAACTTGTTTTAAAAGTTTTGTGAAATACTAAGATCGGCTAAAAAGCCAGTTGTTGTTTAGTTAGTTTAATTTATCATGCAATAAAAAACCACATTGTTAATGTTAAAAGATGTCCCTTAGTATTTGAGTTAATTGTCCTGCTGGACTACAGTATTACATTTATTTTTTCACCTTCAGGCTTTATGTAAAAACTGCCACTTGATAGCAAACAATTAACAAACGAAAAAATCTATGTAATATCCAACCGACAGGCCATCTTCTTCAAAATTGAAATAGGCACGGGGAATTGAAATGGAAGACCAACTCATAATTATAAATGCCTCATTGCCTTAGTTTGGTTTTTAAAGGAATAAAAATTTATTATGCCAACTTTTTTTGGTCTCCACCTCCAGTAAGTGCCTCCAAGATTCCGATTTGAGGTCACGGATGGGAGTAAAATAAGAGGTCTTATTGACTCATGCATGATTCACCATTTAAGCCCTTGTATTTGGCTTGCCGTGACAGCTTGCATAATCGTGTGGTTTAAGATGGCACTAAAATCTTCCTTTTCTTTTAAAGTTTTTTCGTGACTGAATAATAAACTAACTGATTTTTTTAACCGAAAAATGTAATTGAGCTGTTTGGCTACTAAAGCACTAAATCCACCTTCGAATGTTGCCTTTTAACAAAGAAAGGACACTCTCCACAAGAAGTCAGTTAGCTCACTTCCACAAATTCAGAATACAGTCAACTCTCTTCTAAGCGGACACCATCGGGAATTGGAAAAAGCGTCCGTTCGTAGAGCCATCCGCTTACGAGAATTATTCCCAATATTTATGACCTATATCTACCCTTTAAATACCAAAAAACGTTTAACAATGCTATGTTTAAGTGGTTTTGAACTATGTTCTCGTTGGGTGCCCCTGAATCATATGAATCAGTTCTTAGCACTTTGAAATATGTGGGGCAATCAAAAGTAGTATTTTTTTTAGATCAAAATATTTACGCTACATATTAAGATCAATTAAAACAAGAATACATGCAATAGACCGTCAACTGAACGGTTAACACTTTACAAATATTTAGGCCCAATTCAGACAAAATTCATAGATTAATCAGTTGAAAGTAAAAAAGGCGTAAGTTTGATTTTGTTTATACGATATTTTTCAAAGCTTAGACACAATCAGACATTTCGACATGTGTCTAATATTTGATGATTTGTATATATGCATTTGTATTTATATATAGTTTTACCTAATAAGCGATTCTCCTTAGTTAGTTTCTTTCTTCATTACATATCTATAGATTTGTTTATACTTCTCTTTAAGGGCTAGACGAAAATTATTTGTGTAATGCCAGTTAGTGCTCTTACTATTAATATTATTATCATTATTCTAATCAAGAAGTTTTTTGAAACGGATTTCACTATAAAAGTTAACGTTAAAAAAACAACGACGTTTCGACCGTTCGACGGTCATTTTCAAGTTGAACAGTAAAAGTTTTGAATGCGTTAAAATATATGTAACCGATTACAAAAATGCTAATAAGATGCTGACCAAAACTCTAAGATATTTACATAGAAACAATACACACACACAAAAGAACAAAAAATTGCCGCATGAAGAAACGCTAAGTAAATAACTTCGCGCGTATCGAGTCACTCTGTTTGTTCAGATTTGGTTTAAGTTTGCGAATAAAAAGCATTTCAAAAATCAAGCAGTCAAGTTTACTCTGACATTTCTTTAAAATCTCAAAGT
>NC_090885.1:37108924-37118924 GCF_036669925.1 Montipora capricornis
CCCCGTTCCGTTCCGCCAACTCGGTCGTCGGCACCTTTGTGATCTGTCAGTGTCTGGCGAAACAGTTGTTTTCAAGACACCCTGTGAAGAAACGACTACATACACTCATCCTTAATGGCTACTCCCCAGAGGGGCTTTTTAGGGCGAATTAAACAAACAGAACAGAACAGAAAAACAACTTTTAAAAGTCCAAACTGGCCGGACGCAAAGCAAGTCCAGCCGAGAATTTGAACCAGGGACTACGACAATCAACTTCTAACCACTGAAGGGGCGGATCTAAGGGAGGGTGTAGGAGTGTGCTCACCCCTACCCACTTCCTTCCTGAGATGACCTACGGCTTTCTATTACAACTGGTATTCTAAAAAAAAAAAAAACAATACAAAAAAGACGTCACCAGTCAGTTACGCCACTCCTTGGTGGTGCACCCCTTCCTAAAAAAAAACCCTGGGTCCACCCTTGCACTGAGCCGAGCTGCCTTCAGGATAAAGTCTAAGGAAGACTTCGCAAGACTGAAAAATAACCAGAATTTAATTCGTTGCAAGAAAATGGTTTAGGGTGTTTTGAGGCGGACCACACACATAAGTGGTTCAAGGTTTCTGGTAACACATATTAAAGTGGCTAAAAACGGAGTACCGCTCAACTTCAGTTATTTTTATCACAATATAAAAGGATTATCTATGAAAGGAACAGCATACAGGATATATTTGCACATGATACCGTTATCCGAAGGGTGCGGTGCAAAAACAAAGAAAACTGACAAATTAAACAAAGCAAAGTTTTAATTATAGTCATGAATAATTCATCTATTCAATCAAAAGAGTTTAGGAGTTTATATATTTCTCAAGGAACTGTACTCTTATGAACTCTGAATGTCTTTTTACAAGCATGCTCTGAGTTGTATCTGCCCACGTAGATCCTACTTGCATGGTCGGCATTATGTTACTGCATGATGTTATTACTATGGTGGCTTGCTTTTCAACTTTGCTTTTTTCAGGTAAGAAATTAACGTAATTCTACGCGAATAGCCAGGCCCTAAGCAAGTAGGAAAGGTGCTTCTTGCTTTTTTTCTTTAATTTTATCATTTGCCTATCAATGACAATGATGTCAAGAAAAACCTTGCAAGGTTGCAAATCATGTAGCGAGTTTTTTTAAGTTTTTTTCTTTTTATATTTTTACAACGCATTCAATTTGAGTGAAAGAAAAATCCGAGTAAAGAACCAACTTGAGGCATGAAAAGGTGGAGGATTACTTGGCGGGATTATCCCGAGATGGATTCCGAAAGGAAGTTTACCGAGCCCGGCAAGGAGCATATTAGGACTAATGCTGCGGTCGGTTTCTACGACAAACTCAAAAGTAAACAAACTAGACAAATGTAATGAGGAAGTAAAGGCTAATTTTGATTTTTTTCTCGACTTTGAAATTGGGGAATCGTGAATTGAAAAATGGTATGGGTTTCTCGAAATATTATTTGTTTGGAAAAACTTTTCACCTCACTCAGTAGTAGTATAGCTGGTCACTTTGCGCTGTCCCAACTTGACAGTAAAGAGCTTTAGATTTTAGGACCAGGAAGAGAACGAGATATGACTGTCCGTTTTTAGAGAAAATACTTAAAAAATATCTAACCCGAACGATTAATCTTACCCTTTGTTAGCAGCATAGGTTGCTCAGGTATTCTTATTGCTGGTAGCTGACCCTTTTTGCTGGTCAAAAAATCGTGCCAAAACTGCTACCGTGTTGTTGACTTGTTTTGACACGACGATATCTTTGCTAATAATAACGCCGGTATCACGTTTTTCCTGCCAAAATGACGCTGATTTACGCTCGCTCACTGTTGTTCTTAGGGTCTGTCGGATCATGCTCGAAAAATAGAGTATTATGATTTCGGGCGTCACCCGTGAAATCATCAGCTTTTAGGATCCCTTTACGGTGGTCAATCTACGTTATCAACTCTATCGTGTGATAGTCTAATATCTTTCAGACGTGCCTCAGGAGTGTTTATGATTTTCAACCGCCAACTTGCAGACAAGCTTATTCACAGTTTTTTTTATTCTGAGTGGTTTATCAACAGTTGTATATTTTTCATCACTATGATTTTCTATTTGATGCAAAGAAATTGTTTCGGATCGAATTATATTAAGCGAGGTTTCATTTCAGCTTTTTTACTCATCAAACTACTCAAACAATACTTTAAGATCTTAGATCGAAGCACAATCATAAAGAAAAGTACATTCTCGTTTATTTTATATTGTATGCAAGACCGATATTCGTTCCTTGGAGCACATGACACCCTTTGTTTGATCAAGTAAGAGATGTTTCCAAGGTCAACTTAAATCTCAACTTCTGGAACAAGCCCAAGTCTGGAGTACCAGCCTATTTATACCCAGTACTCCTTTCTCAACAGAAACTAAAAGCCTTTTTCAAAAAATATTTTTGCTACGGAAACCCGACAATTGGCGTGTTTTCAATATAAGATAGAGAAGAGATTGGAAATCATTTTTGTCAGAAAACGACGGCGAAAAAAATCTCTCGTAGGAAGCCCGAACCGATTGCCATCATGGGTATGGCGAAAATCACTACCATTCCTTAAAAAAACGCAAGAATGAATAAAGCCGAAATTCAAGTGCATTTCGAGGCTGTGATGTTTTCCGTTTGCTCTACTAAGACGAATTTGATTTGAAATACATCTCTTTGAAACCCTGAATTCAACACTAATCAGTTTCCTTTTCCTTTTTGTCTTGGTTGTCATCTAGGATGTTTAATTCAATGTTTGTCAGCAACAAATCATCAACTACAAGCTCTCTTCAGCATGAGTGGAATAAATAGTGACGTCAAATTTTCCCAAGTGCACGATGGTGGTCCTACACACATCACGGTCCATTTAGAGGGAGTCAACGAGACTCTGACATGGAGCATACGACAACTACCCATGATTTACAATGGAAACGCGGCTATGAGTTGTCACGAAGGCGAAGTTGGAGCATTATATGATCCTACAATAGCTGCAAAATCTTCAAACTACAGTACCTCCTGCACTTTATCTAGTAACTCGAGATTCCAGGACTGTGCTGTTGGGGACTTAGCGGGGATGCTTGGGAACCTGAATGCCAACAACTCAAAGGGGAATTTTACACACCAGAGCATGATGATTCCGATCACTGGACCAAATAGCATCATGGATAAGACACTCGTGCTGTACAGCAGCGACATGCCAAAGGCATGCGCATTGATAAGTCCCAAGGAGAAAATGATAACGGCGAAAGCAGTCTTCAAATATCCGGCAGCAGGTTATGTTTATTTGAGACAAGTCGTCAACAACTCAGACACAGACACCAGTCTATTCGTCAACCTTTTTTATGTCAACGCTGCAGAATTGCAAAGTCAATTTCTATGGCAGATTAACCAAGGTACAGTTTCTTGCCAAATTCCTGGCGAGATTTTTAACCCAAATAGTATCGATGGACACAATTGCAGCAAAGAAAAACAAGAAAATTGTCCCATTGGTGATATGTGCGCGAAGCACGGTGACGTTACAGTTTCTATGGCAACAAAGGAAATGTCGAAAGCAAAAGCTGCATTTACTGACACCAACCTGCCGCTGAGTGGAACGAACAATGTCATCGGGAAAACGATAGTGCTGTTCTCAAAAGTAGATCCAGACAGACCTTTTGCATGTGCCACGATTATGACAGTGAAACCAATGGTTGTAAAAGCGACCTTCACGGCAAGCGTTCATGACGGTATCGATGGTTATTTCAGGTTTACTCAGCGGTCTCCTTTTGATCCCACCATAACAGAAATAAGCTTGACTGGATTGAAAAGAAAAGCTGAGGGATACCACGTGCACAACTATCCCATGCCGTGGGGGTCGAAATTTACAGGAAGTGAAACATGTGCAGGTGGCAATCTGGGTGGACATTGGAATTCTTTTGGCGTCGATGTGAAATCAAGTCCTTTTCCTGGAACTGGTATGAAGCAAAGTCCTTTTCTTTTCCAACTTTTAATTGCAATTTTTAAAGGAGCCATATGCATTTTTAGAATCAATAGATCATTATCCTTAATTTCCATAACAAGAGTTCGTCAATGAAATTCCTGGACGCTTTTCAGTCATTTCTGAAGAATAAGGCACTTAAGTGTTTTAGAATCCAGCTAATCGTTGTTCCTGCTTGGGGATTCAATTCCATCTGTTCATATGAACCTAGGATTTTTCAATTTGTCAATAGTAGTGTGAAGAAAATCTCATCTTTCATCTTGTCATACCAACATATTTCTTTATAGGGACAAATGATGAATATGAAATCGGCGATCTCAGTGGAAAATATGGATCTTTTACAATTATACATATTACAACAAGACACACTTCGACTTCAACCTACCTTTGTTTGGCAAGAACAGCATCCATGGACGATCAATTGTTATCCAAAACGAAAGCAATGGGAAGTAGTAGGTGGGTGTGTACAGACAATCCAACCGTAGTGAACCGTGATGTTCTCATGAAGGCGATAGTGACTTTCAAAGGCCCTGCTTTGGAGGGTTACATTCTTTTGGTAAGCTAGTCAGTTTCATTCTTCCATACGTTCTAGAGAAATAACTCTCGATGGTTATACATTACACATCAAGAGAACAGAAAAAACTGAGAAAAACTGATAAATGAGCTCGGACTGAGGAAGGTGGATGCTCCATTGACTGCTGAAATGAGACTTAACGCAAAAGCCAAGTTTCACTGTTTTAGTCATTCAATGTAATCAAAAGAAAAGATATCTCATATTGTGCCTGCTTCTTCTGTTATATTTTCTTTAGACTCAACAGAAGTCCCATGAGCAGTTCATGGCATCTGAAGAGACATCGATTTACATTGATTTGAACTATGCCACCAATTCCAGCAAAAAGGTAACAAATATGAACTGTACCTTGACAAAATATGTCACTTTTATGAAACAATCATAAATTTGTCTATAAAATATCCATATGAAGCCACAAAATGAACACGGGACCAAGGTTCAATGGCAATCGATCAAACTATCAAATCAATGTTCCAAAAGGCATACAGGCTCCAATCAGTGCAGCCATCAATGGCACAATCACTGAATCAATCATCCACGATTTGAAAAAAAAAGTTATAATAATACTAATCGTGATTTTAGGCATCAATGAAGCGCCCAAACGACAGAATTTGAAATGATCTTCTTTCCTTCATCAGAGTTTGGACCATCAATGGCACGTGCATGTAAACCCTGAAGGAAATGACACCTTCGCTGAAATGGGAAAGAGGTGTAAGAGTCTTGGACCTCATTATAACCCCTACAACGTCTACTTGTCCGTAAGTATCGAATGTCATTCTTTTTTGTGCTTTCATTATCATCTTGCCATGCAAGTATGGAAAAAAAAGAGAAACGTGTTAAAGTGAAAACGAATTTATAATTGATTCCATCGGGTTGAAAAAAGCTGCAATATTTCTTCGGCTTTCAGGGAACCTACAAAACTTCGTGCCTTTCTAACAACATGATGCGTTGTGAAGTTGGAGATCTCTCAGGCAAGCATGCACGGTTGAATATTGGTTTCGGAAAACAGTTCTTCACTGATCCTGATCTTCCCTTGTTCGGAGACAAGTCCGGTAAGATCATCTTGAGCCGTAAAAACTACAACTGTGGGTGAAAACGTAAGTTGAGATTTGATCGTCAGGCGCGTTAAGGGAGAACGAATTTGCGCCAAAAAGCTGCAATGCAGGCCTCTGTTGCAGTGGCTACACTACGTATAATTATCAGTGCATGTTATTTTTTTTCCTGAACTCAGTGAAGCAGGTCGCTTTTTCTTTGTCCCACGGTTTGTAAGAGGTTGTCTCTTCCATTAAAGAGACTATTTTACATCAAGTATGACGTATGGATGATTTTTTTCCTCAGTTGTTGGACGCGGGATCGTGGTCCATGCAGAAAATGGTGGTTCAGCTCGTCTTGCCTGCGGTACTATCAAACTTGTGGAGTCCATATATGTGGAAAAGTCACTTGAATATGTAAAAGGACCAGGATTTTCGCGGTGAGCTTTGAAGATGATCACATTTCACACTTGATTGGGAACGGAGATTCAAAGGAATAAAAGGGTTAAAAAATTGTATCACATAATCGAACCTCTCTTTCTATGACTTCATGATAGGCTGCAGAAATTGCATCTTCGGATCTTCTCAGTTTCGAGCCTTTCAAATGACCTGCCGTATAATGGTTGAATAGCTCCATCTACTAGGTAAATTAAATCACCATTCAGTAGAAAGCTTAATATTGGTTTTGGATAGCACTTGTCCTCTGGATTATGACTTAACTGATGGATAGGGTTATCCCCGGCAAACCGTCTCTAATAACGATTGTTGCAACTCCATAATAGCTCATAATCAACTGCAAATATATATACAACAATTAGACCACCAGCACCAGCAACAAAAGCAAAACCCCCATCCTCATCGTCACTATCGTCATCACCGAAAAATCCTCGTTCTTGAGAGTGGAGATTTACTTTAAATATTGAATTTGCTTTTTAGATATAGCCTTAATAATATTATTTTCTGGTAGGAAAAACTTCGCAAGAACTGTTTCGGAATTGTTGGATATCCCCTCATGGCAGATATTTTACATTAGCGAAGAAGAAAGCAATATTCAGGACTGTGTGAACATCAAATTTAGAATCATTGGAGATGGTTAGTACAATCTTGCTTCTAATATAAGAGGATAATCGTTACCTTTATTAGTTTCAGCCCTTCTTTCAATGTGCAGACAGATTTCGTCAAGATTGCATTGTTTGTATAAATATTCCGATATGCCAATATATTAATCTTGTCGATACCATTCCGTTTAACTCAGCTAGGTTTAATAAAACAACAAATCAGATGTAATAAGACTCAAAGGCGAAATTAGTGCACTTGTGAGAACTTTCCTTTAAATTGGACACATGAATTTCGTGATAATAAAAATAAATCCTCTCAAGGAAACAAAGGTCTCTATTTAGTCGTTAGCTTTTTGCATTGTGGCCATTAACAAATAAGTAGCCAGCCACCATTAGATTAAACTGAGCATGATTTCTCTTCCTAGCTTGCGCACCTTCAAACCTAATGCGTACGCTCACAACAAAACACTCTATAAAATAACTAGGATAGTACGCGCACTCTCATTGGTCAATAGCTGTGTTTAGATGAGAGTATGGAAACACGGCTGTGACATCACACGAATTTCGATTGGTTATATGCCGTCAGACGCGCGTTTTGGTTGGCTGGTAGGAAATATGAGCGTGTGTCGAGAAAATATGTTTCAATCAAGAATTTGCCATCATTTGTTTCCTTCATTTGCCGAATTATCTTTATAGAAGCAATAGAGAACGTTTTCCGTGTTTCCATAGCTTCATCTAAACACCCGGGAAAGTGAGAGAATTCTTGACAGTTATGCAAGCCCTCGACTGCGTCTCGGGTTTGCATAACTGTCTCGAATTCTCCCAACTCCCCCTCGTGTTTAGAAACACGGAAAACGGCCTCTATTGCTTAAATCGGAGTGCTACGAAATTAGCCTGCCATGGGTTGCAGTCCCGATGATAGACAGAATATTTTAAGGCTGCTTTCATTGCTTTAGTTGTTCCATAAAGGGCTGCATCGTTACATGTCCGCATTTCCAATGTATGAATTTCACAGATCTTCTATCATAAAGGACCTTTAACCCAACATAACAGAACTTTATAGAAATGTTTCAAAATCGTATTTACATGCATGGCAATTGGTAAGGTACTGTGAATAATTTCCAATGATTACATTATAAGATGTTGCATACCATGAGCAGAGGCTTTGGTAATCGGTCACGGAGGTGCAGGGCTGGCGCAGTTGTGGGAGCACTCGCCTCGAGCTCCCACCTCGAGCTCCCAACATTGTTGCCTGGGTTCAATTCCCAGACTCGGTGTCATGTATGGGTTGAGTTTGTTGATTTTCTACTCCGCTCCAAGAGGTTTTTCCCGAGTATTCCGGTTTTCCCCACTCCTCAAATACCAAATTTCGATTTGTGATAATTTGTTGATTTCAGTTTACAGTACCTCCAATTAGTGCTCCAGCGTTTAACTTTCTTTCCTTTCCTTTTTTTCCTTTTAACTTCTTCGCATGTTTTTACAGAAAACCAAGTGCGTGAGCCTTCGCAAGTTTTCGATTCCATCCTAAAGAGCTCTCCAAGAGAACTGAAGGAGTTTCAACCGACGGATGACTGCCGGCCATCGTCTTCGACAACAGGTAAGAAAAGCAACGATGCTTGAATCTAGCTGAGACAGCATAAGTGAATGAGATCATTCCCAAACAGAGATATCACGAGTTAAGAGCTTTTTAAGGTTTCTTTGTTTGGGTGCATTTCGGACGAGGTACGATGATTTCTCAAGAGGAAGAGCATCGGGAAGGTAGAATAAGGTTCAGAAAGTCGGCGGCATCTCTAGCCCGCATTAACACTGAATCTTCTACTTTGGACTATACGCCGCACCACATTGCACTTAGTGAACGTAAAGAAAACTGTATTTTCTTTATTGCCACAAGAAATTCCTTAGTATCCCGTAGGTTCCTTTGGGTCCTCGAGACTAGGGAAGATTGCAATTGTTGCTACCTCCAGACCTTGCCATATTTCAGCAAGATTTCGATTATCGGGAATTACGTGGCTCGTTCAAGATATGGACCCATCGATATTAAACTTTCTTTCTTTGGAAAGATGGTTTCCTCTAGGCTCATTTGCAGCTGTCAAATCTCCCTCAAGGTGCATGTCAATAATTGCATAAATTAATTAACTAAACGCCATTTTATTTTTGCGACACTTTTGATACTGATCGCCTCTTTTTCTCTCCCTCTCTTCCCAGAGACACCACAAGCTCGACCCAATAAGTCAAGAACCAATCATATGAGTTTGTTCGTCATATTGAACATGATTTTCCTAACTGCGATAACGAATTATTAGATGACCAGCCTAGCTGGTTGCAGTCACGTGAACGATGTCAGTATCTCATGGTTTCACGTCGACAGTCCAACTAATAATGACATCTGGATTTAAGTTACTTGCAATGTAGGAACACTGCAATATACTTTCTGTGAGAAATCAAACTGAGTCAGACCAAGCGTTGACTAGTACCTCCCGGTGGCTCGCCTCCCACGCAGACGTTCTTAGAGCTTCGTCACGCGTTCCTTCCCCACTAACGTCTCAGTGAAACGAGAAACCACTACCGTTCGTGGATTAAGGATCAATCAGAGGCCGTTTTCCAGTTTTGGGTATGCTCATTCTTTCGCAGCGGGTGATTGGCTATGCACAACACAATTAGTCAACGCTGATTGGTTTCTAAATAGTGGGCAAACAGCCGTTGAACGAAAGTGGTTTTTCGTTTCAGCAGACGTTAGTGGGGCAGGAACGCTTGACGAAACCCAAAGAACGTCTGCGTGGTGGCCTAGCTTGGTTGCTTGCTTAATTCAGTGATTTCTTGTTTGTGGACACGTCATTTGCCATTTAAAATCTCATCGCCCATTGTGACGTTAAGATCATTTAGAAAAGTTTTAATAAAATTTTGTAAAAGACATACATTTTCCTTTAATTTTTTGTTTTCGGAAAACGCAGAACAAACGGAGTGAGATGACCTAGTTACTGCAAGGTCTCCTCTGTTTATAGTAATGGACAAACGATTGATTTGAGACTGATGAAAGGGTGTGGACAATTAATAAGGAAAATTCTGGCACAAGAAAAGTACGAAATTGCTTCATAGCTTTCGCGTGACGTCCCTACTTTGCATACCACATGAAAATGTTACCGCCTGACCAGAATACCGGTACAATACGACGGGAATCAATTTCACGATGGCGGAAGCAAAAAAGTTTGAAGTGTTGTCGTTTTTCATTTATGCTCTCTTTAAAGGTAGGATAATGTATTTTCAGTGCCACAATTAGGTTTGGATGAAAGGAGAATATACTTCACTCTTTATTTGTCACTTCGTCATGCCTTAATTTACGTGTCTTTCCTTC
>NC_090885.1:37133306-37143306 GCF_036669925.1 Montipora capricornis
CTTCCTTCCTGAGATGACCTACGGCTTTCTATTACAACTGGTATTCTAAAAGAAAAAAAAAACAATACAAAAAAGACGTCACTAGTCAGTAACGCCACTCCTTGGTGGTGCACCCCTTCCTAAAAAAAACCCTGGGTCCACCCTTGCACTGAGCCGAGCTGCCTTCAGGATAAAGTCTAAAGAAGACTTCGCAAGACTGAAAAATAACCAGAATTTAATTCGTTGCAAGAAAATGGTTTAGGGTGTTTTGAGGCGGACGACACACATAAGTGGTTCAAGGTTTCTGGTAACACATATTAAAGTGGCTAAAAACGGAGTACCGCTCAACTTCAGTTATTTTTATCACAATATAAAAGGATTATCTATGAAAGGAACAGCATACAGGATATATTTGCACATGATACCGTTATCCGAAGGGTGCGGTGCAAAAACAAAGAAAACTGACAAATTAAACAAAGCAAAGTTTTAATTATAGTCATGAATAATTCATCTATTCAATCAAAAGAGTTTAGGAGTTTATATATTTCTCAAGGAACTGTACTCTTATGAACTCTGAATGTCTTTTTACAAGCATGCTCTGAGTTGTATCTGCCCACGTAGATCCTACTTGCATGGTCGGCATTATGTTACTGCATGATGTTATTACTATGGTGGCTTGCTTTTCAACTTTGCTTTTTTCAGGTAAGAAATTAACGTAATTCTACGCGAATAGCCAGGCCCTAAGCAAGTAGGAAAGGTGCTTCTTGCTTTTTTTCTTTAATTTTATCATTTGCCTATCAATGACAATGATGTCAAGAAAAACCTTGCAAGGTTGCAAATCATGTAGCGAGTTTTTTAAGTTTTTTTCCTTTATATTTTTACAACGCATTCAATTTGAGTGAAAGAAAAATCCGAGTAAAGAACCAACTTGAGGCATGAAAAGGTGGAGGATTACTTGGCGGGATTATCCCGAGATGGATTCCGAAAGGAAGTTTACCGAGCCCGGCAAGGAGCATATTAGGACTAATGCTGCGGTCGGTTTCTACGACAAACTCAAAAGTAAACAAACTAGACAAATGTAATGAGGAAGTAAAGGCTAATTTTGATTTTTTTCTCGACTTTGAAATTGGGGAATCGTGAATTGAAAAATGGTATGGGTTTCTCGAAATATTATTTGTTTGGAAAAACTTTTCACCTCACTCAGTAGTAGTATAGCTGGTCACTTTGCGCTGTCCCAACTTGACAGTAAAGAGCTTTAGATTTTAGGACCAGGAAGAGAACGAGATATGACTGTCCGTTTTTAGAGAAAATACTTAAAAAATATCTAACCCGAACGATTAATCTTACCCTTTGTTAGCAGCATAGGTTGCTCAGGTATTCTTATTGCTGGTAGCTGACCCTTTTTGCTGGTCAAAAAATCGTGCCAAAACTGCTACCGTGTTGTTGACTTGTTTTGACACGACGATATCTTTGCTAATAATAACGCCGGTATCACGTTTTTCCTGCCAAAATGACGCTGATTTACGCTCGCTCACTGTTGTTCTTAGGGTCTGTCGGATCATGCTCGAAAAATAGAGTATTATGATTTCGGGCGTCACCCGTGAAATCATCAGCTTTTAGGATCCCTTTACGGTGGTCAATCTACGTTATCAACTCTATCGTGTGATAGTCTAATATCTTTCAGACGTGCCTCAGGAGTGTTTATGATTTTCAACCGCCAACTTGCAGACAAGCTTATTCACAGTTTTTTTTATTCTGAGTGGTTTATCAACAGTTGTATATTTTTCATCACTATGATTTTCTATTTGATGCAAAGAAATTGTTTCGGATCGAATTATATTAAGCGAGGTTTCATTTCAGCTTTTTTACTCATCAAACTACTCAAACAATACTTTAAGATCTTAGATCGAAGCACAATCATAAAGAAAAGTACATTCTCGTTTATTTTATATTGTATGCAAGACCGATATTCGTTCCTTGGAGCACATGACACCCTTTGTTTGATCAAGTAAGAGATGTTTCCAAGGTCAACTTAAATCTCAACTTCTGGAACAAGCCCAAGTCTGGAGTACCAGCCTATTTATACCCAGTACTCCTTTCTCAACAGAAACTAAAAGCCTTTTTCAAAAAATATTTTTGCTACGGAAACCCGACAATTGGCGTGTTTTCAATATAAGATAGAGAAGAGATTGGAAATCATTTTTGTCAGAAAACGACGGCGAAAAAAATCTCTCGTAGGAAGCCCGAACCGATTGCCATCATGGGTATGGCGAAAATCACTACCATTCCTTAAAAAAACGCAAGAATGAATAAAGCCGAAATTCAAGTGCATTTCGAGGCTGTGATGTTTTCCGTTTGCTCTACTAAGACGAATTTGATTTGAAATACATCTCTTTGAAACCCTGAATTCAACACTAATCAGTTTCCTTTTCCTTTTTGTCTTGGTTGTCATCTAGGATGTTTAATTCAATGTTTGTCAGCAACAAATCATCAACTACAAGCTCTCTTCAGCATGAGTGGAATAAATAGTGACGTCAAATTTTCCCAAGTGCACGATGGTGGTCCTACACACATCACGGTCCATTTAGAGGGAGTCAACGAGACTCTGACATGGAGCATACGACAACTACCCATGATTTACAATGGAAACGCGGCTATGAGTTGTCACGAAGGCGAAGTTGGAGCATTATATGATCCTACAATGGCTGCAAAATCTTCAAACTACAGTACCTCCTGCACTTTATCTAGTAACTCGAGATTCCAGGACTGTGCTGTTGGGGACTTAGCGGGGATGCTTGGGAACCTGAATGCCAACAACTCAAAGGGGAATTTTACACACCAGAGCATGATGATTCCGATCACTGGACCAAACAGTATCATGGATAAGACACTCGTGCTGTACAGCAGCGACATGCCAAAGGCATGCGCATTGATAAGTCCCAAGGAGACAATGATAACGGCGAAAGCAGTCTTCAATATCCGGTAGCAGGTTATGTTTATTTGAGACAAGTCGTCAACAACTCAGACACAGACACCAGTCTATTGGTCACCTTTTTTATGTCAACGCTGCAGAATTGCAAAGTCAATTTCTATGGCAGATTAACCAAGGTACAGTTTCTTGTCAATTCCTGGCGAGATTTTTAACCCAAATAGTATCGATGGACACAATTGCAGCAAAGAAAAACAAGAAAATTGTCCCATTGGTGATATGTGCGCGAAGCACGGTGACGTTACAGTTTCTATGGCAACAAAGGAAATGTCGAAAGCAAAAGCTGCATTTACTGACACCAACCTGCCGCTGAGTGGAACGAACAATGTCATCGGGAAAACGATAGTGCTGTTCTCAAAAGTAGATCCAGACAGACCTTTTGCATGTGCCACGATTATGACAGTGAAACCAATGGTTGTAAAAGCGACCTTCACGGCAAGCGTTCATGACGGTATCGATGGTTATTTCAGGTTTACTCAGCGGTCTCCTTTTGATCCCACCATAACAGAAATAAGCTTGACTGGATTGAAAAGAAAAGCTGAGGGATACCACGTGCACAACTATCCCATGCCGTGGGGGTCGAAATTTACAGGAAGTGAAACATGTGCAGGTGGCAATCTGGGTGGACATTGGAATTCTTTTGGCGTCGATGTGAAATCAAGTCCTTTTCCTGGAACTGGTATGAAGCAAAGTCCTTTTCTTTTCCAACTTTTAATTGCAATTTTCAAAGGAGCCATATGCATTTTAGAATCAATAGATCATTATCCTTAATTTCCATAACAAGAGTTCGTCAATGAAATTCCTGGACGCTTTTCAGTCATTTCTGAAGAATAAGGCACTTAGTGTTTTAGAATCCAGCTAATCGTTGTTCCTGCTTGGGGATTCAATTCCATCTGTTCATATGAACCTAGGATTTTTCAATTTGTCAATAGTAGTGTGAAGAAAATCTCATCTTTCATCTTGTCATACCAACATATTTCTTTATAGGGACAAATGATGAATATGAAATCGGCGATCTCAGTGGAAAATATGGATCTTTTACAATTATACATATTACAACAAGACACACTTCGACTTCAACCTACCTTTGTTTGGCAAGAACAGCATCCATGGACGATCAATTGTTATCCACAAAACGAAAGCAATGGGAAGTAGTAGGTGGGTGTGTACAGACAATCCAACCGTAGTGAACCGTGATGTTCTCATGAAGGCGATAGTGACTTTCAAAGGCCCTGCTTTGGAGGGTTACATTCTTTTGGTAAGCTAGTCAGTTTCATTCTTCCATACGTTCTAGAGAAATAACTCTCGATGGTTATACATTACACATCAAGAGAACAGAAAAAACTGAGAAAAACTGATAAATGAGCTCGGACTGAGGAAGGTGGATGCTCCATTGACTGCTGAAATGAGACTTGACGCAAAAGCCAAGTTTCACTGTTTTAGTCATTCAATGTAATCAAAAGAAAAGATATCTCATATTGTGCCTGCTTCTTCTGTTATATTTCTTTAGACTCAACAGAAGTCCCATGAGCAGTTCATGGCATCTGAAGAGACATCGATTTACATTGATTTGAACTATGCCACCAATTCCAGCAAAAAGGTAACAAATATGAACTGTACCTTGACAAAATATGTCACTTTTATGAAACAATCATAAATTTGTCTATAAACTATCCATATGAAGCCACAAAATGAACACGGGACCAAGGTTCAATGGCAATCGATCAAACTATCAAATCAATGTTCCAAAAGGCATACAGGCTCCAATCAGTGCAGCCATCAATGGCACAATCACTGAATCAATCATCCACGATTTGAAAAAAAAAGTTATAATAATACTAATCGTGATTTTAGGCATCAATGAAGCGCCCAAACCACAGAATTTGAAATGATCTTCTTTCCTTCATCAGAGTTTGGACCATCAATGGCACGTGCATGTAAACCCTGAAGGAAATGACACCTTCGCTGAAATGGGAAAGAGGTGTAAGAGTCTTGGACCTCATTATAACCCCTACAACGTCTACTTGTCCGTAAGTATCGAATGTCATTCTTTTTTGTGCTTTCATTATCATCTTGCCATGCAAGTATGGAAAAAAAAGAGAAACGTGTTAAAGTGAAAACGAATTTATAATTGATTCCATCGGGTTGAAAAAAGCTGCAATATTTCTTCGGCTTTCAGGGAACCTACAAAACTTCGTGCCTTTCTAACAACATGATGCGTTGTGAAGTTGGAGATCTCTCAGGCAAGCATGCACGGTTGAATATTGGTTTCGGAAAACAGTTCTTCACTGATCCTGATCTTCCCTTGTTCGGAGACAAGTCCGGTAAGATCATCTTGAGCCGTAAAAACTACAACTGTGGGTGAAAACGTAAGTTGAGATTTGATCGTCAGGCGCGTTAAGGAAGGGAGAACGAATTTGCGCCAAAAAGCTGCAATGCAGGCCTCTGTTGCAGTGGCTACACTACGTATAATTATCAGTGCATGTTATTTTTTTTCCTGAACTCAGTGAAGCAGGTCGCTTTTTCTTTGTCCCACGGTTTGTAAGAGGTTGTCTCTTCCATTAAAGAGACTATTTTACATCAAGTATGACGTATGGATGATTTTTTTCCTCAGTTGTTGGACGCGGGATCGTGGTCCACGCAGAAAATGGTGGTTCAGCTCGTCTTGCCTGCGGTACTATCAAACTTGTGGAGTCCATATATGTGGAAAAGTCACTTGAATATGTAAAAGGACCAGGATTTTCGCGGTGAGCTTTGAAGATGATCACATTTCACACTTGATTGGGAACGGAGATTCAAAGGAATAAAGGGTTAAAAAATTGTATCACATAATCGAACCTCTCTTTCTATGACTTCATGATAGGCTGCAGAAATTGCATCTTCGGATCTTCTCAGTTTCGAGCCTTTCAAATGACCTGCCGTATAATGGTTGAATAGCTCCATCTACTAGGTAAATTAAATCACCATTCAGTAGAAAGCTTAATATTGGTTTTGGATAGCACTTGTCCTCTGGATTATGACTTAACTGATGGATAGGGTTATCCCCGGCAAACCGTCTCTAATAACGATTGTTGCAACTCCATAATAGCTCATAATCAACTGCAAATATATATACAACAATTAGACCACGAGCACCAGCAACAAAAGCAAAACCCCCATCCTCATCGTCACTATCGTCATCACCGAAAAATCCTCGTTCTTGAGAGTGGAGATTTACTTTAAATATTGAATTTGCTTTTTAGATATAGCCTTAATAATATTATTTTCTGGTAGGAAAAACTTCGCAAGAACTGTTTCGGAATTGTTGGATATCCCCTCATGGCAGATATTTTACATTAGCGAAGAAGAAAGCAATATTCAGGACTGTGTGAACATCAAATTTAGAATCATTGGAGATGGTTAGTACAATCTTGCTTCTAATATAAGAGGATAATCGTTACCTTTATTAGTTTCAGCCCTTCTTTCAATGTGCAGACAGATTTCGTCAAGATTGCATTGTTTGTATAAATATTCCGATATGCCAATATATTAATCTTGTCGATACCATTCCGTTTAACTCAGCTAGGTTTAATAAAACAACAAATCAGATGTAATAAGACTCAAAGGCGAAATTAGTGCACTTGTGAGAACTTTCCTTTAAATTGGACACATGAATTTCGTGATAATAAAAATAAATCCTCTCAAGGAAACAAAGGTCTCTATTTAGTCGTTAGCTTTTTGCATTGTGGCCATTAACAAATAAGTAGCCAGCCACCATTAGATTAAACTGAGCATGATTTCTCTTCCTAGCTTGCGCACCTTCAAACCTAATGCGTACGCTCACAACAAAACACTCTATAAAATAACTAGGATAGTACGCGCACTCTCATTGGTCAATAGCTGTGTTTAGATGAGAGTATGGAAACACGGCTGTGACATCACACGAATTTCGATTGGTTATATGCCGTCAGACGCGCGTTTTGGTTGGCTGGTAGGAAATATGAGCGTGTGTCGAGAAAATATGTTTCAATCAAGAATTTGCCATCATTTGTTTCCTTCATTTGCCGAATTATCTTTATAGAAGCAATAGAGAACGTTTTTCGTGTTTCCATAGCTTCATCTAAACACTCGGGAAAGTGAGAGAATTCTCGACAGTTATGCAAGCCCTCGACTGCGTCTCGGGTTTGCATAACTGTCTCGAATTCTCCCAACTCCCCCTCGTGTTTAGAAACACGGAAAACGGCCTCTATTGCTTAAATCGGAGTGCTACGAAATTAGCCTGCCATGGGTTGCAGTCCCGATGATCGACAGAATATTTTAAGGCTGCTTTCATTGCTTTAGTTGTTCCATAAAGGGCTGCATCGTTACATGTCCGCATTTCCAATGTATGAATTTCACAGATCTTCTATCATAAAGGACCTTTAACCCAACATAACAGAACTTTATAGAAATGTTTCAAAATCGTATTTACATGCATGGCAATTGGTAAGGTACTGTGAATAATTTCCAATGATTACATTATAAGATGTTGCATACCATGAGCAGAGGCTTTGGTAATCGGTCACGGAGGTGCAGGGCTGGCGCAGTTGTGGGAGCACTCGCCTCGAGCTCCCACCTCGAGCTCCCAACATTGTTGCCTGGGTTCAATTCCCAGACTCGGTGTCATGTATGGGTTGAGTTTGTTGATTTTCTACTCCGCTCCAAGAGGTTTTTCCCGAGTATTCCGGTTTTCCCCACTCCTCAAATACCAAATTTCGATTTGTGATAATTTGTTGATTTCAGTTTACAGTACCTCCAATTAGTGCTCCAGCGTTTAACTTTCTTTCCTTTCCTTTTTTTCCTTTTAACTTCTTCGCATGTTTTTACAGAAAACCAAGTGCGTGAGCCTTCGCAAGTTTTCGATTCCATCCTAAAGAGCTCTCCAAGAGAACTGAAGGAGTTTCAACCGACGGATGACTGCCGGCCATCGTCTTCGACAACAGGTAAGAAAAGCAACGATGCTTGAATCTAGCTGAGACAGCATAAGTGAATGAGATCATTCCCAAACAGAGATATCACGAGTTAAGAGCTTTTTAAGGTTTCTTTGTTTGGGTGCATTTCGGACGAGGTACGATGATTTCTCAAGAGGAAGAGCATCGGGAAGGTAGAATAAGGTTCAGAAAGTCGGCGGCATCTCTAGCCCGCATTAACACTGAATCTTCTACTTTGGACTATACGCCGCACCACATTGCACTTAGTGAACGTAAAGAAAACTGTATTTTCTTTATTGCCACAAGAAATTCCTTAGTATCCCGTAGGTTCCTTTGGGTCCTCGAGACTAGGGAAGATTGCAATTGTTGCTACCTCCAGACCTTGCCATATTTCAGCAAGATTTCGATTATCGGGAATTACGTGGCTCGTTCAAGATATGGACCCATCGATATTAAACTTTCTTTCTTTGGAAAGATGGTTTCCTCTAGGCTCATTTGCAGCTGTCAAATCTCCCTCAAGGTGCATGTCAATAATTGCATAAATTAATTAACTAAACGCCATTTTATTTTTGCGACACTTTTGATACTGATCGCCTCTTTTTCTCTCCCTCTCTTCCCAGAGACACCACAAGCTCGACCCAATAAGTCAAGAACCAATCATATGAGTTTGTTCGTCATATTGAACATGATTTTCCTAACTGCGATAACGAATTATTAGATGACCAGCCTAGCTGGTTGCAGTCACGTGAACGATGTCAGTATCTCATGGTTTCACGTCGACAGTCCAACTAATAATGACATCTGGATTTAAGTTACTTGCAATGTAGGAACACTGCAATATACTTTCTGTGAGAAATCAAACTGAGTCAGACCAAGCGTTGACTAGTACCTCCCGGTGGCTCGCCTCCCACGCAGACGTTCTTAGAGCTTCGTCACGCGTTCCTTCCCCACTAACGTCTCAGTGAAACGAGAAACCACTACCGTTCATGGATTAAGGATCAATCAGAGGCCGTTTTCCAGTTTTGGGTATGCTCATTCTTTCGCAGCGGGTGATTGGCTATGCACAACACAATTAGTCAACGCTGATTGGTTTCTAAATAGTGGGCAAACAGCCGTTGAACGAAAGTGGTTTTTCGTTTCAGCAGACGTTAGTGGGGCAGGAACGCTTGACGAAACCCAAAGAACGTCTGCGTGGTGGCCTAGCTTGGTTGCTTGCTTAATTCAGTGATTTCTTGTTTGTGGACACGTCATTTGCCATTTAAAATCTCATCGCCCATTGTGACGTTAAGATCATTTAGAAAAGTTTTAATAAAATTTTGTAAAAGACATACATTTTCCTTTAATTTTTTGTTTTCGGAAAACGCAGAACAAACGGAGTGAGATGACCTAGTTACTGCAAGGTCTCCTCTGTTTATAGTAATGGACAAACGATTGATTTGAGACTGATGAAAGGGTGTGGACAATTAATAAGGAAAATTCTGGCACAAGAAAAGTACGAAATTGCTTCATAGCTTTCGCGTGACGTCCCTACTTTGCATACCACATGAAAATGTTACCGCCTGACCAGAATACCGGTACAATACGACGGGAATCAATTTCACGATGGCGGAAGCAAAAAAGTTTGAAGTGTTGTCGTTTTTCATTTATGCTCTCTTTAAAGGTAGGATAATGTATTTTCAGTGCCACAATTAGGTTTGGATGAAAGGAGAATATACTTCACTCTTTATTTGTCACTTCGTCATGCCTTAATTTACGTGTCTTTCCTTCCGTCGGCAACTTTTGATATGTAAATCACTTCGTGGATGGTCTGTGGAAAGGAATGAAACATTTTTTGTCTTGCCATAGTTCATAGTGCGTTCATAAATTGATGTATTATTACAAAAAGCACTCTACATTTTTGACATACTTTTAACTGTTTTAGCATTTTGTTCCTATTCAATTCTGAAACATTTAGTCCCTGAATGGTTTTCGCAAATACTGTGCTAGTTCAGAGGTATAATTGCCGATAAATTGCAAAGTTTCGGAACAGATATCAATATCGAGCGTGGAAAATGTAGTGCGCCACTTTGAATTGTAAGAAAGC